>NC_090793.1:6243750-6582500 GCF_040054535.1 Antennarius striatus | reverse complement strand
TGGAAAGATAATACTAAACTATTCAATAAATTGCAAATGCAATTTACAATTTATGCAGTGCAAAAAGGTAAAATTGTCTTCATTTATTTATTTAGCTTATACAAAGAAGGCTGTAAATCCAATCACAAAAAACAGCATGATTTTTATATTAAAAAAGATAACTTTGATCTAGTCTATCTTCATCTCTGTTGGATTACATTTCTATTTGAGGTGAGGTTTACAATTTATTTTGTTTTGAATCTTACATATCCTTTTCTATGTGTCTGTCCCCCCCCTCCTCTCTCTCTCTCTCTCTCTCTCTCTCTCTCTCTCTCTCTCTCTCTCTCTCTCTCTCTCTCTCTCTGTCTCTCTCTTTCTCTAATTAAACTGTAATAATAACCATCTTTGTGATGTGCATTCTTCATATGAATGATTAAGTGTTTTATCAGATGTACTTAACACATATGAGATGCTAGATACAAGGACGTTAACTTTCAAACGGCAAATTCTGCAACTAATTATGAGGAAGGCATACCGAAAAATAAATGTTATAAACACAAGACACAACATTAAATATGAACTTCATGACACAACCTCAACCTCCACATCAGCAATGGCATATCTTGAACATCATCAAAATGAAAAATAACTGTTAAGTTGTGGGCTTACCTCCCTTTTCTCAATCCTTGGAAACATAGAACTTATTTTAAGACCATAATAATAATAATAATAATAATAATAATAATAATAATAATAATAATAATAATAACAATAATATAATATTTTAATTTGATATGAAAACAAAAGAAGGGAGTTAAAAGCTCAGAGAAAGTAAAAGAAAAATACCTTCTAGAAATAATATACGAACCAGTTCCAGTCTCCAAATTGTGATTTCTGTTCTACAAACTGCTTTTCTGGTGTTCTTTTCTTTTCTTTAATTTTATTTTTTTTAATTTGCTGAATGTGCCATGAACTTAGCAAACATAGCATCAAACTAACTCCAAGATAAATTTTACATGGGGTCAAAACCCTTTGTGATCCTGGGGGCCCAAACTGTTTCAGTCAGACATAGTCAACTAATGAATAGACTGACTTTTAAGATGTAACAAGATGTACTCAAGGCTGTCCTGCAGCTCCAACAGAAACAATCCTCATGAAGAATGATTGTTGTCTCAAGTGGGCTGAAAGAGAAAGCTATTTTATATTTTAGCTTAATTGGCTGTGCCAATAACACTGCAGTGTACATGTATGATGCAGAGAAGGAAGGTAGACACACTGTGTGTCCAGGAGACCAAGTGGAAAGGTATCAAGGTTAGAAGTTTAGGAGCACAGTTCAAGTTGTTCTCTCATGTTGTAGACATGAAAAGAAATGGAATAGGAGTTATCTTGAAAGAGGAGTTTGTTAGGAATGTCCTGGAGGTAAAAAGAGTGTCAGATAGAGTGATGAGTCTAAAGCTAGAAATTGAAGGTGTGATGTTCAATATTGTTAGTGGGTATGCTCCACAGGCAGGATGTGAGCTGGAGGAGAAGCAGAAACTCTGGTTGGACTTTGTTGAATTGATGTAGATCATACCTAGAAATGCAAGAGTTTTCATTGGTGCAGACTTCACTGGACATGTTGGTGTAGGAAACTGAGTTGATTAGGAAGTGATGGGCAGGTTTGGTATCCAGGACAAGAATGCAGAAGGACAGATGGTGATTGCAAAAAGAATGGAAACGGCTATAGTGATGACTTTCTTCCAAAACAGGCAGGAACATAGGGTGACCTATAAGAGGTAGGGGCACACAGGTAGACTACATCTTGTGCAGACGGTGTAATCTGAAGGATATAAGTTACTGAAAAGTAGTGGTAGGCGAGAGTGTAGTCAAATAGCATAGGATGGTGGTATGTAGGATGACTCTGGTGGTGAGGAAGATGTAGAGGGCAAAGCAGAGAATGAAACGGAAGCTGAAAAGGGAAGAGTGTTGCGTGCCTTTTAGGAAGAAGTTAAGACAGGCTCTGGGTGGTCAGGAGATGCTTCCAGATGACTGGACAACTACAGCTAATGTGATCAGGGAGACAGGTAGGAGAGTACTTAGTGTGTCATCTGAAAAGAAAGTAGATAAGTTTTGGTACCTACATTTTGGGAGACTGAAGTAGACTTGTATTTTGGTGCGTTTGAGTGTACAGCTAAATCTCTGCAGTGGCCACCTGAGATGTGGGCCCTTTTAATACAATGTAAAATTCAGGGAAAACCTCAGGAGGCTGTCGCGATTCTACCTGTTGAGGATAGTTTAACATATGAATCTGTTAAAGCTGCTACCCTATCCTATCAAATGAACTGGTCCCTGAGGCCTATAGACAAAAATGCCAAAATCATAAAAATGCTTCATCCCACACTTATGTAGTTTGCCAGGGAGAAAAGCATTCTTTTTGATAAATGGTGTACTGCCTGTAAGGCTAATGACGGATTCTTTGAAAGAGCTAATGCTGTGCCAATGTGTTAGCGGATGAATTTGTTTTAACGCACATAACAGTTTTTTCATCTGGTGACATGGAAAAGCCTCACTCGCCTCCTGCTCAGCAAAACTCTCATTCCTCTGGTAGCGCTAAGACAGAGAACCGGGTGTGTTTTTACTGCCATAAGCCTGGACATCTCATCGCCAACTGCTTGGCCTGAAGAATAAGTCTTTGAGCTCATCACAGCCAAAAGGCATTGGTTTAATTAGAGCCAAGTGTGAGTGTTTGCATCATTTGCTATCCTCCTCTCTGTAATATCTTTGGGATATTACCAGAAAAAAAGACACAGGTAAATTTCGTGAGGTTTCCTTTTACTGAACACACTTCTTCATATGTAACATGGAGGACATATACAGACAGGTTAAAGGCCAACACCCTCAACACTCCCCAGCCTGTGCTGCCACCCCGAGAACACTTCCTGCAACAACACAACAATAACATTCTACTACATCCCTCCCCCCTCAAGCTTTTTTTTTAAATACTATTTTATGTAACACTGGTAATCTTTCAAATAACTTGGTTTGTACACGGCCCTTTCTGACCTGTGCAAAGGTGCTATTACAGATGGTGACAGCCCTAAAGGATCGGGAGACGGAGTATACGACATTGCAGGAGTTACTTTGTCCTGAGCAGGACTCAAGACACTCCTTAACACTGTCATTTCCTGTCAGAGTGGAGGTCTCTGATGCAACCCTTACTACTGCAGGTGAAACAGACAGTTCCAGTGGCACTGTGTCCGGTAGCTCCGCGTCCAAACAGTCCCCTGTTCCAGCAAGTGACAAAACCTGGTCCACATGTCTGCGCACAATTGTAGCATCTCCTAACATGACTTTGTACGAGACAGGACCTGTAATTTTTGTGGTGACTCCAATAATCCACTTAGGACCATGATTGAAGTTGTCACAACAGCATCTCTTTCCTGGAATCCTCTCTTTTGTCATGCTGTTTCTTTTGACTGTTCGGTTTTCACTCCACCATTCCTCTGCGGTCAAGAAGAATCAAATCTAAGGTGGACCTCAACTTCCTCCCTTGTAGCATTTCTGCAGGTGAGAGCCCTGTGGTGGATTGTGGTGTTATGCGATAGTTAAACAGCACTCTTGACATCTTAGTAGCAGTGCTGCTCTCACCAGCCTACTTGATCGTTTTCGATCTGATTTAATTAAACTAGAGGCCTGTCTTTCTGCCGTGAATAGTTGGATGTCCAGTAATTTCTTGCTCCTAAACCCAGACAAAACAGAGATGTTAATCATTGACCCTGCGCAACATAGAAACCAATTTCAACAACTAACAATATTTGTAGATAACTGTTTTATAACCCAAAGTTCATCAGTCAAGAATCTTGGAGTAACGTTAGATTCAACTCTTGCCTTTGACAAGCATATTAAAGAGGTGACAAAGATCGCCTTCTTTCATCTACGTAATATTTCCAAAATTAGGTCCTCTCTAGCCATGGCTGATTCAGAAATTTTGATTCATGCCTTTGTGTCCTCTAGACTTGATTATTGTAATGTTCTGTTATCAGGGTTGCCTCGGTCTAGAACTAGGGGCCTTCAGATGGTTCAGAACACAGCAGCAAGAATATTTACTAAGACTAGGAAATTTGACCATATCACCCCAGTATTAGCTGCATTACATTGGCTCCCGATTCATGTTAGATCCGATTTTAAGGTACTCTTATTGACTTCAAAAGCATTAATGGGCTTGCTCCAACCTATCTGTCTGATCTTGTTAAACCTTACACGCCGATTAGGGCTCTCCGATCTCAGAATATAGGTCTCTTGTGTGTTCCTAGAGTTAAAAAGAAGTCAGCTGGCCAGAGGGCCTTCTCCTATCGTGCCCCTTTCTTGTGGAATAACTTCCCTACAGTCTGAATTCGTAGATGTCTTTAAATCTAGACTCAAAACATATCTGTTCAACCTAACATATAAGTAATATCGGGGGGGGGGCAGTCTCAATGTTTAGGTTTAGCCTAGTCCTGCTGACGAGCCATAGGATTTCTTAGTTAGGCCCCTGCCTCCCACTAATCCTCTGCTATTCTGGTCCCTCTAGCACCACTCTCGCCCCTGCTCTCTCTGTCTCTCTCCCTCCTCCTCCTGTTCTCTCTCTCAGGCCTTTGTGTGGTGGATCATCAGCAATCGGCTACCTCTGTCTGCTTCCATGGCTGGCGATAGCACAAGCTGCACAATGGTCCTGTTTCACCATCCACTAGGGGAGTGCTGGTTCTGCCTCATTTGGTTCTGCTGTGGTTTTGGGGTTTTGGCAGAGTAATCTTAAACTATAACTTTTTTGAGATCAATGACTTAGGCACTGTTTGGTTTGTCCTCAGAGTGGTGGATCCTCGGCAATCGGTGACCTCTGTGTGCTTCATCGGCTGGTGGTGACTCACTCTACTGGATGGATCAGCGTGCCTGATTTACATTTATAATTGTTATTGCCATTGTTATTATTATTGTGTTGTTAATCTGTACATGCAATATCTATTGCTTCGTCTGTCCACTCCTGGAAGAGGGGTCCCTCCTCTGCAGTCTTCCTGAGGTTTCTCTCATCCATTTTTTCCCCTGTTAAAAGGGTTTTGGGGGGAGTTGTTCCTTATCCGATGTGAGGGCCGTACTGCTCGGAGTGCACAAAGGTCAGAAGGATATCGTCCATGTGCAGATTGTAAAGCCCTTTGAGACATTGTTTGTGAATCTGGGCTATATAAAAATAAATGAACTTGAAACTTGAAACTTGTTGACTCGAATGTCTGGACCGCACGCTCAGCACAGCCATTTGTTGATGAATGATATGAAGCAGATGTAATGTGCTCAATTCTATTTCTTTTCCGAAAGTCTTTAAACTCTGCCCTCACAAAACAGGTACCACTGTCAGACACACTTGTCTCTGGTATCCCCCGACAACTGAAGCTTTTTCTCAGGCATTTAATTGTGACGGCTGAGGTGGACTTTGTTACAGGAAAAACACCCATCCATTTTCAATGCGCATCTATCAGAATCAAAAACATGTGTCCCATAAAAGGCCCTGCATAATCAACATGCAATCTGTGTCACAGTTTGCTTGGCCACTCCCATGGGTGAAGTGGTGCTGGAGCAGGCAGGTTACAATGTTCTTGGCATGTGACACAACACTTGACAACATTCTCAATGTCTGCATCCAACTTTGGCTACTAGAAGTAACTTCGTGCCAAAGCTTTCATCCGAGTAATGCCAGTATGTTCATGATGCAATTGCTGTAACATGGCCTCCCACTCTAGTGGTGACATCATGACACGTGACCGCACAGCACACACTTATCTTATACACTCAACTCTGTTTTATGCACAGCATAAGGTTGACAAACTGGATCTAAGTCATGTGTAGGCCAGTCATGTTGGATAAACTGTGTAACTCTGGACAATACAGGGTCTCAGGCTGTCAACCTGCTCACTTCCCTTGTTGACATAAAAGCTGCAGTCTCCATCATGAGCATGCTTTGCTACTGCTCTACCTTGGCTGAAGGTTGTGGCAGAGGAAGGTGGCTCATGGCATTAGCATTACCTTGATGTTTGCCGGGTTTGTAAACAATCCCATACTCATACGCTCTCAGCATTACAGCCCATTACTAAATACGAGGAGATGCCATATTTGGCACAGCTTTCATCTCATTGAAGAGGGATGAAAAAGGTTTGTGATCAGTGAAAATGACAAATTTCCTACCATACAGATATTTGTGGAAACGCTGAATGCTAAACATCACCACTAAACACTCTTTGTCCAATTGAGAGTAGTTTGATTCAGCTGATGTCAGCGTCCTTGACATAAAGCTGATTGGTCGCTCTAGGGGTGGCCGTGGCTCAGCGGTAGAGCATGCGCACTTGGATCAGAAATCGGCAGATCGATTCCAGCTCCCGCCCAGCCACTCGGAGTGTAAGCTGCCAATGGGAGGTGTCGGCTCCCCTGCCGGCCACTGCCGAGACGCTGTCCCCCTTACAAGCTGCTCAATTGCCGGGGCGCACCCTGAAAGTCGCTGCCCGTCACTCTGTCTCCTCATGTACTGTTTGATGTTGTGTGTACTAATTGCATGCTTACAGGCCCCTTGTGTTCTGTGGTTGTGTTTCAGGGTCCTGTACACACACACACACACCATAACTAACACAAAATGTATATCTGAGTGGAAAAGTAATTTCCCTATCTGGGGATCAATAAAGTATACTTTCTTTCTTTCTTGTCCATCCGGCAGTCGATGTGATAACACCGCCCCCACTCCATAGGGAGAGGTGTCACATGACAGGATCAAGTCTTTTTGACTTTCATAATGCACTAAGACTTCCGAGGATTGCATGAGGCGCTTGGATTCCTCAAATGCTCTCTCTTGCTCTGTTCCTTATCTCAATTTTGTTTCTTTTCTCAACAGTTCATGCAGGGGAGACAACAATGTGGACAAGTTCAGCAGAAATATGCTATAATAGTTGAGTAATCCAAGTACCTACAGTTCAGTGACATTAGTGGGTGCCGGTGGTTTTTGTATGGCGCTGACCTTGCGTGTCGTCTGCAATTCCATGTTGCGCAGCATCTCATTCACTTTACCGTTGTAATGACTGTGTTGAGCCAGCTCCCGTAGCACTGCCACAGTCTCACCTCATCCTCGAGTTAAACTTATATCTCTGGACCATCTCACTGGGCTTCGGGTTGAGATGAGACTGTAGCAGTTGAGTTAACTTGTCTTTTGACTCATCATCAGGCTTTTCTGGACTTAACAAGTATCCTCATTAAACTATATGTCTGGCTGCCAACTGAGCTCAACAATACAGCCCACTTTCTTCCTGTGTCTGTGATGCCATTTGTCACAAAGAAATGTTCCATCACCTCGACATACTCCCTCCAGAGTTGAACCTGGCTGTCAAAAGCCACAAGTGTCCCCATCACTGTAGCCATCTCAATGTTTTCTTCCCCCGTCGCTGCTACTGGCTCCATCAGCTGTGTCGTTAGCTAATAGTCTATTATAATTAGCTTTGTCGTCGTTCAACATTGACCGAGTCCCCCGCGTAAACGGGCTCACAAGCTGCTTTCTCCGTACAACTCACAGTAAGCTCGCTTGTTCTCCTTGTCGCCAAAATGTATATCTTGGGATATTACCAGAAAAAGGGACAGTCGGGAGGTAAGTTTCGTGAGGCTTCCTTTTACTGAACACACATCTTCACATGTAACAGGGAGGACTTACACAGACAGGTTAAAGGCCAAAACTCCACCCTCAACACTCCCCAGCCTGTGCTGCCACCCCGAGGACACTTCCTGCAACAACATAGCAATAACACTCTTACTACACTATCAAACTGCAATGAAGCGTCGGTTTGATTATTTCACTGTTCCGCGACAGTTTCACCCCGGTGACAAAGTTTTGGCATTACTGCCAATCCCAGGCTCTGCGCTCTCAACTAAGTTCTCCGGTCCACATGAAGTCCGTGAGTGTCTCAGTGAGACAGTGTCATTTGTACTCCCAAGAGAAAACACAAAACCTGTGTATGTAACAAATATGCTGAAACGGTATCACTTCAGAGAGAGTCACGATAATACCCCAAAAGTGCCTGAGCCTCCCCAGCCACCTGTGACTCCCTGTAGCTGCACACTTATAGTGGCGGAACCCCTCGACCAGTCCGACGACGTGGCTGTGCATGCCTCTATCTGTCAGAGCCCCCGTTTGTCAAACTCAGAAATTTTAATGGTGTTGGCGGATCACTTATCCCACTTGTCACCTGACCAGCAGGCTGACATAACAGCTTTAACAGAACAATACTATTTACTGTCTATTTAGTGATGTTTAGTGATGTTCCGTCCCATACTATTGTCACACTGCATGAAATGTAATGTTGGTGATGCTTGGCCAATCAAACAACACCCTTAACGTGTAAACGCCATTGGGCGTGCAATAATGAAAAGGGTAAAAGTGAGTATTTGCTAAAAAACGGTTTAGCTGTTCACAGCTCCAGCCCTTGAAGTTCTCTATGTCTCCTGGACACTAAGCCCAATGGTTCTTCCCGGTTCACAACTGACTACGAAAAGTCAACGCTGTTATTATCCCTGACTCCTATCCGTTACCGAGACTGGAGGATTGTGTGGATAAGAGAGAGGCTGAGGTCCTCCTTTGTACAATGAGTCTCTCAGGGGGAGCTGGGGGAGGTGGCAAGGTCAGCACGCGGTTGAATGGAGGGGAGGAGATGGGATGTCAGCCTCTGCTGCAGTGTAGTTGAGCCAAGGTGTTGTGATGTTGTGATATTAGATAGTGACATGCCTTACCTTGTAAGAATGGTGTACCTTACCCACCATATGAGCCTCCTGCTAATTTTCCCTTGCACTTTTATTTATGTTATTTTATTTTATACGGTTCATATTTTAGTTTTTGTTTAGTATATGTCCTGTTAGTGCTGCATGTGTCTGTTAGTGTAGTGTATGTCTTATGGTATGTCCTGTGGTGTCACTGTTTCTTTTTCTCCTGGTGTTTATCAAGTGTTTATTCACTATATAATGCCTGAGCAGTGGATATGTGCAATTTCCTCCAGGATAAATAAAGTATCTATCTATCTATCTATCTATCTATCTATCTATCTATCTATCTATCTATCTATCTATCTATCTATCTATCTATCTATCTATCTATCTATCTATCTATCTATAACGTAGGTACAGCAATATTCATGAGTAAATTACATTTTCTCAAAGGCTACTGACAGGTGCCGCTAACAGAGCCACATCTTTGATTTCCGCTTTTGTAACCGCCGACTATTTCCTGCAGTACACCGTCATGGCCTTCGGTATGTGTAAAGCACCAGCAACCTTTCAGCGTCTCATTAACTCCAGGCTGGCAGATCTGTCAAGTTGTAATGCATAAGTTGTAATTGTGTGCACCTCCACATGGGAGGAGCACATCCAGATATTGGAGCAGGTGTTCGTGTGTCTCACCCACACGTCCCCCATCAAAAATTTGGCAAAATGTGAATTCGGAAAAGCTACTGTCATACTTGGGGAGACAGGTAGGCCAAGGACAGGTGCGTACCATAGAGGCAAGAAATTTGTGCCATTTCTGAGTTCCCTGTGCCGTCCGCCAGGAGAGCCCCGTGCTGGTTACACATCGGAGTTTCTGTTGCAATTTTTCCACCATGGTGCAACCACTAACCAGCTACCTTAGCCCAAAGGTTGACTTAGTGGGGTCCCCAGAGTGTCAAGACTCTTTCGAGAGTGTAAAATCGCTCCTGTGCCACACTCCCATGCTCACTTTGCCTGACCTCTTGCGTCCTTTTAAACTCCGAGTTGATGCCCTTGTGGTGGGAGCCGGCACTGTTCTGCTGCAGGAGAATGGGTATGGAGTAGATCACCCCGTCTCATACTTTTCACGCAAGTTCAACAAGCACCAGGTCAATTACTCCACCGTTAAACAAGAAACTCTTGCTTTATTGTGGGCACTCCAGCACTTCGAAGTTTACCTTGGGTCCAGTTCTTTGCCAGTCACAGTGTTCACCAATAATGACCCTCTCACCTTTCTGTCACGCATGTACAACCACAACCAGCGTCTCATGCGGTGGGCACTGATTGTTCAGAGAATGGGGGGTCCGAGAATGTCTTAGTTGATGCTTTGTCCAGACAGTGAGTATGGTGTGTTGGTATTTCCGTTGAATGTTATGTAACCCAGTGGGGTTCTATTTTAACAGGGGGAGTGTCATGTCTATTTATATTGTGAATTCATCTCCGACCCTGCCGCTGAACTGCTGGCACTGCACTGCTCCCGGACACTACACCCCCCTTCGTCAGTGCTAGGTGCGGTGTCTCTAAGACTCCTGTCCACGCCCCTCCACCATCCCCATCTCCTAATTGGTGTGCTATTTTCCTGACAAGCTTAAGCCCCGCCTTGTCACCTGGCATGGACACTTTAAAAGCTCTGCAAGCCAGTCAGTTGAGTCGACCGTCTGACTGTGAGAGCACGCCCCTGAGCCTGTCAAACCGTGTCCGTGACTGTGTGTATTGAATTTGTTTCTGAGCATCGTGACCTAATAGCGTTTTGTGTTCCATTTAAATATTTTCGTTAGTGTAGTTTAGGTACTTTTGTATATTATAACTAGTCCTTTGTTGAACTTTTAGTTATCTTTGAACAGTGCCCAATGGCCTTGATCCTTAGTTTGTTGAAATAAATATTTTAGTTAAACACTTGTACTTAGGTGTGGATAACTTGGGATCTTGAATAAATGTTGTTCCCCCTTTTAATATCTGGGTTGTTTTGTTATTTTCCTCATTCCTTTAGCTGAGTTGTAACAACAGGCAGGATGGAACAGGTGCAGAAAAGTGTCAGGTGTGATGTGTGATAGAAGAATTTCAGGTAAAATGAAAAGAAAGGTGTATAAAATGGTGGTAGACCAGCGATGTTGTTTGGTCAAGAGACAGTGAGTTCAAGTGAGTTCTCAACTGAGGGATCTGGAGATAACTATTGATCCGGACCAGATTGAGACATGTTACCCATTACCATCTGGAGGTAGGAGACCACCTGTAGTGCTGATAAGATTAAACAATCATAAACACAAAATTGCTCTTCTGAAACAAGGCTTCAAACTGCAAGGAAAAAATGTCTACATTAATGAGAATCTTAGGAAAAAGAATGCTGATATCGCTACAAAAAAGCTCGACAACTGAAAAAAAATGGTCTGATCGACAACACCAAAACAAAGGGGCTTTCTCAAGATCAGATGAAAACAATGGTGATCAGGAGTGCAGAGGAATTGGTGAAATATGAGCAATAAAGACGGACAAGAATTGTTACTACACCAAAGATCAGTACAACAGAGTCACTTCAATATTGGGAGCTCTACAATTTTGGACACGTGAAGTATTACATGGAACAGTTGAAAAAATCAACATCATCTCTGTCAGAAACATGGACTAATAAACAAAACAAAAAAACAAAAACAAAACAAAACATGTATTTGTCATGACATGGGATAACACAGTGGTTCTTAACCTGGGTTCGATCGAACCCTAGGGGTTCGGTGAGTCAGTCTCAGGGGTTCGGCGGAGACGGGGATCAAAACGAAACACGAAATACGTTTGACACATTGTGTCAATTTGTGATGACACGCCCTCTTAGCCATCACTGGCTGCATGTGATCATGCTACATCAATTAGCCTACCTGTGCTACATGGGATTTTGTGCACTTAATATTTTAATTCATAGTAACTTTATTGAACAAAAAAAGAAAGTGGTCGGACAAATATGCGCAACGTGAATTTACATGTACTGTATAATGGAACGTGATGGGAGTCAGCGTTCTGCATAATTTGCAGTGTCAAGTTGAGCAACTCCAGACTTGTACTGGCAAAAATAAAGGAACACTTCCTTAAGCTGCATGGAAAACAAGAGAAACTGACTTTGCTGTGAAAATGACATAAGATTAGAACTTGCCAAGGTGAAGCCAAACATATGAGAACTGGTCTCTCAATAACAACAGCAGAAGTCACACTGATTTACAGGTAGGTCATTTCATGTGAGTTCATGCACTGTTTTGGTTTTGTTCTTTGTAAAAGGTTACATTAATGCAAATTCATTAAATACACCAGTAAAACATATACTTATGTCTTAAATTTGAAAAATAAATAAATAAATAAAGAAGGGTTCGGTGTGTGAGCAAATGAAACCGTCAGGGTTCGGCACCTCCAACAAGGTTAAGAGCTACTGGGATAACATTAACTTTGTGACTTTAAAGAGCATATTGATATCTTTTGACAATATTTTAACATGTAAAACTGTTAAAGTGTCTGCAACAAGGAAATACATGCATCTAAGGAATATTAGGTCATGTTGGCCAATAGTGGCGGCGCACCCAGGGTGCAGCGGCTCTAGGCCGACTTTCATCTGGCCTTTCAATTTCATTGTACCATCCCTGTATAATGACAAATAAAGCTCTTTGTCTTGTCTTATGTCCAAACTGGTTAATTCTTGTATAAACACTGTCTAATGAAAGAGGTGAAGGTGATCATTATATTCTTGTGGAGAACACTGGCAAGGTCAACTTCTTGTTTTGAATATTTATGATGTTAACAAACCTTGTTGTTCGTAGGAAGAATGTAAACATGGTTATATATATATATATATATATATATATATATATATATATATATATATATATATATATATATATATATATATATATATATATATATATATATATATATATATTGCTTTGTCTGTATGGACAAAAAAAACTTTCCTTTGTCTTTTCTTTTCCTCTTTTCTCCATTAGTTTCTTGGGGTCCATAGTGAATACTCTAAAAGTTAATGTATTTGCGTAAAACTATCAGAACACCTCATGGGTTGAGGGCCGAAGGACGCTGCATAGACACCTATCTAGCTACACATAGAGGTCCTTCTTAGCCAATGGGATACCAGGATGCTAGGTAATAGTCAATGGCAGAGCAGCTACAAGACTGTTGCATTCAGGAACCTTTGGGAGCTGCGAGTAGCAGCCCATACTGTATTTTTACCTTTCGTATCTTGAAATTTATTTCATAACAAGAGGCAATATTTTCCTGTTGAGGCGTTTCGTAACTTGAAAATTTTGTATGAAGAGACGTTCGTAAGTGGAGGTACCACGGTTATATATACATATGGCGGTACCTCTACTTACGAAATTAATTGGTTCCGGAAGAAATTAGGTAGGTAGAAAATTACGTAAGTAGAGACGAGTTTTCCATGCAAATGCCCTAATCCGTTCCAAGTCCACAAAAATTCCGACATAAATGTTTTATAAAGCATAAAAATGCATCAAAACATGTAACAAATACATGTTACAATTAGATTATTACACAATAAATGAGAGTTGTGCATTATGTAAAAAACAAAGAATGGAGTAAAGAATAATAATGTCGGTCATTTACCTTTTAACAGCTGTCCCCATTGTTTTTTGCCCTCTTTGGTTCATGCACTCCTGCGTCACAATGGCGAACAACACAGTGAATTCCAGTCCTCCTTTTGAACTTCTCCAACCACCCACGCAATGCCTTAAACTCCTTAATTATACTTCCTTTTGTTTTAATAACATGACAATTGTAGATGCATTACTACCATATTCTTTGGCGAGATCAACCAAACGCATCCCTTTCTCATGCTTTCTATGATCTCTTGCTTTGTTTGTATGGACAAGAAAACTCCTTTCTTCGACGACACGATTGTAGTGGGTCTCATCAACAACAACGATGAGACAGTCTACAGGAATGAGGTGGACCTCCTGGCTATGTGGTGCAAGGACAACAATCTCCATCTGAATGTGGAGAAGACGAAGGATATTGTTGTGGACTTCAGGAGAGCACGCACCCAGCATGCTCCACTAACCATCAACGGTGCTGCAGTGGAAAGAGTCAGCAGCACCAAGTTCCTGAGTGTGCACATCTCCGAGGACCTGTCCTGGGACCGCAACACTGCATCGCTTGCCTAAAAGGCCCAACAACGCCTCTACTTCCTCTGCAAACTCAGGAGAGCAAGAGCCCCGCCCCCCATCATGCTGACTTTTTACAGAGGCACCATCGAGAGCATCTTAACCAGCTGCATCACAGGGTGGTACGGTGCCTGCACCGTTGCCTGCCGCAAGACCCTGCAGCGCATTGTGAGAGCAGCTGAAAAGATCACTGGTGTCTCTGTCCCTTCCCTTACAGACATTTATAACACCTGCCTCACCCGCAAAGTCACACCCACCCCTCTCACAGCCTTTTCAGACTGCTGCCATCAGGTAGGAGACTGCAGATTCTGCGGGCCAGAACCAGCAGGCTCAAGGACAGTTTCTTTCACCAGGTGGTCAGGAAGCTCAACTCCCTCCCTACTCTGCCCAATGCAATAGCCTTGAACTGTACCCTCACACTGCCCTGCCCTCCCCCCAGCACCTGACTACCTATCTCTCCCTCCCCCTGTCAACTTAGGGACTGCGCACATGTCACTTCCCCTATGAGATTACAGTGTATAGAGATGTTAACCATCCCTAGTGTTTCGTCTCATGCTTCGTGCTGTACTGTCTGATGTACTGTCTGTGTTGTACTGCTTGTTGCACTGCCTGTGTTGTACTGCATGTGTTGAACTGCTTGTTGCACTGCCTGTGTTGTACTGCCTGTGTTGTCCTGCCTGTGTTGTACTGCCTATGTTATCCTGCCTGAGTGTCCTGCCTATGTTGTACTGCCAGTGTTGTCCCGTGTTGTACTACCTGTGTTGTTCTGCCTGTTGTACTGTCTACCGTGGGTCAGAGAGGACTGCAATTTCATCTGTGCTGTATGTCATGCATATATGGTACATTTGACAATAAAGCTGACTTTGACTTTGACTTGACTTTTCTTTTCCTCTTTTCTCCATCACTTTCTTGGGGTGACGGAGAAAAGCCATGGAGTGGCATCCCTCTTAGCCAATGGGATGCCAGGAAGATAGGTAATAGGTAATAGCCAATGGGAGAGCAGCTAAGTCCTATTTAACTGACCGTTCCCAGTTTGTTCACGTTAATAACAACTCCTCTCAGTCAACTACAGTTAGTTATGGAGTTCCCCAAGGCTCGGTTCTTGGTCCAATACTGTTTATCTTGTACATGCTTCCTCTGGGTAATTTGATAAGGAAACACTCCATCAACTTCCATTGTTATGCCGATGATACGCAATTATATCTCTCGATTAAACCTGACGAAGTCAGCCAGTTGTGCAAATTACAGGCGTGTATCAAAGGGATTAAAGATTGGATGACAAATAACATTTTGCATCTCAATTCTGATAAAACTGAGGTTGTTGTGCTGGGCCAAAAAACTGTTAGGGATGTACTGCCCAGTGATATAATAACCTTGGATGGCATCACGTTTTAGGCCAAAACGGCCTTTTTTCCGAAACATTGCTAAAATCAGGCATATTTTAAAATGGAGTGATGCAGAGAAATTAATCCACGTTTTCATCACTTCCAGACTAGATTACTGTAATGCACTTTTTTCAGGCTGCCCCAAAAAGTCGCTGAAGAGTCTTCAACTAATTCAGAATGCTGCCGCCCGTGTTCTGACCAGGACCAGTGCCAGGGACCATATTTCTCCTGTGCTGGCTTCTCTGCACTGGCTTCCTGTGAAAGCTAGGATAGATTTTAAAATACTCCTCCTCACTTACAAAGCCCTTCGTGGCCAGGCACCGACCTATCTGAAGGAACTTTTAGTTCCTTATAATCCATCTAGAGCATTACGCTCTCAACATACTGGCCTACTAGTGGTTCCTAGAATTTATAAAAGTAGGACGGGGGCTAGAGCCTTTTGCTATCAAGCCCCTCTATTGTGGAACCACCTCCCTACCTCAGTTCGGGGGGCAGACACCCTCTCACTATTTAAGACTAGACTTAAAACTTTTCTTTTTCATAAATTTTCCAATTAATGGCAACTTAGGTTACTACGTTTATTTTCATATAGACCTACACTGCTGGAGACTCAACATCCAGACTCACCGAGTTCCTCTCTCCTCCCCCTTGTCTCCAACCATCTCTGTTACTCCTCCTCTTCTCTAATCTCACTTTCCAAGTCTCCAATCACACCGTACTAACTAAACTTCTTCCCTGGAGTCTCTGTGCTCTATGTTCTCCCAGGTTTTTCTCAGGTTCACCCCTCATCCGCCCATCTGCTATGGACCTGCTCTTCCCATCCCACCAGTACCACCCCTAACCTAATTATCGGATGGGTCCGGCTTCCTTTTTCCTCTGCGCCACCATACTGTTCCACCCCTCATCCACCCATCCACTGTGGACCATCTGCTGTGGACCTACACCTCCCAAACAACAGTATCACCACTCACCTAACCATCGACTGGGGTCCTGCTGCCTCTCTTCCTTGGTGTCATCTTACTGTTCCACCCCTCATCCGCCCAGCCGCCGTCGACCTTCCTCTGTGGACCTGCACCTCCGAGCCCACCAGTATCACCCCCATATCTCCATGTGCTGTAGACCTTATCCTCCAAGCCCACCAGTACCACCCCTCAACTATCCATCGGCTGGGGTCCTGCTTCCTTTCTTCCTCCATGCCACCATACAGTCATCCACACAGCTGTAATTGTGCCTGGACTTTAGCAACCTTAACCATATTGATACTGTCTCTATCTGGCCTATCTGTCACTCTTTCTCTGTCTCTCTGTCTCTCTGATGCTGTTCTTATCTTCCTTTGATTTCTTTTCCACCCAACCAGTCGAGGCGGATGGCCGCCCAAAAGAGTCTGGGTCCTGCCCGGAGTTTCTTCCTCGTTGAGGGAGTTTTTCCCCACCACTGTCGCTTATGCTTGCTCTGGAGGGTTCAGTTGGGTTTCTCTGTCTGTTAAAGCGCTTTGAAATGTCTGCTGTTTGAACTTGATTGAACTATGAGAATGTTGCGTTCAGGAGATTCTGTATCAGCCGATACTGTGTTTTTATTCAAGTATCAGCCGATACTGTGTATTTACATGACGTAAGTCGAAATTTCTTTCGTACGTGGAGGTAATATTTTCCTATTGAGAAATTTGGTAAGGAGAAAATTTTGTAAGTGGAGACATTCGTAAGTAGATGTACCACAGTATGTATGTATATACAGGTATGTATGTAGTTAAGTAACTACATACAGTTCTGTTCATGTAGTCAGCTAACAGAACAATCACTTCTCTAAAATTTCTTTTCCACTTTGTCTTTTGACAGGTGCCTTTTCCTTCAATGTTAGCTCATGATTAGTTAGCTTTCTTTCTCAGGTTAGTCTGCTAACATTCATCTACAGCTTTGCAATGCCCGCTCACTGCAGTCCATGATTTGCCAGCACAAAGTTGCGTCACCACGTTGATTTTTGACTATGTTGGGTGTGCTTGGCTTATAATGCCAATACATTTATTTTCATATGTTTGGTATGAGGGTGGCACGCTGGCGCAGTGGGTAGCGCTGTCGCCGCACAACAAGGTGGTTCCGGGTTTGAGTCCCGATCTGTGTGGAGTTTGCCTGTTCTTCCTGCGTCTCAGTGGTTTATCTCCGGGTTCTCCGGCTTCCTCCCACCTTCAAAAACATGCACTTCAGGTTAATTGGCCGTTCCAAATTTTGAGTTTGAGTGTGCATGGTTGTATGTCTCTGTGTGTAGCTCCGTGGTGCACTAGCATCGCGCCCGGGATTTGCCCTGCCTCACGCCCTATGACAGCTGGGATGGGCTCCAGCTCAAAGGACTCGCGCAAGCGGATTAAGCGGTCAGAAAATGAATGGATGAATGAATGAATGTTTGGTATGAGGTCTGATTTTATATATATATATATATATATATATATATATATATATATATATATATATATATATATATATATATATATATATATATATATATATATATATATATATATATATATATAAATGGAAAGTTGATGGTATAATCCACACAGTCTCTGTAAAACATTCCTATAGGTCCTAATCTGAGGTGCCGGTAACTGGTGGTATCTGAGGCTAGTAACTCTAATTAATTTTTCCTCTGCAGCAGAGGTAAGTCTCAGGCTTCCTTTCCTTTGACGGTACGGATGAGAGCCACTTTTATCTCAGGGTATGATGGTGTTTTTAACAGCTTTTGAAGTTGATTTAATTTTTTTTTGCAATTTCCTGGACTGACTGACCTTTGAGAATGATGGGCTGTTGTTTCTTTCAGAAGTAAGCAATCCTTGAGACAACATGGGTTATTGCATTTGTTTAGCAAGGTTATATATTGGGAAAGTGCCTTAATAAAGATTTGACAAAGCAGCTGAGTCAATTGAAAAGCAATCCAGATGACTAAGAAAGATGGGCCCTGATTAATGACAAGAGTTTTGACTTTGCACAACAGAAATCTCAGTGATATAGTATGCGTATGGTCTCTCTAAAAAAATTCTGTAGAAATATTAAATATGTCTGTTCATTAAAAACAATATATAGTCAAAACATCAAATTTGTGGCAAACAGAATGTTGGATTGTTTTAAACAGCATTGATTTCATAGAACTCATGGCACTCCAGATGGCGGTTGCATAGATGCAGCAGCTTTTGCAGCCAGGAACATTTACACTACTGTAGTTAAAATGTTCAGGGCCCTGGAGATGTAAAAGCAGAGAAAAGTAACACACACACACACATGCACAAGAAACACAGGACCAAGGAAACAGTGCAGCCTCGCGCATTTGCGCATCAACGCTCGTGACTTCAACTCATTGTAGATTTTTGATTGGGAGTCACGTGATACCGTACGTGCAGTATTTGGCTGACGGAATCCGGAAGTGCGCTCTGTTCCGTGAGTCTCAGACTTCTGTGAGACACAAAAGTCTTTTGAAAGTAGATAAGAATGTGGGAAAAAGTAATACAGAAAGAAGGTGATTTAATATCAGTATGGGGAGGGTTTCAAAATGTTTAAATGTCCGTATATAATAAGATAGATAGTTTGTTGCTCGATTGCGGAATTTGTTAATCGCATGTGGTTCCGCGAACGCATTAACCATGAGGGACGATGACACACCGTATATGACAGAAAAAGTGTATTTGTTTATGAACATTAAAAAAAGTTGTATTTTTGCATTTCTTAGATTTATTTAAAGGATTCTTAGATTAATTTAAAGGATTCTTAGATTTATTCAAAAGATTTACAGCAGCCACCATTTCCATCTCGGCCTGCTCTTTCACCAACTTTAACTAAATGTCAATTTGGCAAATATTCATCACATATTCATTTTACTATTTTAAATTTTTGATATGTTTTATTAAATGATTACAACAATGTATGTAACAAGAAGTTGTTATTGACAATAGATACTTGAAAAAAAAAAAGAACAACATGAAAACATTTGATAATTATTTAACATTTATCTAGGGTTTGACTCAAATATTCCACTGTAGACTTTGGTAAACTCGTCTCAAAAATCAAAACACTAGTCAATCTATTATTTTTAAGAGATTTTATTATAAATTTTTATTTTTTTCAGCAGTCACTGTTTCAGATTTTGGGCAGTATTTCTGTATTGCGCCAGTTCTAACAGGAGCCTCATCCGACTGACAGCTGTGATTATGTTGTACATTTAGACTGCTGCAAGGGGAAAGAGGAAAAATTGAGAAAAAGCCCTCAAATCCCTGCAGGTTAACTGTTTTTCATGCATTGTTCCTGCTTGGTCTTGTTTCTTGTCACACCCTTTTCAAACACACACACACATCATGTGTCAAGTTCTGCACTATGCGCAGAAAGAGAGAGGGAAGTCGATTATTTCCTTAAAGATAACCCTGTTCACTTTTCAAACAGCTAAAGAAACAGCAGAAAAAAACTTTTCTTTTTTATTATGGGGCTGCATGATTTTGGAAACCTCAAAGGAGTATTTATTGTGCATTTATGACTAAATTGTCAACTTACTGCTTCCTGTCTTTTCTGTTCAGTCATTCAAAAAACAAAAATTCTACAGTACAAACAATGTCCTTTTAAGGCCCTGTATGCAAACAAACAAATCCACTTAGAATCTTTCATTCAGTGTTGCTCAAGTCCCTCTTACTTATCACAAGCGGCGTCATAATCAAAAATGTTATTGTGGAATTCTGGATCCATAGATTTTTAACATTACATAGATGTTTTGTGATATGTTGTCAATTCTTATTCCATACTATGTTTCTATTTTTTTGTCACCGCCTCACCTTGGTGTGTTTAAAACATTTCAATGCTGGGGGTGGCAGTGCCTCAGCGGCAGAGCAGACGTCTTACAACCAGACATCGCCTCAGACATTGGCGGTTCGATTACCAATCCCAGCAGTTCGATCTCTACTCCTGCCTAAACATCCTCAGAATGTTAGCTGACTGTGGGAGGTGTCAGCTCACCTCCCAGTTGCTGCCAAGGTACCCTTGAGCAAGGCCCCTTCCCCCCCTACAAGCTTCTCATTTGGGGCACACCTCGAAGTCACAACCCTGTACTGCCTGGTCTAATTGAATGCCTACAGGCCCCTTGTGTTTTGTGTTTCAGGGGTTTGTACACAACATTGTGTTTGTGTGATCTGACTAATACACACCGCCACATGAGATTAACATCCCTCGTGGAATATGGAAGGGGTATTTACTGGAAAGCATTCTTAACTATGTGTGTGTGTGTGTGTGTGTGTGTGTGTGTGTGTGTGTGACAGAGAGGGAGTGTGTGGCTTTCTTTCCGTGGCCACAGAGCATTTTCGATTAGTGCCTCACCATAAGTGCTTGCTGTCTGCCTTGTAGACATACTGTATGTCTCAATATGTGGCAGGGATCTCAGTGACAACAGGTAATGCAGCCTCTGGAGCAGCTCAGTGTTCCTTTACGATTGAAGAGGAGGAACGTGAGCACGTTAACATAGTCATTACCTCCTGTAACCCATCTGCAATCGTAATCTCCACTGCATCTCCAGCTGCTGAGACCAATAGACTGATGATCCCTCAGAGATAAGCTGTGAATATGAGTAGCCAGCATGGATGGAGGTATCCAAATTGTTGCCAGTGGTTTCACATGTTGCAGGTCAGATATTTGTCTGCATATACAGCATCTACTGAGGAAGAAGAATAAATCAAAGGAGAGGAGGAAAGCGTCTTTGTAGGAAGAGAGAGAAGAGGAACGCCAAGAGTATAAGACTGAGAGTAGGGACGTTGAATGCTGAAACTATGACAGCAAAAGGTAGAGAGTTCATTGACATGATGCAGAGGAAGAAGGTAGACATACTGTATGTTCTAGAGACCAGGTGGAAAGGTAGCAAGATTAGAAGTTTAGGAGCAGGGTTCAAGTTGGTCTATCATGGTGTAGATAGGAAGAGAAATGGAGTAGGAGTTATCTTGAAGGAGGAGTTTGTTAGGAATATCCTGGAGGTAAAAAGAGTGTCAGATCAAGTGATGAGGCTCAAGCTAGAAATTGAAGGTGTGATGTTCACTGTTGTTAGTGGGTATGATCCACAGGTAGGATGTGACCTGGAGGAGAAAGACAAATTCTAGTTGGACTTTGATGAAGTGATGCAGAGCATACCTAGAAGTCAGAGAGTTGTCATTGGTGCAGACTTCAATGGACATGTTGGTGCAGGAAACAGGTGATGAGGAGGTGATGGGCAGATTTGGTATCCAGGAGACAGATGGTGGTTGACTTTGAAAAAAGGATGGAAACGGCTATAGTGATGACTTTCTTCCAAAACAGGCAGGAACATAGGGTGACCGACAAGAGTGGAGGTAGGTGCACACAGGTAGACTACATCTTGTGTTGACGGAGTAATCTGAAGGATATAAGTGACTGAAAAGTAGTGGTAAGCAAGAGTGTAGTCAAATAGCATAGGATGGTGGTGTGTAGGATGACTCTGGTGGTGACGATGATGAAGAGGGAAAAGGCAGAGCAGAGGATGAAATGGTGGAAGCTGAAAAGGGAAGAGTGTTGCATGACTTTTAGGAAGAAGTTAAGACAGGCTCTGGGTGGTCAGGAGATGCTTCCAGATGAATGGACAACTACAGGTAATGTGATCAGGGACACAGGTAGGCAAGTACTTGGTGTGTCATCTGGAAGGAAAATAGATAAGGAGACTTGGTGGTGGAATGAGGCCATACGAGAGTGTATACAGAGAAAGAGGTTAGCTAAGAAGAAGTGGGAAACTAAGAGAACTGAGAAGAGTAGACAGGAGTACAGGCAGATGCAGTTTAAGGTAAAAGTAGAGGTAGCAAAGGCCAAACAAGGGGCTTATCATGACTTGTATGCTAGGTTGAACATTAAGGAGGGGGAGACTGATCTATACAGGTTGGCAAGACAGAGAGACAGAGATGGGAAGAACGTGCAGCAGGTTAGAGTGATTAAGAATAAGGATGGAAGTCTATTGACAGGTGCCAGTGGTGTAATGGGAAGATGGAAAGAGTACTTTGAAGAGTTGAACGAGGAAAATGAGAGAACAAATACTAGAAGAGGTGGTTGTTATGAACCAATAACTAGCAAAGAATAGTCAAGTTAAAGTGAGGAGGGCATTGAATAGGATGAAGAGTGGAAAGGTACTCGGTCCTGATGATATACCTGTAGGAGGGACAGCACATGTTAGAGGTTTTGGAGATAAAGTCAGAGAGGCCAGACTGAGAGGGTTTGTACATGTCCGGAGGACAGATAGTGAATATATAGTTAGAAGGATGCTGAGTTTTGAACTGCCAGGCAGGAGGCCTAGAGGAAGACCAAAGAGGAGTTTTATGGATGTAGTGAAAGAGGACATGAAGGTAGTTGGTGTGAGGGAAGACGATGCAGAAGACAGGGGTAGATGGAGGCAACTGACTTGCTGTGGCGACCCCAGAAGGGAAAAGAAGAAGATACAGCATGTATTGAAGTGGTGTCATCTCTCTGCAGCATCACACTCTTGTGTCATAACATGCAGACAGTGGAGAGGAGAATGGTCAGGTGAATAATTTGTCTGCTGTACTTACATTTTATCTTTTATCTTTATCTTATGGTTTTATTCACCTTTCTCAGATGATGACCTTTGGTCTTTCTTTGTCCATCTTCTCTTACTCACTACTATATTTTGTTATCTACAGTTACCTTGCCGATACCTCTGGTCAGGTCTCGGTTCCTGAACGTCTCAGTAATGGACATTCCCTCTCAGTTTGTCTTTGGGTTGGAGCAGAAAAATGGACAACAAAAATCATTCACTTGTTACGTACAGACAGCGGTTCTGAGATCTCAGACTCATCTGATATCAGGAAGTGTGCTGTTGGTTTCTACTGAGACCTGTACACGAGTGAATGGATACGAAATCCAGAGGTGCACAGCGACTTCCTCAGGGGTCTCCCTCAGGTGAGCACAGAGGAAAACTGTCAGCTCGAGACAGAACTGAGTCTTCAGGAGCTGACCTCGGCTCTGGTGAGCCTACAGAGCGGCAGAACTCTGGGGGTATAGATAGCCTCCCTGTTGACTTTTACAAGTCATTTTGGTCAATCCTAGGGCCAGACCTGCATGAGGTTTTAACCTCAAGTCTGAGAGGTGGAAGACTGCCTCTGAGTTGCAGAAGGGCCGTCATCACTCTGCTGCCTAAAAAGGAAGAACTCCAAACCTCCAAAACCTGTGGAATTGGAGGCCGGTGTCTTGGCTGTGCACTGAATATAAAATCCTGTCCAGAGCTCTGGACTTGAGAATGAAGGAGGTATCAGCATCCACCCTCCATCCTCACCAGACTTACTGTGTGCCCAGCAGGCTCATCAGTGACAATGTCACTTTAATGCGGTATGTTTTGGAACTCTCCAGCTCATTGGGTGTAGACACTGGTCTCTTTTCTATAGACCAGGAAAAGGCTTTTGACCGGGTTGAACACCAGTAGCAGAAACAGGAAGGTGGAGGAGGACCTGAACATTGATGTGGTTTTATTGTGCAAAAAGATTATCAGGTCCAGAATAATGGTGGATTTCAGTTTTTATAAAGCGGCTGGTGATCTGGACTTGTTCCAGCAGGTCTGGGGGGTCCAGAAAAGTTCTATGTTTGGTAGCAGATGGAAAATTAGTGTACGTTGATGTGATACTTTCACTGTGTATTTTTATTTATGATTTTATTTATTTAAACTGATCATTAGTCCTTTTTACTTATACAAAATGGAAAGAAAATGACTAATAAATTTTTATTTTCAAATATCAAACATCTCTCTCTCTGTCTCTCTGTCTCCCTGAGACACATAATAGCACGCAGGACACGGATAACAGCACAAAGGATGGACAGAGTGATTTGGTGAAGGCTGAAGGGGCCAGAGAGACAATCGCCAGGGTGGTAGAGTCTCTGCTGGAGAAGGATGAAGAGGATGATGATATTGTGATAAACGAGGAGTTAAATCTCTCTCTCTCTCTCTCTCTCTCTCTCTCTCTCTCTCTCTCTCTCTCTCTCTCTCTCTCTCTCTCTCTCTCTCTCTCTCTCTCTCTCTCTCTCTCTCTCTCTCTCTCTCTCTCTCTCTCTCTCTCTCTCTCTCTCTCTCTCTCTCTCTCTCTCTCTCTCTCTCTCTCTTACTCTCGCTGTCTGTTGCAAGATAGACTCTGGCTACATTACAGTTCTTTTCTCATTATTCCCATCACTCAGGCCAAATTGCCTTGTCTTTCAGGACCATTGGTCTCTGCTCATTGGCTGCCCCTGCAACCGGAGTGCCACAAAAGTATTTTCCTCTTGTCTCTGGGCTTTTTCACATCAAAGGCAGGACCAAGAGATAGATTCCACTCTAGCACAAATGACACAACCTCAGGCCACTGTTGGGTGCCCGTTCCATGAAACACACTTTTATCAATTTATCAAGCAGTATGTAATGAAATGTTCAACTAATCAGTAGACAATTTTTACAGTTTTTAAAAGGGGTTGTTTTTTTTCTCTCAGTTCCCAATTTTCGCTATGTGATTTGCACAGATAAAAGAACCAACCAACAATTTTGCAATGTGTGTCATTTGATAGAAATACAGTTCATTCATTCATCTTCTGCTACTTCATCCGTCGTAGTGGGTCACGGGGAGCTGGAGCCTAACTCAACTGGCATAGGGTGTGAGGTGGGGGACACTCCGGACATGACGCCAGTGCACCGCGGAGCCACACACAAAGACGGACAACCATAGACACACACACTCACTCCTACGGGCAATTTGGGACCGGCCAATCAACCTGAAGCACATGCTTTTGGAGGTGGGAGGAAGCCGGAGAACCCGGAGAGAACCCACGGGGGAGAGCATGCGAACTCTGCACAGAGCGGGACTCGAACCCGAACCCGCCGTGTTGTGAGGCAACAGCGCTACCCACTGCACCACCGTGCCGCCCAGACATAGTTTTTTATACAAAATTTACAAAATACATAAAATTGAACACAACTGGATGAATTGATGAAAAGGCATTATAGCTACATAGTAATTAAATTTTTCACATGTATAAGGTGTATATTAAATCTAATTATTACTGACAACAATATTGACAGCTGCACTGAAATGTACATCCTATATGTTCTTTTGTTTCAAGCTGTAAGTGTGTAACTTCATGGATCTCTGCCCTCTGTCTCCATTATAGACAAAGTGATGAATGGACTTTGTTTTTAACTTTTTTTTGTCTTTCAGGCCAATGCCTTTAGCCAACTGTAGCCAGTTAGTCAGTAAGACACAAACTCCATGCTCACGTTATAATATATGTCTATTATTTCTCTCTTTATTAAAAAAAAGCGTGATGATTGTTTCATGTGTGTACCATGCAATGTGTTCTGTGTGGAGATCCTGCTAGGCTGTGATGAGAAATAGAAAGCAAACACAACGGCACTATTGTGTAAGTTCATGTTATCCATTTCAGCTTTAGAAATGTTATGTAAATTAATGTATGCTTCCTAATTCTAAATTGGATGAATTAATGTTTAACTGAAGTATCATGAGAGCAGGCATTTTTAACTTCCTTCCTTTATTTGTCCTGTATTGGTACCGTATTTTCTGCCATTTTGTGTTGATAAAAATTCCGTTTTGCAGCCTCGGAAAACAGCAATGTTTTTTCTATCTCGAAAATGTGTTGCCATCACAGAGTTACACAGCATAGGATATGATTTTAATTCCCCATGACTTAGAAGTATGTGTACTTTATAATATTAAACATGATTAAATCAACTTTACCACATGATTAATGTTTTCACTAGATCATGTAGAACATTCTAGAAAGGTACAAGCATTTAAAGATCGCTGGCTGTGTCTGGGACACTGCTGAGAAAAAGATGATGCTTTCTCTTAAAAATAAACTGAGTAGTATTAGATGAAAGCATAGACTGGCATGATTCAGCATATCCTGTTGTGTTCATGTGAACAATCCCAAGACTTTTATATTGAAAAATAAAAACTCTAATGATGAAATTAATATTTGCTTTAGAATTTGATTCAGTCATAACCTCCAGAGCCACAGGCAGTGTTATTTCTATTCAAAAGAGTGTAGAAGCAGATTATTAGATCAAGATTCATTATTAAAAATGCTTTGGTTGCACACAAGGAAAAAAAGTAACATTTTTTTTCATGAATGTGTCACTTAAAGTTGTTCTCCTTTCCTTTGTGCAGTGATCAGTCATTTATCCTGAAATACTAATACTGAAATATTAAAACAAAGAAACAAAGGGAGACTGTCTTGCGAAGGTGCTGAGCATAAGTTGGACATATCCACGTCAAGAGTTTGTCTAGCAAATGATCCTCATTCACTTTTGAATGAAACAAATGGCTATGTTGCATAATCCACATGGGTAGAAGCTATCTATGAGGATTTTTGTGTTCTTCATATCTTCTATATATAATTAATCAAAATGATTAATTAAGATGAAGTTGGCAGCAACATTTAAAAAAGAAAAAAAATTACAGGAGAGCAGAAAGATACAAATAAACTTTCGGGCATATTATCAAAAGTGTGAAACAAAAAATAAAATGGTTAAACAAAAACTGACAGAAAATGTGCTGGACAGAGGATGAGAGATATTTGGAAAAGGGCACAGGAGACAGAACGACCTATGGAAGAGTGTGAGAGGGCAGATATTTAGGCAGGAAGGGGAAATGCTTCGGCTTTTGAGATGCCTTTGAATTACCTCAGCAATGAGGAAGGAGGAACTCAATGGCTTTTTTCGAGATGACTGTCTGCAGTAGCTGAATACCTACTGCTCTTCTTTCTGCTCTGACACAATGCATAGCTTTTAACAAACTCATTTTCCTTTACTGGACTGCCTGCTGTGATTATAGGAAAAATATGTCTTTGTGTGTCTGTGTGTGTGTATGCATGCGTGTGTCCGTGTATATATATATATATATATAAATTGTTGATATATATGTTCATATGTATATCATATGTGAATATGTATATTTCATATGCTACATACATTAATATGTATGTACAATTTAAGTATATATGTAAGACACCCCCCTACACCCGCTGCAGCAATCGCACAAATTTCCCCACTGTGGGAAAAATCAAGGTTATCTTATCTCGTAAATAAATATATAAACTTTATGACTCATAAAGAAAGAAACAGATGAACAAATATCCAAATGTCAAGCATGTTTATTTACGCGTCTTCTCACGTTATATGTTCTGATGTTATACGTCAGAACATTGCCAGTTTTAACTCCATTCATTTTGTGTGTATATGTAGACACGGGTCACACACACTGACATGACAGTGGTTTTCGTCGTAGGGAGACCCCCCCCCCGGATGGAAAATGTTTCGGTTACAGCCTCCACACGACAACGCATACCCAGCGTTTTCAAAAAACGTCCCTATGGCCGGTGTTTTTGTCCTGGATATCTGCATTGTCGTGTGGACGAAAGGCGTAACCGCAACAAAGAGCCTCACTGCCCTATGTCTTACGCCATATTGTTCATGTGATTCCTTCTGGCAGATGTGCCATGATCGGTTGGGCACTTGATTGACAGGTAGTGGGTGGAGTTAAAATGTGATAGAGGGAGGTTTTCAAGTGAGCTTATTCAAATATATAGGTGGGGAGATAGATATATCTTTCTCTGTCACATTATCATTAAGTTGTGTTATTTTTCACGCTGGGTCTCTACCATAGAGCACTTGCATAAAATACAACAATGCGTCAGCTGCAGTCTTTTGCATTTCTTTCTCTCAATTCTCTTGATCCTCCCATATCTTTGTGCTAAGACATGAGCTGAAACAAAAAAATAAAAAGGAGATCAAAAAACCTCCGTCTGTCGTTTCATGAGCTGTTGATATGTGCAGGTCCCTCTCCAGCAAGCCAATTCTGTCCTTTCATCCTCTCTCTTCAAAGTATTTGTCCACTTGTAGGACAGAGAAAACAATATTTCTTTGTACCCTTCAGGAAATAGGTGGAGAAAAAAGTTGTCCCCGTCCCACCTGTGCTGGATGTCTTTCTGTTTCTTTTATGATGTAAAGAAAGACTTAAATGACACACAAAATGCAGCTACAGTCCACTAAGCTGGGTGGCAATGATAAAGCGACTGGGATGAAAGGATTGACACACTCTTCTGTTGCTGCTGTCTGTTCAGTGCCAACAAAGCAAGAGAATAAGTATAAGAGGAACCCCATGAGAATTACATTCAGTTATCAGGAAAACAGCTTGATGGCAAACAGCCATAATGGTAGTTATTTTACTTTACACAGGGTTGGGTTAAGGCATCTTTTATTGACAGGTATTACTGTGGAATTTGGCTTGTGTTATCATGCAAATTAATAGCGTATAATGTAAAACAAAATGTCTCCAAATGCACCTTACATGTGTTGTAGTGATAGTCAAATTTCAAAAATGCTGATCCCAGATTCTACCTTTTTAGTGTTTTCTTTGTGAAGCAGAGCAACATCTACTTTGATCTCTATCTGCTCTGTTTCATCAACACATTTACCACTTCATCTCTAGTGCAGTACGGGAAAGGCAGAGAGAAAAAATATTTAATCAAAATTTCATTGACCATTATGTGTGAAAACTCAAAGAAAAAAAAATCAACAATCAACACCAGGTAGATTTCCACTATTTCTGCTGGGGAGGAGTAGCCATTCATTAGCAACTGTTTTTCTATAGTAGTTAACCTTCCAAATAATTAATCCTGAATTCAGAGTTCGTCCCGGAGGCTCAGATCGCTTAGACTGACCTGAATGAAGATTAGGCTACAAACCTTTGGGACAGACTGACAAGCCTTTCATTATTGATCAAACTGAAAAGGGATTGGGCAGACTTTAATCACTGATGGGATATAAGGACTAGAAGCAATGAAATATAAGGCAAGCAATTTGTTTAGTCAGGAACCCTTGCAATAGGTTTAAGAGTGTAGGCAGAAAGCCACGATTGATTGTCTTCAGGTAAGATTTCCTTCTTGTTTGATAAGCTTTTGGATTTGTTGCATTTTCATGAGAATTTCTTTAAAGGTGAGCTGACCCCAATTTTCTTAAAAACCTGAAATAGAAGCTTGGCTCTTGACTGACTTTGAAAAAGGAATCATCTAGAAATCTTTTTCATTACCTTTAAGACACATCTTGGACTAAGCCCGAGCTGCATCTGAGCTTGTAAGCTCTTCTGAGCCTTAGGTAGCACAGGTTGAATTCCCAAAAGGCAGCAGTTCTTTTGACATTTCACAATCTAAACAGACAACTGTGGATTAATAAACTTTCTACTTCAGGGTGCCAACAGCTTTTTTGAATAACCATGGGTGGCACGGTGGCGCAGTGGTTAGCGCTGCCGCCTCACGACACGGCAGACTAGGGTTCGAGTCCCGCTCTGTGCGGAGTTCGCATGCTCTCCCCGTGTCTGCGTGGGTTCTCTCCGGGTTCTCTGGCTTCTTCCCACCTCCAAAAGCAAGCGCATCAGGTTGATTGGCCGGTCCCAAATTGACCGTAGGAGTGAGCGTGTGTGTGAGTGATTGTTTGTCTCTATGTGGCTCCGCGGTACACTGGCGTCGTGCCCGGAGTGTCCCCCGCCCCACGCCCTGAGCCGGGATAGGCATCGGCTCCCCCGTGACCTGCGTAAGCGGATTAAGCGGGTTAGGAAAATGACTGACTGACTGATTGATCCATCCATCATCTACCGCTTATCCAGGGCCAGGTCGCAGGGGCAACAGTCTCAGCAGGGATGCCCATACTTCCCTCTCCCCAGACACCTCCTCCATCTCTTCCGGGGGGAGCCCGAAGTGTTCCCAGGTCAGCCGAGAGACATAGTCCCTCCAGCTTATCCTAGGTCTTCCTCGAGGTCTCCTCCCGGTAGGACATGCCCAGAACACCTCCCCATGGAGGCGTCCAGGAGGCATCCTGAACAGATGCCCGAGCCACCTCAGCTGGCTCCGCTCGAGGTGGAGGAGCAGCGGCTCTACTCCGAGCTCCTCCCTGGTGATTGAGCTCCTCACCCTATCTCTAATGGTGCACCCAGCCACTCTACGGAGGAAACTCATTTCCGCCGCTTGTATCCAGGATCCTGTTCTTTCGGTCATGACCCAAAGCTCATGACCATAGGTGAGAGTAGGAACGTAGATTGACCAGTAAATCGAGAGCTTCACCTTGCAACTCAGCTTCTTCTTCACCACGACAGACCTATACAGCGACTGCATCGCTGCAGAAGCTGCACCAATCTGTCTGTCAATCTCACGTTCCATCCTTCCCTCACTCGTGAACAAGATCCCAAGATACTTGAACTCCTCAACTTGGGGTAAGGACTCTCCACCGACCTGAAGAGGGCACACCACCCTTTTGCGGTCGACAACCATGGCCTGGGATTTAGAGGTGCTGATCCTTATCCCAGTCGTGTCACACTCAGCTACAAACCATCCCAGTGCACGCTTAAGGTCCAGGTTTGATGAGGCCAACAGGACAACATTGTCTGCAAAAAGCAGAGATGAAATCATTTAGTCCCCAAACCAGACTCCCTCTTGACCCTGGCTGAGCCTAGAAATTCTGTCCATAAAGATTATGAACAGAACCGGTGATAGAGGGCAGCCCTGCCGGAGTCAAACATGCACTTGGAACAGGTCTGACTTATTGCCGGCAATGCCTAGAAATTCTGTCCATAAAGATTATGAACAGAACTGGTGATAGGTAGCAGCCCTGCCGGAGTCCAACATGCACTTGGAACAGGTCTGACTTCCTGCCGGCAATGCAAAACAAGCTCTGGCGTCAGTCATACAGGGACCAGACAGCCCTCAGCAAAGGGCCCTGGACCCCACACTCTCGAAGCACTCCCCACAAGATACGGCAAGGGACACAGTCGAATGCCTTCTCCAGATCCACCACTGTGAAGTGGTTGGGTAAACTCCCATGAACCCTCGAGCACTCAATGGAGAGTGTAGAGCTGGTCCAGTGTTCCACGACCAGGACGAAAACCGCATTGTTCCTCCTGAATCCGCGGTTCGACTATAGGTCTAATCCTCCTCTCCAGTACCCTGGAATAGACTTTCCCTGGGAGGCTGAGGAGTGTGATCCCCCTATAGTTGGAAGACACCCTCCGGTCCCCTGGAGGTGGGAGTTGAAGACCTCACTGACAGTGGGTTCTGCCAGTCGTTCCCAGCCGACTCTCAAAACACATTTGGGCCTGCCGAGTCTGTCCAGTGCCCTGCTCCGGCAGTGGATCCACTCACCACCACGTGGTAATTGGTTGTCAGATTTGCCCCTCTCTTCACCCGAGTGTCCAACACATGCGGTCAGAGGTCTGATGATACGACAACAAAGTCGATCATCGGCCTCCGGCCTAGGGTATCCTGGTGCCATTTGCACTTATGGACATCCCTGTGGTTGAACAAGGGACCCGGCCGGGTTCAGCCTGAGAGGACGATATGGGCCCAACCTCCGGTGGATTCACCACCTGCCGAGGAAACTGTAGTGGACGGGTGCAGTGTGAATTGGGTGGCAGTCGTAAGCATGGGGCTCGACGACCCAATCCCCAGACAAAGAGTCTAGCTCTAGGGACATGGAATGTCACTTCACTGGGGGGAAAGGAGCCAGAGCTTGTGAGGGAGGTTGAGAGGAACCGACAATATATAGTTGGGCTTCCCTTACCCACAGCTTGGGCTCTAGAACCCATACCCTTGAGAGGGGCTGGACTCTTCACTTTTCTGGTGATGTCCAAGGTGAGAGGCGGCGGGCTGGTGTGGGCTTGCTTGTGGCCCCACAGCTCAGCCTCATATATTGGAGTTTACCCCTTTGAACTTGAGGGTCGCGTCCCTGCACCTTTGGGTTTGGGACAGGTGTCTCACTGTAGTCTCGGCCTATGGGCCAAATGGCAGTGCGGAATACCAGGCCTTCCTTCCTGGAGTCCCTGGGAGGAGTGAGTGACTGAATAGTGCTCTGACTGGGGACTCCACTGTTCTCCTTAGGGACTTCAACGCTCATATGGGCAATGACAATGAGAGCTGGAAAGGGGTGATTGGGATGAACGGCCTCCCTGATATGAACACAAGTGGTGTTCCGTTATTAGACTTCTGTGCTAGTCACAGTTTGTCGATAACAAACAGTCTAATGCAGGGCTCAAAATTGTGCCCATTTTGGTTATTAAATATATTTGGGAGCACCGATGCGACTAGGGAAAAAAATCTGGTGCGCCTTTTTTTGTGAGACCGCGCTCCTGCGGTCCTGCCAAGAAACAATGAGAGCGCAGCTGCGGCTGCTCTCCTGGGCGAGGGAGAGAGGCGCGCGGAACGGAGATGGACTGCGCGGTCTCTATCGCTCCGTCACTGCCTTGCTTTTGGGTAGGTGCTCCTAAAGTCTTTGCTGGTGCTACTAACTTCTAAATTTAGGAGCACCAGTGCTACCAAGAAAAAAAGTTAATTTCGAGCCCTGGTCTAATGATATCCTTCCAAAATTTACTGTGTTATCTGCTAGTCTTTATCTGTTATCTAAATGTAGTCACTTGTATAACCTGTAACACAGATCAGAATGTCTGTTGATTTACTGTTTATCTCAATCTGGGTTTCTTTTTTTGCTGTTTGGGCTGTTGGTACAGCCATATAACTATCCATCAATCCATCCACTTTCGTGCAGACAAGGTGACCGCAATTGTCTCCTATACAGCTGCTCTTCTACTCCATGGGTCATAGGTGTTACTAGAGCCTATCCCAGCTGACTACGGGCGAGAGTCGGGGTATGTCCCAGTGCCAGTGCATCATGGAGCCACATATAAAAGACAAACAATCACGCACGCACATACTCACACCTACAGTCAATTTAGATTGATCAATTCCCCTAAATTGCATGTTTTAGAGGTGGGAGGAAGCCAGACAACCCGGGGAGAACCCAGACAGACAAATTCTGCACTAAAAGGACTCAAACTCTGAATCGTCTTGCTGTGAAGCAATAGCGCTCCCCACTGTGCCAAAATGCCACCCCACGTAATTCAAAGGAAATAAAATGAAGAAATGAAACAGAACATTGAGTTTCATGGTCATCAGCCTCCCTCTTCTAATATTATTGGACCTTTCTGACCTATGCAACTACACTATTTTTACGATATAAGCATTAACAAGTGATTGCTATGTTTTCAAATAAACTTGAGATGAGTCACACTCCAAAGACATCCGTTATTGATTGTACTAACTCAGGGTCAAATGGACAAAGGTTCCAGCACAAAGGGTGTGTCGTTAGAGTGAAAAGTTTTTATAGGCTATATCTCTGTACCAGGACATCAGACTGTGATGTTATCTGTTCTAGGAATAGCCTGGTGAAGAGGAGATACAAAGGTCCAGTTCATTAGCAGAGAGCCTGTCATATGAAAGACTTTTCTCAGCAAAATGGTCTTAATCAACCAAAACAAGAAAGAGAACTGTCTCACCTGTGAGAGGAGGTATAAATATGAAGGTATAATTAAAGCACAGTTATAGTAAATTAGACATTATCATCTAGTTCAACGAAAAGTCAATCTTGTGATTTGGATGCAGAGTAATGAATTCTTCATCTGAATATTTTTTCAACTACAGCTTTCCTCTTAATTCAGAAGCTAGTTCATATAACATTCATATAACATTCAGTTATTGATAAAATGCTCAAATACAGATTAGAGAAGTCATTGTCCAACCTAACTCTTCAGAAATGTAGACATTTGCTTTAAGATTTACCAGGAACCTTTTGAAAGTATCTTCTTAATTCTGTTCTCAGTCATATATTGTGCTCTATAACCCATTTATTCAGTAATTCCAATATGTTGTGTCTCTATCAAGAGGTGTATAAATTGACTGCTTACTTTGTTCAAAATGTATTCACTTTTTTTTACCCCACACAGGAGACTGAAAACTGCTCTGTCTACTGCCATGTTTGTGTGTAACAACAAGAAAAACAGAAAAATAAGACGCCAAAATGCATAATCTATCACATTCCAGACAACAGACAACAAATCCTGCCGTCTGAACACCCCTGACAATTGCAGTGAAACCCATCTGCTAACAGTGGAAGTTGCAGTTTAAACTCATCTATATCATGACTTTTTACTTTGTCATACATACACAAGATTTAGTTCTGACAGTGACAACGTACTTCCAAATTAAAAGCATATTAGTGTCAGATTGTAGCCCTATGTGACAGAAGTATCTCAAAAGACTATGTGGTGAAGATTAACAGAGTGGGATTCTATTCACGCTCTATACTATTTTCTAAATGTTAAATACATCCGTATTTTATTTCCGAGTCTTTTCCCACAGCTCAGAAATGTGATCAGATACAACAGGACAGAGTTGAGCAGAACATTCCTCTTCAGATAGAGGAGCTGTTTGTCTGCTGCTCTTCTGGATGCACCATTTTCTCCTGGTGCTGCTGCCATAATCAGGACTGACACAGGCACACAGACCATAATCCCTATTGATTAGAAACCTGAGATCAAACGCTTCCACTGCCGTCACTCTTCCTTTCTGTCTCAACTTATAATGCTCCCTACTTTGAAATACTCTTATTTTGTCTTTCTTCAGTTACAAAAGGTTCAGTATTTGTAGTTTTATATTATGTTTGAAGCTCTGGTTCTTATGCTCATACTTTATCAACAAACAAACAAACAAACAAACAAACAAACAAACAAAACGAAACAAGCAAACACTATTGTTGCAACCTTCATGCATTCATTCATTTTCTTACCCGCTGCATCCGCTTGCGCGGGTCATGGGGAGCTGGAACCTAACCCAGCTGGCATAGACCCTAACCCTTACCCTAATAACATGATGACCTCAGTCAGAAAAAGAACAAACTGGGAATATAGACAAAATGATTTTGCATTTAACATATGATGCTTTATATTTCAACATGTTCAATGATGACAGCAGTAATAAAAGGTGATGGTCACATGCACGCATTAAAATATATAAAAGATTTTTCTGCAAGATAAAAACAAGCATTGATCTCATAAAACGTTGACCCCATTCATGGGCTTAAACTATGAGAATATATGCAGACAACAGCAAACAATTCCCTTTTTCATTCAAATGTATCTTCTGTGGAAATTAATCTATTAGTAATTTTCAGACATATTACTGAGCCTGGGTGGACTCCTTGTCAGTATCCTCATACAGTATGTTTAAGGTGAAACCACTGGAATAACGAATCTCTGAGACCAGCACACATACACATTATGAAAATGGGGTGTATCCGAAAGACACTCGTGAATCTCACTGTTCAAAATGGCAAGCAAAATGAAACATGCTATCAGTGCAATGTATAAATAAACAGAGTAAGTCAAGCATCTTGAAGCTATGATTTGGTAGAATAGAACTTGGCATATTTCAAAATTTGAGAATGTAGATGAAATGAAATGTCCATGTTATTGCTAAGGCTCATTCAATCGCCCTTTACAATAACAAATAACAATTCAGTAATATAAGGCATTGTGATACATTGACCACAGCAAATTGAGTAGGAACATGCCCACTAAAAAAAGTTTGCTGTGGGAACATTTCCTTCAAAAAGCGACGACTTCCCAGAAGTTACGGCTCAAGCAAGCACCAAAACAGGCTAACTGAAGGTAATATTGACATGATATTGACCCTAACCATTAACAAGGGGCTATTATTGCTCTAATCTATTTACATGAGCATCTGGAATTTCTTAAAAGTTTTATGCTATCTTTTTGCTCTTCACATTTTATCTAGCACGTTGGTGCACTAAAAACTGTCAGTAGTTACCATTCATCTTTTGATGGGTAAATACATTCATTCATTTTCTGCCGCTTCATCCCCCGCAGCGGGTCACGGGGAGCTGGAGCCTATCTCAGCTGGTATAGGGCGTGAGGCGGGGGACACTCCGGGCATGACGCCAGTGCACCGCGGAGCCACACACAAAGACGGACAACACACTCACTCATACGGGCAATTTGGGACCGGCCAATCAACCTTCATGAAGCGGAAGCTTTTGGAGGTGGGAGGAAGCCAGAGAACCCACAGAGAACCCACGCAGACACGGGGAGAGCATACAAACTCCCCACAGAGTGGGACTCGAACCCGGACCCGCCGTGTTGTGAGGCGACAGCGCTACCCACTGCGCCACCGTGTTGCCCAGCGTAAATACAACTGAATTAAATAAAAAAATAACTGCACAAGACAAAGTGATCTGACTGATTTCTAATTACAGTGTGTGTGTGTGTGTGTGCGTGTGTGCGTGTGTGTGTGTGTGTGTGTGTGTGTGTGTGTGTTACATCTCTCTGCTGAAGTGACTATGCATGTTTTGTTTTTATTAGTTAGCCAGTTGTGGCAATGAATACATAAATGGAAATTAGAGTAAGTTGAGTTATAATTGTCTGATTAGATGTGGTTTTGGTTGATGGATGCACAATAATCCTTTGCACACAGAGCCATCATTAAAGAACATTAAACCATAAAATTGAACATTAACACTATAGCCAGAGGGAAAAACATTCATTAAAACATCTCAACACGTAGGCGTGTCAGTATGTGTGTACCCGGGTACCTGTTTTGTAAGCACTTCTTTTTGGTTGCTGGTCTCTGTGATGCTGCACCTGTCCAGGAGAGGGAGGAATTAGGTTAGCAGGACAGAGACACTCATTTAAACTCTTTCTCCTTTGCACTGCCTGTGATGAAATTTCAATTCCAATAGATCAATGCTCAGGGTACTCATGCTATACTTTAGACATTTTTACTACTCCTACACACTACATGCATATTCGTAAAAACTGCCTAGTGTTGAAGACCTGCTTAACAACAAAACTTTTAAATTGCAGAATTACGATAACTTAAAACTGTATTGAGGTGTTATTGGGGAAAAAGAAACACTAGTGATAATTGGCAATGAAAGTCAGAATTTCTATTCAAAGACCAACAAACTCAAATGTCTACCTGAAAATCATAGAGAAAAACTGGCGCAGTCACAGACAGTCAAAGACACAGACATAAAAGCCAAACACCCCACAACCTCAGAAACAGACCTTTTCCCTGCTAAAGAATATTTTTTATCAACATAGAAAAAAAGATGCTTATTTGCTTTCCTTGTCTGCTGAGCTCCACACTCTCAGAAGCCCACACAATCAGACACAAGCCCATCCACACTAACACAAAACCAAGTCCTGCTTACAATTGAGGGTGTCTTGCACAACCTCTGAGATAAAATGACATGCTTTGCTGGCACTGTTGTTTTCGGCTTAGAGAAACTAAAAACTCCTCTAAAAATGGTCTCATTGTCGCTTGGGTTTCCCTCAGGGCAGATGGATGATTTAGTAAGAAAAAGATCGAGACTACAATGTTTGTTCCTTAGACATTCAGAGAAAGATACTCATCTCTGTTTGTCTTTTTCAGGAGGAGAGCATACAGGCAAATTCAGACTCTTCATAGATTTAAGGGTAATTATAGGAATGTTCATATGTAATTTATTTTATGGGTGGCAGTAGCTCAGAGCGGATCATCTAATGATCCAAGATCGGTGGTACGATGCCCGCTCCCGACCATTCACTCTTGGAGTGTGAGCTGGCAGTGAGAGGTGTTAGCTCACCTCCCAAGCACTGCCGAGGTGCCCTTGAGCAAGGCGCCGTCCCGTTCCCAAGCTGCTCACTTGGGGCGCTCTCGATGGGGCTGCCCATCACTCGGCCTACCTGTATTTACTGTAAGCCTACAGGCCCCTTGTGTGCGTGATTGTTTTTTTCAGGGGGCTGTACAAAAACATATAAAAGCATGATTACTAACAGACTAACCACAAGTGAAAACATAATAATTTCCCTACGGGGATCATTAAAGTGTACTACTGAACCAGTAGACATCATTGCTTGCAATGCAAGTGAAAATCCCAAATCAAAAAGTGTGTGGTGAAAAAAAAACAAAAAAAACCAACTAATGTAATTTAACACATGTAAGTTAATGCATAATATTGGGTACTAGTCTTAACCTCAGCTTAATTCTGAGCTAGGGGCTTCCCAAGTATAACTTCTAATAGCTAAATGAACCGTAAATATAAGATCATACAAAGATCATACACAGGTGATATTTATCCAGGATGGCTCACAGACACTAGTAATGCGCGTGTGTGTGTGTGTGTGTGTGTGTGTGTGTGTGTGTGTGTGTGTGTGTGTGTGTGTGTGTGTGTGTGTGTGTGTGAGAGAGAGCGACAGAGAGCGATAGAGAGAGAGAGAGACAAAGAGAAACATTGAAAAAGATCTTCCTTTTGCATCCACAAACACACACAGACATGCATAGATTGGGTTTCTGTGTAAGATCTAACATTTCGGTTGTGTTGATGCAATAGACGGATTCTTTCCTACTAACCATTTATCACCCACCACACCAAAACCTGCCTTTGCCCCTATTACGTTGGTGAAAAATGACCATCCTTTTCCCCAAAGAAATACAAGTAATTTACTGTGTCATCACAAAGGTTTCATCGCAGGGATCTACTGGAGTTTTTGAGGGTATTTTTTTATTCTATTTTGTGTATCACAACACAAAGTTAAAAAAAAAAAAGCAAAAGTCAGCAGAGCTTTAAATCGTTGTGCTCATCGGAAATTAAATATAAAAAAGAGTAGATGAAACTTCATCACTATTTCTGGTCAAATTAACCTATGAAAAAGTGATAAAATAACCTCAGGGCTATTTAACATGCCATTTGAAGAGGAGACTGAAGACATCAAAAGGTGGGAAGCCAAGCTCTGCTAGGTTTTCTTTCATTGCAATGCACAATTAAGATTTAATTTTAAAAGAAACTGACATATTCAAAGCAAAGAACACCTTGTTTTTGTTCAAATGGGATCTCTCCCTGAACTGACTTTAATACTGGAAACATTTCATGTTTTAAATTATTCAGTGCATAATGTTTTACATAATTACGAGGTATTCAATTTAGGGAAATAATATTCATAGCAACTGCAGCATGGGCACTGGGACATTTTTCTCTCTCCAGATGTGTTTCAAATGTCAGTATTCATTTAGAAATAGTGACAGCAACAATAATGAAGCCAGCACTGTTAGTGACAGAGCACTGAGCTAATTTATGGGATTGAGGGCAACAGAAACTGAGGCATTTATTATCTTTGCAGAGCAGGAAATTAAGTTCTAATTTAACCTAATTTAGACGGGGGCTACCAATGATGTAATGTATGTGATTAAACTGTATTGATTTAAGGCAAATCATAGTCATAGTCTTAAGTTTATTATGTATAACATTAAGTTTATCAAGTTCAGCATGTCCTTTCTCAGGTCTTAACAACGGTTAATTTATGAAAATGTATCTTCAGGCATGTGGACAAGCAAAGCTGATGAGTAAGGTAGATATTGGGACCAAGCTTCCATAATCATATTGATCAGGATCAGGATCTGATTCAGCTCATCAGGGGACAGTTATTGATCAGTCACATCGTATATGGAGCTGCCGCTAGCAATTATTGATTAAACTACAGACTAATAACACTATTAATCAACCTCTCATTTAATCTGTAAAATGTCCAAAAAATCAAACAGCAATTTTGCACAGCCTGAAGTAACAATTAAAAGTGGCTGTAGCTCTGATGTGGTGTTAACTTAATGCCTTAATCCCTTCATGACCTTACGGAAAGAAAGAAACAGAAAGAGACACCTTTTTAAGGAAATAAAAATCCACCTATAAAGCACAGTTTATGTTATACATCATGTTAAAAAAATAAAAATAAAAAAAAAAGTTTAAAACATAGTGCTTGCATTAGTCTCGACAATGGAGTGTATAATATGTATGAGTTGGTAAATGTGAGTAAACGTCTTAGACAGAGACGTGTCGACCAAAAGAGGTGGGCAGAGCTTTAACAGCTGAACTAATGTGTGAGAGTTTGAAAATCTACACCTCACCAAAAAAACAGGGTACAACAATGTGTGGGTGTCAGATCAGGCACCTGCAAATGTCTTCTATATTATCTACAGTGCCTACAGGAAGTGAGAAGAACACTGAAAGTATTTTCCATCCATCCATCCATTTTCTTGAAAATGATACAACAGTATTCAACTTGTCTTCTACTACTTTTCTACTTTGCGGTACATGCAGAATTTTCATAAACATTCTATATTCAAATTGGCACCCAAACAAAACATGCATACACTTTTCTAGTACCATTATATTTTCTTCTCTGACATTATATGGTTTCTTAAAAACACTGCACTGATTTTTAATTAACAGATTAACTAGAAGTTCAAATGCTTGCCTGCTGTTCATTTTGTATTGTTTGAAACCTTGACATAAGTTAAACTGATCAGCTAAAAAAAAACTCAAAAGCAACAGCATCAACTGATGTCGCTTTTCACCAAACATCACTAATGTACTGTAGTTACTAGTGGTTACTGTAGTAAAATATATCTAAATATATTACTTCTACACTATTAAACCACGCCATTGCGTTCTCGCCAATACAGTCTTAATCCAAATATTAAGAGAATAGGTTGAGTAAAGTATGTGCATAATTTTAAATACTCTTGAAAGCATTGGACAAATATTTTGCAGAAAAGCTTCAGATTTCACTGACACAGTAACTCACTCAAATTCAACCACAGTTCTTCATTCACACAGCACACCTTATCTTAAAGACTCACCACTGCTCAGTTAGTCTCTCTCTCTGCATCTATCTCTTCTTTGCACACTATTTATCAGCATTTAAAGACAGCAGAGCTGTGGTCAGAGCAGTGCAAGGAGGTTAGAGCTGCAGGTCTGGCAACGGATTTCGTACAAGATGACTGGGATTGTGAGGAGAGCATGAGAGGAGGTGGAAAATACAATTCAGTCAATTTCTTTTGAACCTCCCCCAGTGGAAATATGACAAGTGATGCAGACCTGAGAGATAGAACCACTTTGTGCAATTCTTTAGACTTCAAGGAAACAGCCAACTGATCTCACACTAAAAATAGTGAAATTCAATACTCTGACATCTGAAGCATTTGAAAAAATTGCAATTTTAAAATGCAGTACAAATATTTTGTCAGGGAATGGTACGATGCTTATGATTGATTTGCCAAATTAAAATTAGAGGCAATAACAATGTCATTTTTATGTGGTCCGTCTGAACTCTGTCTACATAAGAAATGCCATAGTACCGCTGATGGAAATAAAAATAACGTCCGCTTATTTTTCACATACACCACTGCATTTAATCACGTTATCTTACCAGAGTCCAACCTCAAAATTATCTCATTCAAATTCAATCACCATGCAATCCTGCTTACAATATAACCAGACAAACAGCACCGAATCATCAAACTACTTCTAACTCTGCTGAATGGATACATTGAAGAAAGAGATACTGAGAACAAAAAATTAGAATTGGTATTATAGTGGGAAGGGAATTATTTTTGTTCACTCAAATTTAAAGACAGTCTCTTTGGGATTACAATACTGATAGCTTGAAAGAAATGTTGGCTAACCAATAAAACTCAGATTTTATCATACATGAAATGGAAACGAAAGAAAAGTAAATAGAAGCTCAATATTGTTAATTAAATTGACACCACATTCATTATTAGGTTGAAAATCCATTTCTGGTCAGTAAGGTGTTATTCCCGCAGTGCACTGGCATTGTGTTCGGAGTGTCCCCCGCCTCTTACCCGCAAATCAGCTCCAGCAACCCCCATGACCAACGCCCATAAGCAGATGAATGAATGAATGAAGGTGTGAATCAAAGATGTAACATGCTTACATTAACACAGCAGTCTGATGGTATCTGGACTCACAAACAAACATTAAATTTCTAATCTATATCAAAAAATACAGCATTACTGAAAATTGAATACTTGAGTCTGAGCAGTCAATAATGTGTACAATAAATTTCAGTGAATAAAGCTTCTACAACCATTTTGAGTCACAATGTAAACATTTACTTCTTCAAGCTCATCAAATATCAATTTGAGGACTTTTGTTATTCATCATATTGTACTCTAAGTTAACCAACTTTTTTGGTTACAGAAAACAAGATGATGATGCTGCTGCTGCTGATGTCACATTGAGCTGAGAAGTTTTTTAAAGTCTCATAGAGAATAATTAGTTGAGAGAATTAATCAGTAAATTGAATCAATACACTTTCAGCTCTCAACAGGATCGAACGTCTTTCTTCTGTCTCCTGTTGTCGCTATCTCTCAAACTCATACCCATAGTGACTCTCACTGATTCTCTGCAAAATGCCAAGAGGAAGAGGAAAATCGGAGGAGGATGGGAACAAAAATATGAAGGATACTCTAGACCACATGGTCTCTTCTATGAGAGAGTTAAAGAGCAAGTTAAAGAGTGCCTTTGATAGTTTAAGGTGTGACTTTGATAAGTTAAGAGTGACTTTGATAAAAAGTTGGAAGAAAAGCTAAAACCGGTGCATGGAAGAAATGAAGGACAAAATGAATAAAATTTAGAAAGACATAGATGAAAAAAATGAAAAATTGTTGTCTTACAAGAGGGACAACAAAGGATGATTTGGAACAAAGCATTCGTATGAATGATGTGATTATCACTGGCATCAAAATCAAACTGAGGGATTACACATATGCTGTGGCCAGGGGAGATTAAACTCAGCACATTGACATAGAACATTGAATCTCTGGAGCAACAAGTGATTTCTCTGTGTCTGCAACAAACTGGTTAACTCTGAAATAGTTGAATATGATCATTATATTCTTGTTGAGAAAACTGGAAAGGTCAACTTCTTGTTTTGACCATCTATGATGTTAACAAACCGTGCTGTTCCTTGGAAGAATGTAAACATGGTTATGCTCTGGGTTAAAAGGCTAATATCTGGAAGTGGATAAGAGTATGAACATTTGTCAAAATACAATGGATGAACTGGTTGAAAACATTCAATGTCTGAGTTTGTTGATTACATATTGTAGTGAGACAGATATTTGTTAATTCTGGGGGATGGAAATTTTACAAGTCTATTGGCTTCTACCCGTCAGCCCTTTTTTTTTTTTTTTTTCGGATGTTGTTGTTGATGTTGTAAATGTTGATGAAGGTGTGAAGTCTGTTATATTAACATCCACCCATCCATCCATTTTCTGCCACTGTATCCGCTGTAGTGGGTCACGGAGAGCTGGAGCGTATCCCAGCTGGCATAGGGCATGAGGCGGGGGACACGCCAGGCATGACACCAGTGTGCTGCGGAGCCACACGCAAAGACAGAGAACTATGCACAAACACACTCACTCCTACGTGCAATTTGGGACCGACCTGAAGTGCATGCTTTTTGGAGGTGGGAGGAAGCTGGAAAACCCGGAGAGAACCCACACAGACGGGGAGAGCATGGAAACTCCACACAGAGCGGGACTCAAACCCGGACCCGCTGTGTTGTGAGGTGACAGCGCTACCCACTGCGCCACCGTGCCACCTTATATTAACATGTCCGAAAAAAAAATAAACTAAACTAAATTAAATCTGACTGAAGTTTAATCAAAAATTAGCATTAGAAGCACCAATTTCTAGGGGAAAAAAAGACATCAAATCAAATTTATCTGCATTTCAGGGATACCAAAATATGAGGATTAAAGGTCCCATATTATGCTTTTTTTTTAGTTCATGTCATTCAGATGTCTAACTACAATGTATTTGAAATGTCTTGCCCTAAAGTGATCCATGGTCCTCAATATCTTTGATTGAATATTGATAAATCACTTCCGCTCTAAAACGCTCCGTGTTAAAAGGTGTAGCTCTGAGCTCCCGCTATCAGCACCCACCTCTCCCCTCTGAGCTGCCTCTATCAACACCTCCTCTCCCGTCGCGTTCACGTGCGTTTTGTTTACATGCACCACATGAACGTGGAACTTTTTTTAACTCTCAGTAACGTCATTGCAAACGTACTGTTTTTCGCTCTTATTCTTCTCGTGTTTTGTGCTCTTGTTTTCCATGATATAACTGTTGATATTTCTGCACTAAGCATGGAGCTGCTTTCTCAGTCTGCTCAACGTAAATCATCGCTCATGTAGATGAGACCGGCTGGTGATCGCAGAGATTTCTTTGGAGAAAGACACACAGTGTTAGCACATGGGATAGAAATCAGTGGACACTAGAGATGATTAAGAACAGGATGTAGTAGTGTTTCCCAACAATCGTCACATGACAATGAGAGATCGCTTGTAAACAACACCGGCTAACGCAAACTAATGAAAGGTAAAAGAAAGTATATTGAACTGCTGGCTGTTTCATACTTTATCCCCGTCCACTAACCTACTCTGCAGTGATGAGTAAGATGTATCAATATGGCACTTTTGTCATATTCATAAGCAACCGTAAATAAGATAAAAACGTGTCTCACTTAAATAAAGGCTGAGACTGTTTGTTAATGTGCGGTAACAAACATAACATAGCTGACTTCACACAGCTTGTGAGGAACTTTCTGTGTTTCGCTCTGAGCCAGGTCGTTACTACACACTGCTACCGTAGCCTGAACGCAAACCACATGCGCACGCACACACAAACACACACACACACGCACACACACACACACACACACACACACACACACACACACACACACACACACACACACACACACACACATACACGCACACACACACACACACACATACACGCACACACACACACACACGCACATACCACTGAAGAGGACCTAACTACTTAGCCAAACGCCAGCTGACTTCAGTTTGTGATTAACTTTCAGTGTGTAGCTCTGAGCCAGGTCATTACCACACACCGTTACCTAGCCTGAACGTACTCCCCTCAGGGATTACCATGCCAATATCCGGGTGGACAATCAAATATGACCCAGGACAGGTCAATTTACTCAATCATTCAATTTGTTACATCACAAATTGAACTGTTACAAATCCTATTTGCTGTTGATTTTTCATGTTTTAATATATCTATTGATGCAGGAAGTGTTTGTTTTTCTAGATTCTAGGATTTGGTCGGGTTAGGGAGGACCACTATGTACAGTATATATAGAGACCTGAAAAACTGTGTTTTTCATTATAAGACCCCTTGAAGACCTTGTTAAATAAATAATTTCTTAATCACTTACTGAAATAATTTTGCCTTCAATTCCATTGTCCAAACATTTTGTTTTATTTATGTTTGACAGTTGTGATCAATGGTGATCTCTTAAAGATGAATGTCAGTTTAAATATTCCATATAAGTATTCAATTGAATACTGATAATGTTTTCATTTATCATTGTCTTTGGAGGTTAAACTACAGATTACAGGTCTTGTTGTGGTGAATCATAACACAGTTTTACAGAAATATTAATACAGTAGATGTTGGGCTACTTTAGCAAATAGATTTCATAATAATTAGGAACACTGTTGTCGGCATGGCAGCTACAGTGTGCATTTGTGCTAAAACACTGCAGTACAGGAGTCATAGTTGGAGTACACAACAAGTTGATTGGCATGCTAGTCAGTCATACTATGAAAACTGTAAATGAAATGTAAGCCAGAGAGCTGGAAGACCTGTTAGTGTTCCTTAGAAAGGTTGTTTGGGAGTAATTCAGGTTCCCAGTCAACAGCAACAACAACAGAGTGACAGCAGTGAAAAACACAAGAACAGTTTGTCAGCTGTAAAAAAAGTAAATTCAGATTTTACTACTTAATTACTACTTAATCCAGTTATTCATGTTCCAGTACTTTAGATCTTTAAACATAGGAAATATTAACTAATTGAAACAATGGTATTACTGGTATTTAGCTTTGCTTGTATGTATTTACATACTTTCTTACTTTTTTACTCAACTTCTGATTTACCTACTTGCCTTCCTACAGTAACTACATACTTACCTAATTACTATCCTTCTTATTTACCTACTTAGTTATCTACTTACTAACTTCCTTAATTACCTAATTATTTATTTACTCAGGTAGGTTAGTAAGTAATACATAAGAAGTTAACAACCTACATATTGGTCTCCATACTAACCTACTTACTTACTTTTTTTACTTGATATAATTTTTTTAATACATTAAAGCATATGATTTAAAGTTAAACCCTATGACGCATCGGATCCTCTCTTATATTTTGTGGTACAGAGAAGCACACGTTAACATTGCTTGGGTTTGGATGTGATGGCAGGCAGCCTGGCCCAGATAAACAGACATCTGTACTCATGAAACTGACCCTTATGACTTAGCTATAAATTGAAACTCAAAACCCAAGTAATTTTTTTCCGATCAAAGTTGCGGACTTGCTTATTTATTTTGTCGTCTTCCTTCAGTGATATTTCTTATACAGAGAATCAAGAGTGTGTCTATATCGATTGATTTTTTCTTGGTTATGACAATAAATTCTGCCTTGTGTAATGAACAAACCACATATATACTCATACTGCACAGACGTTATAACAGATAGCCACGAGCACGTAACTTGATTCAAGATAATTTGTTATTTCGAGGCTATTGATTTGTGAGTGCATCTTTGCAGCAATCAATTTTAACATGCTTCCTCATTCATTGTTTTCTAATGATGTCATCAATACATCTTTAAAGTTGCTGACTACATAGAAATACAACATCGTTAAGGGAGAATAAAAGTAAGACAGATATGACAAGAGTACCACTGTGACATGAAATTGTTTAGTGCGAGAGACGCACATATCCCCTGAATATCATCCATCATCTAAGCATCTACAAAAAATATGAATGCATTATTCCATTTTTTAACCGACTTATTTCAACGTTGCTGGGTCACAATATATGCCTCTATTATCTTGCAAAAAATAATGGGCCGCTTCATACAGTATTCAAGGCAGCATATTATCCTATCAGCAGGAGACGTCATTTACAGATGGGGTCACTCGTAATGGGAATTTATTTTCACCGGGGGCTGTTTTCCATGTAGTGCAGCCGTGATGCTGCCAGCTGAACTAGGACAAATGACTTGTGTCTTGCTGCAGCACTACAGTAACCTGGTCTGAGTAGCTAAGCAGCCCCAGCTGAGTGCTTTGGGTGTTGAAATGTTTCCCTTGGCCATAACCACAGGACTGCAGTGTGAATTACACAGCAAGCAAGTTGTTAACATGAGGTTTCATTTAATCTATCAAAAATTCTGTTTGAATATGGGTATATTTTTCAGTTGGGAAGTTTAGGAATACAACATTAAATCACATTTTTATGTGGAACAGGCCTTGTGTGAAATGAAATGAACTTCATTGATCCCCCATAGGGGAAATTATTTTTCCATTCTAGGATTAGTTATTCGGTTGTTAATCACATGCAAAGTAGATTGTGCCCTCGCACATTCATCAGTCAAAGCTCGCAAATTCAGACACAAAAGTGCTCTAAACAGTTGATAAGAATGTGGGAAAAAGGTTAAACAGATAGAAGGTGGTTTAATATCAGTATGGGGAGAGTTATTAACGTTTAAATTACCGTAAATAATGAGATAAATAGTTTGTCGGCTGATTGCGAAATTCTTGGTTCCTGGTTAGCATTAAAAGCAAAGAACGAGGGCGCACTGTATATGTGAACAAGTCCATGACACACACACGCATGCACACACACACACACACACACACACACACACACACACACAGACACACACCACACCTCAGTCCAAACCTTTTCAACTCTTCAAATTAAGATGACCGGTGATACATTACGATCATACAGGGTATCTTAATTAAGAACACAAATTAAGTAATAAAATCTATAAATCGAAATTCAGGGTGGTGAAGTTACAGAAAAAAATATTAAGTTTGTTCAACAGATGTTGTCTGTGGCAAACTTTCAAATCCTGTCACATGAGCTGAGATGCTGCAAAAAGGAAACATAACAGAAACAGAAATGTTTGCACCAGCTTCTTTGCACATGTCAGAGTTATCAAAAGCCTGTCTTTCAGTGCATCTCAAGGGTGGAATAAACTCTTCACACTATGATAGTAAATAAAGGAAATTAATGCTGACTTGAATTAAAATATAAATGACTTTACCTAGATAATGAGAGACTCTCAACAGTTAAGCAGTAAAGCAAGTAATTGCTTTTTCATGGACTCAAGATTTTGAGTTTCTATCATGCGGTGGGAGTAACAAAACCCAATCAAACCCAATGGATAGCAATTAAACTCTTCAGTGAGCTTCCGACATGGTTCGGTTCCAAGATAATCACATAATTTACAGTGATCCGTACTTAATTTTCTATTGGCAGGTTGATGATGTTTCACGTGTAATCCTGTTCAAATGTATTTGTACGAATATGCCTAGAAAAGTAAATAAGTTCATATTTGGATAAATGGAAATTAGGTTTAAAATGTTAAGATTTTTGACAGCAATGTTTTTCTTTGAGAGAAAAGAAAATTGGGTGATGTTCATGTTTTTTATGAATAACAGACTTAATATATTAAATATTTATACACATGAAAATGCCTTAAATATGTCCGTAATAGTAAGAAGGAAGACTTTTTTGTGGATTTATTTCATTTCTTGAACTTGTTTGAATGAGCCCCTCACATCCTAGGTAAATGGACAAAGAAATGAGTGAGAAAAGAGAGAGGGAGTGACTATCGAGGAAGATGTGACATTTTGTTTTGGCTGTGTGGTGAAACAACCATTTTGTTGGGGCTACAACACTCTAGAGCTGCATTCAGACCTTTGGTATTAACCGCTATTTAATTTTCTTGGTCCCACATTTTTTAAATGTATGTAGTGCAATGTTTAGATTTCATACATTCATTGTTGAACGATTTTTTTCTAGTGTTCGAAATAAATGTTTACATTGTTTAATAAAATGGCTGAGCTTCCTGTCCACTAAGTTGATATTTTAAGTCCCATAAGACACTAAACAATTTTGTTTAAGTTTTTTTGTTTTTTTTAAAAGTAATATTCCACCTCTCACATGAACCAGAATGCACTAGGGAGGCGCTACAAGTACAAACCTTGTCCTGCTGCCATGGTTTATACAGGTTTAACCATTAAGGTGTAGCTGATATCAGTTTGGCTCTAAGGACCATACAATTCCTGCATTGGCGCTTAAAATTGTGTTCAACCACTCCTTGCCTTTCTTACTGTAGAATACAATATCAAATTAAAATATAATGTCCAAGCATTCAAATTAGTTTTATCTTGACATACTCCTTTCATTTGATACATCTTACTTTTTGTATTTTTTGAGGACTTAATATTTTTGATTCTATGAAATACTGTTTTGGTCTAGTCTGACACATCAAGTCTAGAAAAGTCCAAGAAATCCTTTCGAATTCCTGCTGTCTCTTTTTGTTTTGGTCTGAGCCACCCTGTGACTGCTCCCACATTGTGGCCTTTCTGACAGCTAGAGCAGATTGCATTGTTGGATAGGTCGCAGCAAATATTTTCTGCTAACAGGTTCTTGCTCCTTTCTGACCCCTTCTTTAATGTACGTGTATGCTGCTGTGTTTGCCTGTGTATCTATGTGGTTGTGGATTTGAGCATCTGTGTGAACCTATGTACTTGTATGCGTAACCCTGAATGGCTTACTTTTAAAAAAGAAATGAAATACATTGTGTGTGTGGTTTTTTTTTCCTTCCCACACTGCAAACCATTTTCTTTTATTATTTTACCTGCACTTACTTGAACATTGGGTGTGCTTGCACGCTGTTACCATCCCCAAGATAAGCATCGACAAGCATCAGCAGCATCTATCTTAAGGACAGACTTGCTGAGTGTCTATTACTTCTCAACAGACTGTATAAAACCACAGCAATTAAATGGTTTTGGGAAATCCAGCTGTTCTCTCAAAGAATAAAGGAAAGCGATTGATGGCAATGAAAAGATCTCAACTGATTCTCTTTAACAGAGAAAAAGAGCTTAATGTCACTACATTTAAATGATGACACAGGAATTAAAGAGGTAAATGTGGATGTGAAATTACAGCTCATGCCTCTTCATTGAACAGGCATGAGCACGACCCTAGACGGAGTCTAGACAGCATGAGCTGCTGTCTATATGAAGTAAAGTTTGCATTTTAGGATTAGGGGATTTGCATTGAAAACGCGTCTCTACTTACATAATTTTCTACTTACGTAATTTCTTCCGGAACCAATTAATTTCATAAGTAGAGGTACCACTATAATTGCTTCTGCTGGAACCACATTGTCGTTCTGCCCTCCAGAGAGAAGCTTTATTCTTTTTCTCCAAGATGTTTTGAGTCACTTTATACAGTATATATGTATATATTTTACATAACTGAGGAAAATGGACAGGCCAGTGTCGACGCAGCTTCAAATGTGTTCTGTAGAACATGTGGTCATCTCCGTGTTTAACAACAGAAAGGAGACAAAAAGGGGAATATACATTTTCAGACATCACTGTGAACTGTGGTAACCAGTCAGTCACTCACTCATAGTACCCAGAGGGAACAAACACAATCAGATGCTACATCCATCATGATTGTTAAAAACACTGCAACAGGGTCTGTTTTGAAATAACACTACACAGTTGAAAATTACCGTCACTTGTCAGCATGCCTTTTATTTCTCTATTCCTGAGAAGAGTTTAATTTTTTTTATCCCCTTGGGGAAATAATTTTTCACTCTTGGTTATTATGTATTTTAAACATGTGTTTATGTGTGTAATGGCCCCTGCAACAAACACACACACCAGGGGCCTGGAACATGGACTGAGCTAGTGCCACCAAAGTGTTCCCTGACCGGGAATCGAACCCGAGTTGGGGCAGTGAGAGCACTGAATCCTAACCATTAGACCACCAGGGAGACCACCAGACCACCGCGTGTACGAATAAAGCACTGGGGAACCAATACATTTTCTGCTGTTGAAAACTAGTATGAATGAGTGCATTCTTCCCACTTTTATTGATTTTGTTTTCATACATTAGTCTTGGTCGATGTCTGTGTAGAATCTCAGTTATCCAGGTCATGGTTATCCAAAGCTGTTTAAGTCAATACACTGGACGTTAAGAAAGTTCCTGGAGACGTTTTGTCTCTTATCCAAAAGACTTCTCCAGTTCAGAACTGAACTGATGAGAGAAGAAATGTCAATAACTTTCTTAATGTCCAGTGGATTGACTTAAACAGCTTTGGATTAGTCTCGGTCATATCTATAAAACATTTTTTTTCTGTTTTTAATATTCAATTACAATTAAAATTACTACATAATACTTTCTATGTTCTCATGTCTTTCTCATCTGCAAGAGTTCAACTCAAAGGCAAAGAAACCACTCCCCCATAATTGCTGTACAAATGCCATATGTTAAGATTACAGAGTATTAGTTTCTACTTTTAATGAGTTAAAGAGCAACACTGATGATACAATCTAATATTAACTTTCATGATTAATGAACCTTTAAATGATAAAGGAAATGCTGGTTTACATGACACCTATGTTTACTATTACCAGAGCCATAAACAAACACCACATCTACTGCTACCACTTCATCTTACCGTGTTATTGGAGTCATAATGTGAAGCGCTGCCACTTACCCAGATTCTTAGAAGCCAAGAAAAAAAAGCGAAGAAAAAAAACATTACGGTTAATTAAGAATGAACATTATTAATGGCTGCCTGTCTCATTACCCAAGCAAATCACATCCTTCGATGGGCTAATACAGACGCTGAACTGTGTAGCCCTTTCTCAAACAATCAGCCTTTCCATCAGTCTTTCTCTCCGTCTGACATTGACATCTTTTGTCATCTTTTCTGTCTTCATCTGATTTTTCTCGGTGACTTTTCTCTTGTCATGCCTTCATTTAACTATTCCCCCTCTTGCCTTTCTGTATTTCCTCTCTCACCGGGTTTTCTTTCTCAACTCACCAGGACTGTACATTCAATGGAAGCTAAGAACAGATTGCTCTATAAACCAAACCCTTCACAAGCATGACTATCTTGAATAATGATGAGGATATTCCTTTTAAGACGAGCCATTTGCTGAGACAATATATGAAACAAACCGAAAACATTTACACAAGACAAAAAATTTTATTGTCAGAGCCGTCACAGAGCCATCTGTTACTAATTCTCCATCATATTTTTGCTTGAAGACTTAGGAAAATAATGTGGGCCAGCCAATGTGATTCACATTATCAGGATTATGCTAATTCTACTAATTCTTGCTAATTAGGAAAGTCAACAGTCAGTCAGGTCAAACTCCCTGCATAAATTACTGTAACTATAGAAAGAAAGGGACAGCGTGAATAAACCATCCCTACAAGTGTGTATATGCTTTTTCTTTGGTAATAGCAGACTAGATACTGAAATGACTGCTGATTTCTCCCCATTGTAGGTAATGTTCCTTTAGACAAAGTTTATATCACTTAATGTCACGACCCGGCTCGGGGTCCGCCCCCAGCCTCGCGCTGGGTTTGCCGCGGCGCAGATACCACACCTGCGTCCAATCATCCCAGACACACCTGCCACAGTTTTACCCGGCTTGAACACGGACCCAGCGTCAGATCCTCTGTGTTGATGCCGTGTTTGTCGCCAGTTCATCCTGACTCCTACCTTGACCCTGGATTGTTTTGGACCCCGACATGCCTGCCTGGACCTGTATGGAGCCGGAGCCTACCTCGTCAGCATAGGGCGTGAGACGGGGGACACTCCGGGCACGACGCCAGTGCACCGCAGAGCCACACACAAAGACATACAACCACGACACACACACTCATTCCTACGGGCAATTTGTAACGGCCAATCAACCTGAAGCGCATGCTTTTGGAGGTGGGAGGAAGCCGGAGAACCCGGAGAGAACCCACGCAGACACGGGGAGAGCATGCGCCCCAGCATATACAATAGGTGCAAAATTTGTGTTTAAAAACATTGAGGTTTGTATTGAACTGTGGCATCATGTAACATTTTGTTACCCCCAAAAAATGAGCGAGACTACCTGATTAACTATGACACTCTTGCTGACCTTCTTACAAAGTGATTTGTTTAGACCAAAAGGAGTGAAGTCTCAAGATTTTATCCAATGAGAACAAACATTTTGCCAATAGCTATCTTGATGGGCAAGTAAGCAAACTGCTGCCCCCAGGCAGATCAATGTTTCTTGATTACGCTGCCTGGGCTAAAAAAAAATGCAGCAACTTACATTTTATCAGCTACAGAGACTCACTTTCTGGACATGTGCATATTAATAGGCAGAAGCACACATGCAGATGTTCACATATTTGTTTAAGCACAAAAAGACATAGTGACATTACAGACGTCACCATCCCACAGGCATCCTTCATCCAGTGGCATTTAGCACAAACGTCAAATAGTGTAGGGCCTTGCTAAAAATCAATGGGTATTTGCAAAAATCAATAGCTTGGTTCCCATGAGAACTAATTAGAAAGGCAAACATGCAGGACTGCCTCCTTTTTCTCTGTCTACCAATGTGAGTTCAGCTAAGTGCTTCTCCACTAGACGTTCAAAGCAATGATTAAAGCAACAATCAAATTTGTAGACAGGGACAAATTACAATATGCATTAGTAATGTTAGTCCTGATACAATAACAAGAACATAGATAGATAGATAGATAGATAGATACTTTATTAATCCCGGAGGAAATTGCATAACATAGCATAGTCATGACTTACAAAAAGGGGTTATCCATACTAGATCATAGTCTGTTGACGGAGTGGTAAAGATATGACACTGCCTTCAATACCTAGCTGGGATTATGGCAGTTCAATGTCATTCAACAGATTGTATGTATTTGTCATATATTTTTGGAAAAATATCTGAAAGCAATATTATGGAAAGTGATGTTGTAACCCAATAATAATAAACACACACAGGGTTAAGAAACAGGTTGTTTGCCTATTTTAATCATTGGTGGTGCACCTGTGAAAAACAATTGTTTATGATTTCATGTTGACAGAGCCTTTATCTGAGTTTGTGATGCTGTGAGATGCATGGTGCTGCGTGAGCCATGGGTGCAGCTTGAAATCTTTCACGAGTCTTTTTCTTACAACCTTAAAAACTGTTTGATTGTTGTTTTACCTGTCAAAAGGCTTTTGGATGACGTTTGCAGATGGTGAATCTTGACAGCTTTTTCGTGCATCTAGTTACTTTAAAAAGTTCACCCTGACATATCTTGGATAAGCCAATATCGATAGTCTTAATGTCATCTTATATTTTTAAATTCTGTTTTCAACCATTGAAAGATTTGATCTCTTTTGTTTTTGAAATATTGAATCTGAGTTGATTACAGAATAACAATCACCTAATTTTCTCAATTATGAACTACACTTAAACACTTACACCCTGTGGGAAAATTGTTTCTCTGCACTTGACCCATCCTTGAACCGCAGCAGCTGGGGGAGCAAACTGGGGTTCAGCAGTTTGACATGTCCACTGCAGGAGCTGGTTATAATACCACCGACCTTCCGACAAGTGGACGGCTGCTCTACTTCAGTCATCCGACGCAATGCCAGTTAGATAGTTGTTTCTATTATTGTCAGTGTGAAATAGGTGGATTTGTTAAATGGGTGCTGATTCTAACAATGCTGGGAGGAAGGGTTTTTGCTTGTAAAACTATTATGAATAACAGCAAGAGAAAATTGTCTCCCTATTTACTCATATGTAAAGACAATCTTCATGTGCCGCTCTAAAGTAGTACAGAGAAACACACAGATGATATGCTTTAGTCAAATGAAGTGAAATCTAGGCTGCAAGGCAAATAAAAAAGTGCAAAGTTGTCACTTTATGCTTGAGTTGCTAATTCTTGACATTTTTGAGGAGACTTGTCTGCCCCAGGCCATGTCTGCAGCTAAACATTTACAACTGGCTGTTAAATTTGCTTCTCTGTGAACAGCGAATAAAAATGTGTTGGATATTATGCTTGGATTTGCTCGGAAAACAGTCATTTTTATTTAAACTGCCAGGCAGAGCTAATGAGGCATCAGGATACAGAACACCCTGAATGAAAATTATGGAATTATTTACTGATCAAAGAAAATGTTGGAGGAAAGTTAATACATTACTAATAATATGTTCTGTAAAATTATTACAAGATGATTAACAGCATCTCTACATTATGGAGATATGCTGTTGCGCAAAAGGGTGAAACATTTATTCATTTATTTATCTTATAATCCCCTTCATCTGCTGTCGCAGGTCGCGGGGTGGTGGAGCCTTTCCCAGCTGACTGCGAGCAAGAGGCAGGGGACACTCCAGGTGTGACGCCAGTGCACCGTGGAAGGTTGAAACAGTTGTAGTATACCGATGTTAAATGAAGGTTAAATGAATCAAGATGCCAAAATATGGATTATCGTTTCTGGATGTGGAGCGAAGCTAGTGATCAGACAGCGGTCACAGAAAGGGTGTCAGAGACACTGAAGACCAACAGAGAGAAAGGATGTGACAACCTCAATCAAAGGGACATTGAATGTGCAGTAATAAGTGCAGCCGTCATTTGTATTTTAGTCAACAGGGTTGTGCTTTTACACTTGTCTAAGGACAGAAAACTGACGAGGCGCTCAGTTAATCCTTTCAAACGTTGGTCTTCTCAATGGAAACTACAAACAGAAAGAAGAGATGTTTCAGAGGATTTGTGAGTGTTATTGGTCACTACTTTGGTGTACTTTCGAGTCAAGACAAAAAAAGGATAGATACAGATAGATCCAATGTACTGATTGATGCAGAAATGGGTTGATGCATTTTTACCACCTGATTTTACTTTTTTTTGTTGTTGACATCTGCTCCATTCAATTTTTTTTTTTTTCCATCATGGCATTTTGTAACAGCAAGAGGGATGAAGATGAACAGGACACTCTTTGTGTTCACTCTGAAGCAACACTGTTAGATAGTGCAGCTCTACAGGGCATATAATATGTTCATTATCATTCATAACGATTTGGAGGGGTGTGGGTGTCCCTCTGCGTCAGTGTGTGTGTGTGTGTGTGTGTGTGTGTGTGTGTGTGTGTGTGTGTGTGTGTGTGTGTGTGTGTGTGTGTGTGTGTGTGTGTGTGTGTGACCTTTCTTGCTGTATAAGACGCTCGTCTTAGGAGCTCTTCTTATATTTCTAATTTGACAGCAACGTTGTTCCAACACTGGGGATCAGATTATCAGTGTTTGGTTGAGTACAAGTGTTCATTAAATTTAGGTTTTAAACACCCGTGGCACATACTGTTTGTAGGCATGTATGACACACGCATATAATGCTGTTAGAGTGTTTCATGCTTCACCACACTCTAACTTATTCCACTACAATACAGTACATTGCTTTTATTTGGGTAAAAACTGATGACTTTGCCTCTGTGTGTTTACAAGGTCAGACAAGACAAGAGCCAGTTTAATGTATTTGTTTATTCCTCAAAGAAACTATAGAAACAGCTTCAAATACATAAAAATAAATAGCCTGCAAGTGATCCGAATGTGAACTAGGCCAGTTGGTGGTACTTTGGGAGTTATTTCATATGAAGGCAAGAATAAATAAATTAACATAATTAACATCTAGGTTAAGATGTAAATTAGTTTGCTTTTTGTTTGCTTGTTTTTAATACAAATACTGCATAGAGGTTTGCTCAAGTTACAGATAACAGAGTTTGAAAAAAAAATGCAATCAAAGCACTATAGAGGAGGTCCACATCGAAAATATCCAATTCCCCTAACAGTATGATCTTGTAAAAATCCGCTGATGAGACACAACAAGAAAACCAAATTCGAAGAGACAGATTTGAATCGTTCTGTTGGGTGATGACTCACTTTTTGTAACTTCATCAGCTCATGAAAAGTGATTAGTAGCATCTGCTGAAAAAGAGAATTAGAAAAAACTACCAAGGCCAGCTCAATCGGTGGAAAATTGGAGAATCGATATGAAGCTAAGAAGATAATTTATACAGACATGCATCCAATCTCTTTCAAGATAAGATAAGACTCCACACAGCGTAAAGCATAACGCACAGTCTTCTGCTTCTGCACTCAAATGTGTGTGTGTATATCCATCTCTTGTTTTTTTGTTTACTTACAAAAGATAACACAAAGCCTGTAAAATCTTTCAGAGAGACAAAGAAACAAATATGGGATTTTACAGATGGTGGTTATAGATTATGAATTCCATTAAACACACAGGGAGAGAGGAAATGTGTGACAAAGCTAACATGCATCACATCAGCAAGAGGGAACTTAGGACTGAGTGCGACAGCAGAGAGAGGGAGATGACAGAAGTGTGTGTGGGAGGTGAGATAATGACAAGAATCAGAACATGAAACATAAAGAGGATTGGTGATGGATGATTCTAACACAATCCCATCTCTAAAGAAGACACAGTGACCTGCCTGCACGGGGAATCAGATGGCAGTCCTCCTTTCACTCCTCAGCACCGTTCCAATCTGGCACTAGAAGCAGACAGCTGCTGCTGCATGAGACACATTTTACACACAAACTCAGTGTGTTTGATCGATGACAAGTGGGGTTTTGTAAACCAGTTCCAACACATAGTTCAAGTAAGACATCTCTGCTTGTTGATGCAGTGTAGAAACAGGAGAAAGAAATTCTGATTGGGAAAATGGGGGGGGGGGAGTTCAGATGACCTACCCTATTGTATTTTTATTCATTTGTTTGTAGGCAGGATTTTTTTTTTTTTTAATTCACCACAATTATGCCCGACCATATAATGAAGGGGGATTAACTTCAGGTGTTAATCCTGATTTAGTAGCACCTTCATCTGCTATGAAACTTGTTATGCGTTCCCTATTATGCTGAGGATACACCTCACACACAAACACACACACACACACACACACACACACACACACACACACACACTCACGGGAGCTGTTACCAAACTAATCGTTATAATGCTGTCCAGCCCAAAATTCCAAAAGATTCCAACTATCTGTTGATGCAGGAACCGTTTGTTTTCCAGATTGTAGGAGTTGGTAGAGATAGGAAGGACCACTATGTAAATGTAGTGACCTCAAAAAATGTGTTTCATAATACGATGCTTTATATGCATTATTACTATTACTGTTATTGAATAGAACTAGCTTAGATGAAAAAGGGACAAAAACATACTTTTACTGATTAGCGTGATGTGATAAGTAAGCCTGACTGATTAATCTATACAATCATTTAATTACTAATCTATTTATTTTTGCAATTGACTTTCAATGGAAATTTGAAAGGAAAAAAACACTGGATTGTATAAAATCAACATAGTATCTTACGTACCAATACACTTTCACGTGTATCCATTTCACAGTACTTGTTAAATCATTTTCTCCCCACAGTTGAAATGTTACAACAATTAGATATATAGCTCTGTGGGCATTGCCCCGGCCAGCTCCAGCCTTCTGTCGGGCGACACACCTCTTATCCATTTGTCCTCATTACAGAATAGCCTACTACTGCCCACCTTAATTCCCCCACCCGTCCCTCAGGGGGCTCTTTTCTACCCCTGCCTGGCATGACTCATTTTTACGACCACCACTTTGGCCCCCATCAGCCCGGGTCGCCTGTGCTTTAAACCGAGCAGGACGAGTAAATCTGCCAGCTTTAATTAAAATGGCTTCTTTTGCAGCACATTCACTTTCCCTCCATCATCTTGTCCCTGATGACATAATGGTGCCAGGAACTTCCCCCCACAGAGCTCACTCAAATAGAACTGACCCTCGGTGAAAAAGATATCTGTCGCACTATTTTCAGATGAACCAGCAAGAAACAACTTGATTCGTATCCTTATCATTTTGCTTTAACCCCGTTTCAGGAAGGGAAAAGTTAATTGTGAAGGTAAGTGTGTATTCCCCTGACAGGATGATTTGAAAGAATAGGGAAAAAAATTGTAATAAAATCAATCATTCTTTGAGTCACACTGAGGTACTTAAAAATCAGGATAGTCTTCTTTGTGTGTAAAATAAGAAAAGAAAACAGAAAAACAACAATGGCAACCTTGCTGTCTTTCAAGGTCAGCTATTCTCAGGGGAATAACGATTTGTAAGCGGAATCAATGAAGCTCATTGAAGCTGTTTTCTTACAATATTGTTCAGGGAGTAACTTTGGCGCCATTGATTAGCTGATTTATTGCCTGGATCTGTTTAGAGGAGAGGAGAGGGGCTTCAGAAGAATTTTATTGTGTTCAATGCATCAAACATGTGGGAAGTGCTTACCTCAGCAGTTTTACTTTTTACTGTATGAAGAAACATCAATCGGAAAGTGTAGAATATTATGTTTTAAGTAAGTGCTCAATATTATATGTCATAGTGTTATATGGTCTTCATAGTTTGCATTACAGTGTCCAAATGTGTCTAGCAAACCCGCACTGATATAAGTGAAGTGCTAACACTGCACATGGTTCCTTTCATACATCCATGTCATAACCCCTCCCCCCTACTCTTCCGGGTTTTTTTTTCTCTGCTCCAGTCTTGCTTCTTTTTGGCTGCTCCCTTGGTCTAATACCTCTTTTTTCTTCCACACATGTACCCAGCACGAGCCGCCACACCACCTAGTCCATCTTCCTTTCTTTTCTCCTCCCATTAATTTTTTTTCCCTGTCTGCACCTCTGAAGGGACCGCCTGTCTCCTGACCAGCTGAAGCAGGACTTTCACTGGTCAGTGCCTGACTCCTATTATTGGAGTATGACAAGGAGCTTTACTGTCAGCTTGTCAGACTAAAAAACAAACCATTATGTCATTCCAGGCTGTGTTTAAACAGGAGTTGTCGATCATCAAGAAGCGGATAACTGATTTGAAGGATGGTGCACAGTATTCACACTTTGAACTGTCTAGCATGAAGCAGAAAAGCTGCAACTGTTTTGTCCGTGCACAGCAACGCTAATGGCACTCATGCTCTTTTCTGTTTATTTTAAGACATGGATATAAAAAGAAAAAGAAGACAAAGACCGGAGAGCATGAGCAGTAGACAGTGTAGGCTTTTAAAGGGCCTTTCATCATTACACTTTCTGTAAACTTTGTTCTGAAAGTCTAGGTCAATAACAGTTTCATTTTCTTCTTTTTCAATCTCATCAAATTCCATCTTATTTTCAGAGCAGGAAAGGAGAGAAGTCTCTTGGCAGTTGAACAGACCATTCAGCCGCTTACAATTGTAATTACATAATTTGTGATTTTCTCTCCTGTAGCTCTTCAGTCATCCTGAGCAGCGAATAATAAGAACCAGAACAAAACTAACGGGGATGAAAGGATGAGCAGAGGGAGGGGGAGAGAGTGCACCACCTTGAGAATAACTGGATCACCAGTTCAGCACCCTGGCCAGCAAAATTTCTTGACGACCAAGCAGTTGGAGGTGGTGAGCCAAAAATCTAATCTCATCTGTGAACTCTTGTCTGCTTCTGCCTCATAAAAATTCATGGTGGTTGGGCAGAGATATGTAATTTTAGCAAACAAGACCCATCAGATGAAAGTTCATAAAATGAAGCGCAGGTGTTTAAATTATGAAACAGTCATCTAATACTAATATGACCAGATGCATTCCATTTCATTTTCCTCTGTGATTACATTTTAATAGATGTGAAACCCTGGCTTACATCATGGATGTAGATTGATTAATACAACCTGTACACAAAGGCTATTGGAAAAAGTGTAAGTGACTTGGTATGATCAACAACCTAGAAACAAAAGAGGTCACACTGAGTCTAATGTTGCTTTGATTGTATTTGCTATTTTTTGCTCTGGCCGTCTACTACCGTACAATGAGATTAGCAATGCTGGGTAAAACATCACAGGCCTTTGTGAAGCAATGGTAGTAAAGCAGGCAAACCTGGCAACCCGTAAAACTGTCAGAGCGACCTTCACTTACCCTCAGTATTGATGGTCCAATCATAGAATATGAATTAATACCTTCAGGGATTTCTTAAAATGGGGCATGATTCTTGAGTATGTCTAAATAAAGAGGCATTAATCATGTTGAAATTTTATGTCATTGCCCAGAGAACAGCAGAAGACAAATTCCAAACACATGTTTTCCTCAGATCATCAAAGTGTACATGTTTTGGTCAAAATGATTATGGATTACATGGTCTTGTCTATATTTATCTTTGTAGAACAGGTCAGAATGTAAATTTAGATGACGTCAGCAATTCAAATGTAAAGCTTGTGCTGCCAGACCTTCGCAGAAAAGCATAACTGCAGTTTTAGACCATATTTCACTGCCCCCTCTGAGCCCTGATTCATTCGATGAATTATGCGCACAATGGTTTAATGGAACCTTGCTACGCTGAACTGCTAATATTTGCATGATGGATGTGCATTCACTCCAATTTTCATCTTAACCCAATTTCCTGGAAATTGGGTTCATATTCAAATAAATGTGAAATGTGTTATTTTTGGCAGGAAAATTAAAAATTTGTAAAATGTAATGAAAGTAAAATCCAAGCTTCTTCCTTTTTTCCCAAGAAATAATTTCCCATTAGATCTCTTCAAGATATATATATATATATATATATATATATATATATATATATATATATATATATATATATATATATATATATATATATATATATATATATATATATATATATATACACACACACACACTCCGCCAGTGGCTCTGCTCTTTCTGCCTCTTTGTTCATCTATCTATTCACCATTTCTAGCTGCTTCTACTATAAATAGATGCCAGCGTCCATTACTGCTTCCTGACTACTAAAAGTCGGGAAGCAGTACTGTACATTCTAGCTGTCCGGCCTAGCTGTCAGTACCTACTTTAAAATTCTTATCAACTCCAATGTTTAATCATCAGTTTTTATTGTGTTCATGTTTGAATGATTCAGACATCCTTGGAGATCTGACATACAAAATTAGTTGAAGAAATACTAATTTTTCAGCAAATTACATTTCATAGGATAAAATGCACATTTTCCACCATTTCCTTGCTTTACTTCAGAAAAAGTATGTCTGAATGATAAATGGTTTCAGTGTCTATGTAGATTAAACATTATAGCAGTATTATCTCAATTACAGTGTACAACAGACAAGAAGTAAGATTCAATCTACCAATGAAAATGAAATGTTTTTTGATTACTTCAACCATTAAAGGATTTAGTGAGATTAATTTGTGTTTTGACTGCTAGTTTAGAACCAGATGGCAGCAAGCTCCCTGATCATATGTTTCAAGTTTATAAAAGAGAGAAATTCATCATCTGCTAACTGTAATTTTGATTTCATTTCATTTTTAATTTAAATCCTCTGTTTCATTGATATTTACAGACTGAAGAAAAACTTTATATAATCAATTCAAGCATTTTAATACTGTTCAGAGGTGGTGAACTACATTCAACATCAGTGGTGGGCCTTGCATTTCACACCTAAGCCTTCAGTGATGTTCTACTTAGTCAAATTTGAATACATTTTTTAAAAAAACTCTCATGTTACTGTAAGCGTTTCCCATCACTGCCACCAATGTGGCATTTGAGGACTGAGGCATTTATAGCTTCTCTCAAATGGGACAAAACCGGCACTTTTTGAGAGGCGTCAGCCCTTTTTCTTTATTGTCACTGGCACAAAAGAATGCCGCGGTCACACCTTTTATAGATGTCATGCAACTACTGCATGTCACAGAACAACTTACTGCTGCATCATCATAACACTGTGCCACAACTTTGTCCAGACAACATTCATATTCCTCAAGAAAGGAAACAATGATAGCAGCAATGTCATCAGCTTGCCGGCTACTAGATACATCCTCATATTTGACAAAATGCACCGTAGCTTACAAATGTCCAGTTGTGCTTTGGTGTCTCGTTGCTGCCTTGGTTAAACAATTCAAGTTTACAAATCCAGTGTGGATCCAAACCAAATCAATCCTTTGCAAAGAAAAGGTATTCCCAGCAGAACAATTTGCAGCATCCTTCAGGGCCTGTAAGCCATGGGTAGGGCTCAGAATTAGTTGTCTGGGGAAGGTGGACAGCTCTTTCGCAGCCTGGGGCAGGTTACCTAATACAGGGATCAGATGACCAAATATTTGTTTTCTCCTACTTCAGCCATGGTGGGAGCAAAAATCAAGTGTAGATTTTTCTGCTAAGGTCCCCACTCTTGTGATCTGCGTAAATCTGCCTTCTTAGAAGTGAGTATCCAATAACAGGAAACGTACATGTCAGGTCAACGTGAGGCCAGCTAGAAGGCCTTAGAGTCAGCAACTCTTGATCTGATTGGTTATCCCATCCGTCTAATAACTATATGTGCCCCTTCATATAACAGGCGCCTGCATTGTTGACTCTGAAGTCCGTGGACCGATTTCAACCATGCCAGGTTCAACCTAAAAATAGAACACTGAACAAGTGTTGGCCCATGTCATTGACAGCAATTCGATTCCAAATGCAAACTTCGAATTAACTCTAGCCCTTTTGTCTGCTTGTAAATGAGAAAATGACGGAATCACATACACCTGGCCTTGGAGCAGCGGAGCAGCAAATTGTCCAATTACTTTAGGTACCTTAAAAAGTGGGAGGCACATGTAGAAACTGTTGTAATTCCCACAGCATTCATCTGATTTGGCTGTTAATACCCTCAAATTAAAGCTGAAGGTCAGCACTTAAAGTGCGTCTTGTTTGTGTCATTTCAAATTCATCGTGGTGGTGTACAGGGCCAAATAGATGAAAATAGTGCTGATGTCCCAATATTTATGGACTTGACTGTATATATATATATATATATATATATATATATATATATATATATATATATATATATATATATATATATATATATATATATATATACATTTTTATTTTTATTTTTTCCAGAAAACACAGTGTAATTATCTCAGTCTGATCACGTTTACACAATGAGTCACGAGTCTTTGTTCAGCAGACTGAGGAAGCAGGTCCACACTTAGCGCCAAAAATCAACAGTGCTAAACGCGAGAATTAGAGCAAAGTATGTAGCGGTGAAGTTACTGAAAGTTAAAAAAGTTGCAGACAATGGTGCATTCAAGTGGTAAACAAACGCATGTGAACGCGCGGGGGAGGGCAGTGTTGATTGGTCAGCTTAGAGTGGGGAGGAAATAGGGAAGGCTCAGAGGTGGGAGGTGGGAGGAGAGATGGAGCTGAGAGCTACGCCCCATTAAAACAGACCTTCACAGAGCAGAGGAGGATTTATCAATATTCAATGAAAGATCTTGGAGACCACGGATCACTTTGAGGCAAGACCTTTCAAATACAGTATATTTGGACATCTGGCAGCTGAATGACATCAATTAAAAAAGCATATATAGGACCTTTAAGTATATATTTATCTGTCGATTAATCTACTGGAAAAATGGAATCTTAATCAATTCAAGCAATCTTAATCAATTAATCAATTCTCTCTATTTTGTTAATTTTCTTAACAAAATAGACAAATTAGACTGAAATTCTCTGTTCAAAAGGCTCTGCCCATTATTCCCTCCTGGAATTAACTGGCAGATTCCTCTCCAAAGTTTTTCTCTTGTGGCATATGTGTGTATAATACACACACAAACACACACACACGCATGCACGCACGCACACACACACACACAGACACACACACACACACACACACACACACACACACACACACACACACACACACACACACACACACACACACACACTTGCATAACGTTCCACCGAACTCATGTAGAGGAGTTTGCTCACACATCATCTCAAAACAGAAGAAACCAAATTGCTGTCAAGAAAAAGCAACATTCTATCAATTCGACCATACACACAGCAGCGACTGAACACTTCATTTATTTTTAACTTGAAAACAAAATCTTTGTATTTCATGACTTCTCCCATAAAACATCCAGATCTGCTCTACTTTCACTTCACTGATGTAGGATTGTTGAGCTGACTGCACTGATCCTCACCAAGGGGACAAATCACAGCTCCCTATTTCTGCCAGGTATTCGGTCTCAATTCTGCTCGAAGTCTTCAAAGTGTCCAACTATAACTGTCATGATAGAACTTGTGAACACAGTAATAACATAATGTTCAAAAATCTGTGTCTCAATCAGAACCCAGGAATTCAGGATGTACCGAAATGACACAGATTTTGAATGTATTCAGTCAGTTGGCAACGACAAAGACTGTGATTGATTAATTTAACAAGGTTACATAGTTCCTCTGAAATAAATGCATTCTATCAAAGATTTGTCTGGCATTTCAGCTTTCAGAGCATCCTGTCAGGAAGGCTGACTCGACACTGGTCAACAATCCTTCTTGCAGTCACCCGTTGAAAGGATCCCAGATACATATTTTGTATAAATGTAATAAAGGTTTAATGAATGATTCTTATAACGAGAAATAATAAATAAAACTTCATAGATGTAAAATATTGATTTGATTGATGGAAAGGATGCAGGATGAATGTTGAGGGGTAAATTATTGTTCCTCTTTGAGTGTGAGTAAATTCTACGCAATGTCTACGCAACATCCTCATGAATAACAACCTTGAGTCATTCTTGAGGAAATGCTTCATCTATCCAACAATCCGGTATTAACAGCTACATGTTTTTGGGGTTTTTTTTGTGAATTAATTCCCACAGGGAAATTAGTGGCACACTCTAGTTAGCACACATGCATGTATATTAGTGTGTATGGGCACTGAACACACAAACACCTACAAAGGGGTCTATACGCATGCAGGAGGAGGTAGAGTGGTGGGCAGCCCCTTTTGTGGAGCGCCCAAATGAGCAGCTTGTAAAAGGGACCGTACCTCAAGGGTGCTTCAGCAGTGCTCCGGAGGTGAGCTGACACCTCCGACTGTCAAGTCACACTCTGGGTGCTTTTAGGCTGGAGCAGGAATCAAACCGGCAATCTTGAAACACTGGACGACCCGCTCTAACGTCCGCTCTACCACTGAGCCACACCCGCCCAAGGTGTAAACAAATTTTAGTTTGTCTTTAATTCACAGCTAAAGAGCAGCCCTGGGGCTACTCTTGATTTATAATATCAGGAGATGTTTTTTTATTTTTTTTATTATTTATTTTTGGTTACAAGGACAATGCGGTCAACAAATTGGACCCTGTTAATGTATTATGACTGCCATGCATATTCTATGATTGAAATGACACTGGTTAAGTAGCCCCATTAAATGACCCACACACATCTGGCTCAATGCTCGCAGTTAAGAGGCGACAGGAAACACCAGAGGACAGCGTTGACTGCGTGGATCCTCTGAGAGCGACACAAAATGAAAGTGCTTGTATTTTTCTCTTGTTTTGTTTTTTGTTTTGTTTTTTTGTTTTTTGAAAACAGCAGGATTGTCCTCCAGCCAGAGAAAGAAATGATCTATGAATTTCTCATTAGCCCCCCTTGATGACAGACGTACGACTAAATGATTAATGGTCGGTGGAGAAACAGGAGAATTATTGACATGACCTTTTAGGGATGCCCATTCAAGAGCAAATGGGTTGACATTTCTTCGACCAAAATGATCTACTTTGACATTTCCATCTTTTTCTCTTTTTCCTCCACCTCACTCTATCTGTCTCACCCCATCATGAAATCAGTTTGGGAATTATATTATATATTAGAGTCCATGATACAGATCATTTATTGTATTTTAGAAGAATATACGGAGAATTTGCTCAGAGAGTTTTGACATTTTGTGCAATGTATATAATTTGTAGATATTATGGTATTATTTGCACTCATAATTCCAAATGGTAAATTCACCTGTACCATTACTCCACTTGAAAAAATAGCATCTCCCAGTATAACTTACTGCACACACTTTCATGGGGGGTGGGGGTGGGGGACAAGAATAGGAAGTCAATAACAGACAGTGTCATCTCAGATTATCAGACGTGGTGTATTTAAGGATTGGAAATGAAAGCAACAAAGACAAGGAGAGGTTAAAGAAAAGTAAGTTTCCTCTCCTCTACAGATACCATGGAAATGGAACAATAGTAAAGGCACAGCTGCAAGTGGACTGATGCCATAGCAGTAAGCCCTAGTGCTACGTCACTCTAGTAACTAGGGTGACTGATTGCACTTTTTTTAAAGATAAGGTTAATTTTTAAAGACAGTTTTTTTTTTCCCATCACCAACTAGTTGGAACCTTTGTCTTCATTAATATTTAGATATATCTGCTTGCCACGGCTCTCACACAAAGCCCTCAATCACACAGCACTTAAAAATGTGAGGAGATGTCAAGATTACAGGGAAAAGGTATTGGGCATGCAGATTACAGCAGCATCTATCAAGGTTTTGGTGCGAATTTTGCTCCACCTCTTGCCATAAGAGAAAAAAATCTAAAATTAATTAAACAGTAAGAGAAAGGACAACCCCAACTGAGTGAAACCAGAGTTTGTGTGACACCCATGAATGTGTGATCACATTATGCGGTTAAGTTGTTTCAGTTTTATATGTTTATTGTAAGAGGGGAACCCTTCGATTGAATTAATGTATGATTTTATTGGAAATGAATTCCTGTGCTTGGCACAAGGGGGAGGGTTGATGGTGCAGCTGGTGAACGCTCGTCTTCGGTTTATCAAGGAGAGAAGTGGATTAAACAACTAACCGTTACCTGTGGTGTGATTTCTTGTTTCTGACAGGTCAGTAACAAATGAAATGTCATGTTTTATGTCAGAAAGTGATTCATATGTAAAATATTGTGTGTTGGCCCTCAAGAGGTTTATTTTGTTTCTTTTGAACATCATTTGTCAAATAGTTTAATCCCTTCAAGAGGAAATTCATGCTAGCATAACATAGCTAGCTTGTTAAGCACGTGTGTTAAGCATGTATCATTATTTAACGCATCTCAGTTAGTCTTGGACTTTCTCTTTATGTTTGTTCATTTCATAAAGTTGAAAATATGTTGTATGGTTTTATTTAATCTGCTAGTGGACTTGTACCTATTGCTATGCTGGCTGTTATAACCTGTTAACAAAATGAAAGTTTAAATGAAAATACGTCTTGAGTTCATCAAGGAGACGAGTGGATTAAACACCTCACCATTACCTGTGGTGTGATTTCTTGATCCTGACAGAACACATTTAATCTGATAAGGGGCCTCAAGCCGGGGCCTGTTACATTTGGATAAATACAATCTATGAAACTAGATTATAAATTTGCATGACTGCTGTCACAGTCATGCAAATTTTATCTTTGAAGAACAGGATGAACTAGGTCAAAATATGCCAAGGTAGTTCTATTTTAACAGCAGACCTAATAGTTGACAAACAGTTTCTGCTTGTCAACTATTAATAATGTGATAACACAAGAATTTTCTGCTTGTCAACCCCCCAAAGTCCAAAACACAATGGTTACCTAAGTAAGCAACTCAATCTACTTAAAGGAACCAACCATCGGTGTGTCTCATATCTTTAACAGAAAATCGAGTATAATTTACACTAATTTCCACATGGTTGGCTGCTTTATCGGCCCCAAATTCCCCGTAGGAGTGAGTGTGTGTGTGCGTGGTTGTCTGATTTTGTGTGTGGCTCCGCAGCACACTGGCGTTGTGCCCAGAGTGTCCCCCGCCTCAAGCCCTATGCCAGCTGGGATAGGCTGCAGCTCACTGTGACCCGCTACGGCGGTTACATCGGCAGAAAATGGATGGATGGATGGATGGATGGATGGCTTAGTGTGAATTCGGACAAACTGGATATATCCAACACTCCCATACAGTTCTTAATAGATCAATGACAGAGCTGAAGAGTGTCACACACAGGGATGTAACCTAGTCACTACGTTCAATTCCAAGGACGTGATTATTTGAAAATTGAAGTGGTTGCAATTACAAATCTACATGACGTAGAAAGCATTGGCTGAAGATTTCAGTTTAATTTTCTTTTATCTTCTGTTAAACAAGTTGTACAAAGTTTGTTCCTTGGACATGCAAGCAAAGTTTAATCGCAAATGCTGCTTTTGTTTTGAATTTAATTATGCTTTCTGGTGCCTTAGCCATTGCCGTAAATACCATTGAAGTCCCCTTTTCAGAAGTCCACAAAATACATGTCATGAAATAATTTCTTAACAGGAGCCATGTATTGGTGCTTCCGAAATATTGGACAATGTCAAAACAATCATGCTGGTGGACTGATCTTATTCCCAAAACAGCTCTTTACTCAACATGGTATTCATCTGATTATACCAATAAAGCAATTCACAGAGGTGGGGCAGGGGTAACTAGAGAAGGTTACTAGTTACTCCTCCATGATACCATGTGATTTGTCCACAGTAGACGGTGGACATTCGTTATGTTGTGTACTGATTCAGGTGAATAAATGTATTAATGAATTTTGGTTGCGGCAGTGGCTCAGTGGTAGAGCAGATGTCCTGAAGACAGATCGCCAAGCCATCGGTGGTTCAAGCCCCCTTCCCGCCAGGACATCCTATGGAGTGTGAGCTGACGGTCTCCTCCCAGCCACTGGCGAGGCACCCTTGAGCAAGACGCTGTTCCCCCTACAATTTGCTCGTTTGGGGCGTGATCCCCCATTCGCGGCCCATCACTCTGCCTCCCCCTACTGTTTGTTGTGGATGTTACTAATTGCATGCCTACAGGGCCCTTGTGTGTTGTGTTCAGGGCACTGTATTCAACTATGTATGTATGCATAACCTAACCCATATATGTAATTGCATGCAACTGTAGTGTAGAGTTTGAAAGACAATTTCCTCATTGAAGGATAATAAAGTGGACTTTCTTATTCTTATCCTTATGAGAAGTGATTCATTCCTCCAATATCAGACTTGTAAGCGTAAACTTAAACATGTTTTCCTTTGAATGTAGTTGTGACAAAAATTAAAAGACATCAGTAGTCATAACTCAGCTTTAGTAGATTCAGGGACAAGACAAGACAGAAAATTAAGGACAGGGGACGGTGGAGGTGATGAGATGAAGAGCAGGTTCTCACGACTGTGACTGGGATAGGATCAACATTTAATCTATTCGAAGTCCAGCACAAACCAACCTAATCACAGTGAAACAATGTGGGCCTGTCTACTACAGAGCTGTATGTCATTATAGTGGAATATATAACTTTATTGTACAACAACACAACATAATTATAGCATCACATAATTAATGTCTGACAATATTATTGTACAATACATCTTTCTTTTATTAATACATTGTATGAGGCCAATTTCTACTATTTAAACTCAAAATGGTGCAAATACAAAGATAAGGTGTATGCAACTGAATGAAGATACTTTTAATGTGCTTTGACAAGTTAGGAGACACGGGTGGTGAATACAGGGGGGGAGAGAGGACAAATCATATGGGACGGAACATTCAATGCAACATTTAACCTGATTCTCATGCATTACTGCCCAAAAGATTTATGCCACTGCACACTGATTTGATTTTGAAGCCCATGTTGTCTGAGTTTTGTCCTCCAAATGTCCAAAGTGTAGATAAGAAAATATATAGGAAATTTTGTGAAAAATTCATGCACTATAAATTGTGTGCATGTGAAAATGGGCATTTAAATAAATCCTGTGTGTATTAGATTCATTATTGAGATGCTTCTCTGTGAATGTATGTGAATCGTCAAGGTGCTGTTTCAAAATTACATACTAAAGCTTACACAGACAGGCATTTATTGTGTTTCATGTCAGTACTTATTATGATTGATTACAAGGCTGTGGATATTATTTGAAGTGATTGAGGACAGGAGTGATGTGTCTCACCCTTCAGTGTAATGGGTGGCCTGGGACTCGCTGGTGTGTTCTCCCGGACATGCATCATAGTATCTCTTGTGATGTGTAATAGAGTGTTGTTCCCAGCTGTGTCATTTCAACATCTCGGCCTTTCTATCTATGTTTACCATTCTATGGGGACACCAATAAAACAATGCGACAACAAAATATGGAGGCCTTGTTTTGTGTCTCGCTCTCTCAGAGCTTTCTAGATTCTGTAATGGCCCTAAGAGTAAAAGTGACTGGAGCTACACAGTTAAGGTTATGAAAAGAGCAGAATCAAATTCAGTTGTGTTTGTGAGTTTGGTGCTCCCAGTAGCCTTTAATCAAAGCTTCACTGTATATCAATATTTCTTTGAGATGGTTATTATTTACATTTCTTTTATCTTTTTGTTTGCAACTGGACTCACTAGAGGCCCATTGCTTCTGGAAGTCAAGGGCTTTATGTAAGCGGATTTGCATGTTTTGCCCAAAGAAAAGCACCAAATTGCAGAAAATAAATAAATAAAATGAAACGTGCTACAAGAAAAATGCCCTCTCCTCAAAAAAACAACAACAAGGGAAAGAGTTTCTACACAAACAATAGAAATCAGGGCATCTTAAATGCTGTCAACAGAATAAGCATCCATTTTGAGGAGAATTATGTAAGTAATTTCTATATTAATGATTAAGGAGCATTGAAGACTCTTCTACAGAGTTTGCTATTGATATGTACACAAATTGTTTATCACTACAGAAGCAATTGAAATTATATTAAAAGAAAAAAAGGGAATGCTCATATGTCGATTTATAATATTGGATAATACTGCAATGCAACATGTTGCCCAATCAGTCAGCAAGCCAAATTAAGTTAAGTGACATATATGTTATTCATCATTACAAAAAAATAGAATTTTTTTTTTAATTTTATACGTGTAGCATCATCCCTTTGGTCAGAAAACCTCAAAAGCTGTGCCGCAGCAGCCTCTGCATCCAGTGGTCACGTGGGTGTCATACATCATTGGCAACAAACTTAGCTTGGCAGCCATAGAACACAATGCGATCAACGATAAGATTAACTCGATAAATATCATGGTTATGTGCAAGGTGAACGGTTGTTTCAACACAACCACAAGAAAAAACAAAGACAAGGAACTATCCTTCTTTATAATACCTTCCGGGGAGCTAGGAAGGAGATGGAGAGCACGGATAAACCGGGTCAATATGACCAAGGAGCAGAAGATCTGTCATGAGCACTTTACCTCGGATGATTTCCAAAGAGATTTGAAGGTGAAATAATTTTGGACAACCCATAGTATTTATTCTGAATTCCCAAGGTTTAGTGGATAGGTACCGTATTGGTCCGAATATAAGACGACCCTGTTTATAAGACGACCCCCTCTTTTTCAAGATTCAAGTTTGAAAAAGGACTTTTTGAACACCAAATTTAATTATACAGAAAATAATTACAATACATCTGAAACAAATGATTATAACAATATATTAGAGAGAAAGGCATATTATTCTGCCTTATTCAAATCATGCAAAAACTGTCCATCACATCTTAATATCTGAACATTTAAATATGTGAACTAAAGTGCAATCACATTTGTAAATGAATGGTGAGTGGCACAAACCTTGCTACCATCCGAGAACTGACCGACTTTTCTCCAGGTTGTCTCCACATTTCTCCATTTTCTGTTATCTTTTCTCTTATTTTCTTCTAGTAGCTAAACTCTCATCCCTCTTGTACATCGGGTGGTAATTATATGGAATAACTACAACCCCAGGTGGGTTCACTGGGAACTCCTCTTCAGTTTCCGATGATGACGACATTATTTTTGGCAATATTCGGATAAATTATTACAAAAGTGCCGGCTCTTTACCTTGTCGCTAGCTTTATCTGTATTGATATGGTCTCACCCCGTGGTCTACTGTTGCCTCACTTCCGATGTCATGGCACGCTCCATAACTTAGGATAAATTTCATTTTTCTACGTCCCCATTGCAAATAAAAAAATTTAAATGCCACAAAGCCTTTTTTTTACTCATGTACTTCAAATACAGACCCGGTTCATTTTAACTTTACTGTCCCTTTAAATAAGACACACTGAATGACTAAAAATACAATAACTTAAAAGGGTTATTTAGTTAATGAGTTTTCCTTCATTGAATATGTCACAATATTCTATGAAAAACAAATACTGTACAGTCCTGTGTATTGATTGACTGCTAGCTATGACAAACACCTGATAAGAAAGTGGACAGTGGATCGAAGTAACTGATAAATGACTCGTGTTGCCTTTCTGAAAGGTCCAAGCTCTTAAAATTTAGAGCCCTGAATCTTTATTATGGTTCTGTGATGCTGACCTTGCATCAGCCCCGTGTCTTTCAAAATGTATAAGTGTCTGTGGCTTTTCCGTATAACAGCATCAAAGGGTTCTTTTCATCTCATCATCAGACCTGTCTTCCATCAGTAGTGACCAAGGTGCCCCAACCCAACCTGCCTATGGACTTACTCTTACAGAGTCTCTTGGTACCTTGTGCCCTTTTTGAGAACAGGTGATTATATATTAATTTAATATTCAGTACTGCCTTTAATATAACAGCATAAGTGATTGCTAATCTAAAGTTAGCTGATTGAGCACTCTTTCCAAAAGTTCAAGAGGAAAATCCCGTTCTTTCCTTTCAGTAATAGATTTAAGGTGGGACTAATCACTGACACTTCTCACAAGGTAGAATAGTTATGGTTGGATTGTTCTCTGGCAGAGTCCTCTATCTGACATCAGATTTTCAGCTAAAATCTGGTATTTTGTGTTGTTTTTAAAATTGCTTTTTCTCAAAAAGTCTTCCTCACTAGTGGTCACTCTAGTCATCTAGAGATCTACTGTTTATGCATTCAAGTTTAATAACTGATGTATTATTGTCATACAGTGTAGTTACAGCCCATTGTAAAGCAAACCAAACTGCTTTGGTGTTACCATCAGAGCCTCTACATACAGAAACAGCTCATTTAACTGGGTGGCCACAGACGCATGATGGTGTACTCCTACATCCCAAATATTTTGTATTCTAAGGCAATAGTACAAAATTATGAGGTCATAATTTTACTTTGTTTGTTTGATAAATGTTAAAAGGTTAGATGTTTATTTGTTCAGAAAATGCACAGCATTATTGAAAATCCTCTTAACCTGAATCTCTTGGATTTTTGTGTGATTATATTGTAATTTGACTCGAAGAAGGAGAGGAGGAAAGTATGTTCGCTCGAAGAAAGAGAAAGAGGAGCGCAAAGAGTGTAGGACTAAGAGTAGGGACGTTAAATGTTGGAACTATGACAGGAAAAGGTAGAGAGTTGGTTGACATGATGCAGAGGAGGAAGGTAGACATACTGTGTGTCCAGGAGACCAGGTGGAAAGGTAGCAAGGCTAGAAGTCTAGGAGCAGGGTTCAAGTTGTTCTATCATGGTATAGATGGGAAGATAAATGGAGTAGGAGTTATCTTGAAGGAGGAGTTTGTTAGGAATGTCCTGGAGGTAAAAAGAGTGTTGGATAGAGTGATGAGTCTGAAGATAGAAATAGAAGGTGTGATGTTCAATTTTGTAAGCGGGTATGCTCCACAGGTAGGATGTGGTCGGACTTTGATGAAGTGATGCAGAGCATGCCTAGAAGTGAGAGAGTTGTCATTGGAGCAGACTTCAATGGACATGTTGGTGCAGGAAACAGAGGTGATGAGGATGCGATGGGCAGGTTTGATATCCAAGAGAGGAATGCAGAAGGACAGATGAGTGATTTGATGACAGTGAAAGAGATCAGTGACTGCAAAGTAGTGGTAGGTGAGAGTGTAGCCAAACAGCATAGGATGGTGGTGTGTAGGATGACTCTGGTGGTGAGGAAGATCAAGAGGGCAAAGGCAGAGCAGAAGACGAAATGGTGGAAGCTAAAAAAGGAAGAGTGTTGCATGACTTTTAGGAAGGAGTTGAGACAGGCTCTGGGTGGCAAGGAGGTGCTCCCAGATGACTGGACAACTACAGCTAATGTGATCAGGGAGACAGGTAAGAGAGTACTTGGTGTGTCATCTGGAAGGAAAGTAGATAAGGAGACTTGGTGGTGGAATGAGGAGGTACAGGAGTGTATACAGAGAAAGAGGTTAGCTAAGAGGAAGTGGGACACCTAGAGGACTGAGGAGAGTAGACAGGAGTACAGGGAGATGCAGCGTAAGGTGAAGGTAGAGGTAGCTAAGGCCAAACAAGAAGCTTATGATGACTTGTATGCTAGGTTGGACAGTAAGGAGGGAGAGACTGATCTATACAGGTTGGCAAGACAGAGAGATAGAGATGGGAAGGACGTACAGCAGGTTAGGGTGATTAAGGATAGGGATGGAAGTCTATTGAAAGGTGCCAGTAGGGTGATGGGAAGATGGAACGAGTACTTTGAAGAGTTGATGAACGTGGAAAATGAGAGAGAACAAAGACTAGAAGAGGTGTCTGTTGTGGACCAGGATGTAGCAAAGATTAGTCAGGATGAAGTGAGGAGGGCACTGAAGAGGATGTGGAGTGGAGTAGAGTGGAAAGGTCGCCGGTCCTGATGATATACCTGTAGAGGTTTGGAAGTGTCTAGGAGAGGAGGCAGTAGAGTTTCTGACTGGGTTGTTCAACAGGATCTTAGATAGTGAGAAGATGCCTGAGGAATGGAGGAGAAGTGTGCTGGTACCCATTTTTAAGAACAAGGGAGATGTGCAGAGTTGTGGCAACTACAGAGGAATAACGCTGATGAGCCATACAATGAAGTTATGGGAAAGAGTAGTGGAAGCTAGACTAAGGGCAGAAGTGAACATTTGTGAGCAGCAGTATGGTTTCATGCCAAAAAAGAGTACTACAGATGCAGTATTTGCTTTGAGGATGTTGATAGAGAAGTACAGAGAAGGCCAGAGGGAGCTGCATTGTGTTTTTGTAGATCTGGAGAAAGCTTATGACAGGGTGCCCAGAGAGGAACTGTGGTATTGTATGAGGAAGTCTGGAGTGGCAGAGAAGTATGTTAGAGCGGTGCAGGACATGTATGAGGACTGTAAGACAGTGGTGAGGTGTACTGTAGGTGTGACAGAGGAGTTCAAGGTGGAGGTGGGACTGCATCAGGGATCAGCTCTGAGCCCCTTCTTGTTCGCTATGGTGATGGACAGGCTGACAGACGAGGTTAGACAGGAATCTCCATGGACTATGATGTTTGCAGATGACATTGTGATCTGTAGTGAGAGCAGGGAACAGGTGGAGGAGAAGCTAGAGAGGTGGAGGTTTGTCCTGGAAAGGAGAGGAATGAAGGTTAGCGCAGTAAGACACATGTGTGGGAATGAGAGGGACCCAAGTGGAAGAGTGAGGTTTACAGGAAGAAGAGATCAAGAAGGTGGAGGATGTTAAGTACTTAGTATATATATATAGATATATATATATACACACACATTATATCCCCACATATATACTACCTGTCAATCAAGGGCCCAACCAATCACGGCACATTTTCCAGAAGGAATCACGTGAACATCTAGCTATCCTTTTTGATCATCCCATCTACTTATACTTCCCTGATTAAGTCAAATAACTGTTGTAATATGGGCCTTGGCTTGATTACTTCAGATAGTTTATGAACACAAGGTAGCGATCATTCATGCTGCCCCATTTTATCTACTGCCAGTGTGATTCATTATAATTTTAGGATTTGTCTAACGATACTGCTGAGACAAGCAATCTCACTAGACTGATGCCGCACCCTGTCATTATCTACAAGGCCACCACAGTTTGGATCGGCTGAATCGTCAATGTCAAATCTTTAGGTGTTGTTTTGATTTGGGACAAAACATGTCCTTGATGAGATATGCCCTGCAGAGGCCCCCTTTTGTGTTTATAGGTCGCATCCAGCTGCCTGCAAAAATGGAAAATCAGCATATAAATGAACACTGCAACAGTGCTTGCTAAGAAAAACATCAACCCGCAAGTCCATTATATTAATTGGAATCACCTTCGCCATTGCAGACAGTGACTCCAGTCAGACTGGGGTCGAGTGCTGATAAATGAATGGCCGGAGTATGAATATAGGTTTGGCCAGTGATATAGCAGAACATGTCTACAACTGCCCCCTTCGTTTATACTGGCCTTGTAATTAATCAGACAGGGGACAGGATGAGATTCAGAAGAAAAAGGAAGGTGAGGTAGTCAAGCGGAATCTAAGTACCATCAGAATAGACTACACAGATGAATCCTGATTTAACACCAGTAGTTAACAATAGTGGTGTGTAATGTCAACCAAAAATTATCCGGGATTACCATATTATCTGGGAATTTGTCAATAAGAATAACTGGATGATATTTTGCATCGCTGAAAATATATAAAATATTCAAACAATTGCTGTCTCTTGTACAGACAGTAATTGGTGACTTCTAATGACACCTATATACAGTATACAAATATAGAAAGGCTCAACCTATATGTGTATGTTGTATATATGTATATACATGTATATGTATATGTCCTATCTATCTATCTATCTATCTATCTATCTGTCTATCTATCTATTTATCTATCTATCTATCTATCTATCTATCTATCTATCTATCTATCTATCTATCTATCTATCTATCTATCTATCTATCTATCTATCTATCTATCTATCTATATATCTATCTATCTATCTATCTATCATGTGTGTGTGTGTGTGTGTGTGTGTGTGTGTGTGTGTGTGTGTGTGTGTCTGTGTGTGTGTGTGTGTGTGTGTGTGTGTGTGTGTGTGTGTCTGTGTGTGTGTGTGTGTGTGTGTGTGTGTGTGTGTGTGTGTGTGTGTGTGTGTGTGTGTGTGTGTGTGGGTGTGTATTCTCTGTATGCTGCATATATACTGCATATATAAATCTTTTAGAATCTGTTGAACACATTGAAATCCAAATTAAGTTTGATTAGTTTACTGACTGTTTTTTGGTGCGCCCTAACCTCTATACAAAGCAGGTATTGACAACACAGCAGTTTGGTCAGGTTTTACACACTTCTTTGTAGTTAGTAGATGTTTTTTTTAGCTGTTGCTTTTACTGTTGCTTAGTCAAAAGAGACATTTGATGACATTAAGCATAAGACTTTATCTGGAGAAAATATCCCTCCTGGCTTTTCACAGGACAACCCTCTAAAGATTACAAAAGCAGCTCCACAAACTTTTCTCCAGGATATCAATGAAGGCTGGAGTCTATTTGCAGCAGTGTGGTTTATTGCCAAATGAACTCAGCAGTCTGACAACAGTACATTACTGCACATGCTCATATGTGGTCAAAACCAAAGCAAAAAAAAAGAAAGAAAATGAATTAGTTGAGCCTTAACCCCATCAGAGTGAATGTAATTTGAAAGAAATTTTAAGTCCAGGGTTAGGGATTGTTTAGTATTAAAATAGTTAAGTAGTGTTAAAGTACACAAGAGATATATTCACTGATGTTCATATGAAGAGTACTGACCACAACGGAATTAAATGACATTTAATAGTGCTGTGATGTCAGTCAAGATTTGCATTTTATTGGGTTTTTTTCATCTTGGACCCTGTACCGAATACTAAGATATAAAAGGGCTTTCTCCTCAAATTAAACACTTTCGTTTTGCTCACTATCTCACATATGGAAAATAAAAACACAAGTGCAATCGCCTCAAGGAAATTCAGTGCATAATGTAAGACTACCAATTAAACTAATTTTTGCAACCCATAGAATGATTCAGTGTTTATCTCAGCATACTGAAGGCCTAAATATTCAAGATTCTGCGTAAAACAAACAGAAGATTAAACTCCTGATGTATCCAACACAAAGCCTGAGGCTTGTTTATATTGAATCACGAAATTCATTGACTAATAAGGCAAAACATTAAAATGTAGCTGCATGTCATTTGCATATGAATTATGTGATTTGCTTTCACAATTCAAAAAATAAATAGGATGTGATTGTGACCTCTAGAATCCCAATTAATCTTAGAAATTAGAATATCTAATTTAAAAGAAAAAGAAAACAATTATTAAAACTGCAAACTAATTTTAACTAGTCTACAAGTTCTGTAGCGGATCTTATTCAATGCCACCTTTTATTCAAGAAGACACTGTGTGGGGGATGGAACTTTACAGATTTACTTAGCAAACACAAGAGATTTATTTGAACGCCACAAAATAAAATGAAATATGGCACAGTTTAACAGTAGAGCCATAATTCAGTCATGAGAAAATACATTCAGGGACAATCTGATGCTTTACAGGTATTTAGAATCAGATGCGCAATGTTAGCCATTGAAAAATATTGCTGATCATGACATTAAGTTATTGTTCTGGGCATTGGAGCTGAATGCCATCTGCTGATTTACATTGTGAAACGCAGTTGATGAATAATACTGCCACATCTCTGTGGTATTGACTGGCATGTTTTAACAGGGGAAATGGTAACACGTTATTCACCTCTTCAGTCAGAAATACACTGCCCGGCCAAAATAAAAGTCACCGTTTGGGTTTCAATAAGCAAATTGCAGTGTTATGATCAGGGGTTGCTTCGGTTTGTCAAGTCTAGGCTCAGCAATATTATTCAGCAAAAAAATTAATTCAGCTGAGTATCTGAATGTACTGAATGACAAGGCAATCCCACAAATGGATTTTTTTCTCCCGGATGGCACCATCATATTCCAGGACAACAATGCCAACATTTTTCAGACTCTAATTGTCAAAGAGTGGTCCAGGGAGTGTGAGGAATCATTTTGACACATCAATTGGCCCCCACAGTCCTGAGCTTAACCCCATTCAAAGTCTATGGGATGTGCTGCAGAAGACCTTGCAGAGTGGTTTGACTCCTATCGTCAATTCAAGAAAAATTTATGCAATTCTGGACAGAAATAAATGCTGTGACGTTGTACGAGGTTGTCGAAACAATGCCGCGGCAAATGCGCACTGCAATCAAAGCTACAGGCAGTCCCACTAAATATTAGAGTGTGTGACTTTTTTTTTGGCCGGGCAGTGTATATTCATACAGCACATTCATTGCTACCATGAAGAATTTAGAAGGTCGGTCAGTCATCTTCAGATTACCACCGCTGTATCCGTCGCAGCGGGTCACGGGGAGCCGGAGCCTATCTCGGCGGCATAGGGCGTGAGGCGTGGGACACTCCGGGCACGACACCAGTGCACCGCGGAGCCACAAACGAAGACATACAACCATGAACACACACACTCATTCCTATGGGCAATCAACCTGAAGCGCATGCTTTTGGAGGTGGGAGGAGGCGGGAGAACCCGGATCCCACGCAGACACGGGGAGAGCATATTAACTCCCTACAGAGCGGGACTCCAACCCGGGTCCGCCGTGTTGTGAGGCGGCAGCGCTAACCACTGCGCCACCGTGCCGCCCGAATTTAGAAGGTTTTTAAAGAAATTTCTGCATTTTTATACATCACAGAGAGAAGAAGAAGAAGAAGGAGAAGATTTTTTTTTTGATTTTTGCAAAAACACTGATCACATTCAAACATTTTACAATTTTTATCAGGAAGTTTGCAAAAGTGAGTTGATCATCAACTAAAATGCATAGGACATTTTTGGACACCAGATGTTCCTAAAGTTATTTAGTTATTTCTTTTGTCATTTTATAAAAAACAAATTCTAGTTTTAAGCGACAGAAGGAGGAGGAGAAGAAGAAAAAATGTCCTTTAAAGGTCCCATATTAGGCTTATTTTAATTGATGTCATTCAGCTGCCAGATGTCCAACAACACGGTATTTGAAATGTCTTGCTCCAAAGTGATCTGTGATCCTCAATATCTTTGATTGAACATTGATAAATTCTCTTCTGCTCCCAAAAGCTCTGTTTTAATGAGGCATAGCTCTCAGCTCCCTCTCTCTACCCCCTCCCCCCTCTGAGCTGCCTCGATCAACATCTCCCTCCCCCTCACGTTCATGTGCATTTGTTTACTTGCACCACTTCAACGCGCTTTACAGATTGATCGATGGCCATAGTCTGGAACTTTTTTAACTTTCAGTTACTACCTATTTCGCTCTAACTCTTCGCATGTTTTCCACTCTTGTTTTTCATGATGTAACAATTGATTTTTTGGCGCTAAGTGTGCGCCTGCTTTCTCATGTTCCCCAGTCTTTGCTGAACAAAGACTTGTTGCTCATTGTGTAAACACAGTTAGACCACCCGTTGAGATAATTAAAGCTGTGTTTTCAGAAAATCGTCATGGACAATGAGAGATCGTGGATAACACGGGAGCTAAACTAACGCGAACTAATGAAACATGGGATTGTGTGTGTGTGTCGATACACGCAGCTCTCCAACCACTTAGAAGAGCTAAAGCTGCTTTCATTCACCAAAAAACAGACAGTTGTTCTGATTTACTAATTAATATGCAACCAGTTATGTGTTCGCTGTGATGCTGGGGATAGCCTCGGGCGGACACACACACACACACACACACACACACACACACACACACACACACACACACACACACACATACACACACACACACACACACACACACACACACACAGGCAGACACACACACACAACACATACACCACACTGAAGCCGAGCTAACTAGTTTGCCAAATGCTAACTGAGTTCAACAGTTTGTGAGGAACTTTTAGTGTGCAGCTCTGAGGTAGGACGCACAATGCTACCATAGCCTGAACGAACTCCCCCCCATGGATGCAACGCCCTTGGTTCATGTCAACCAATCAATATCGTCAATCACTCTGTCCAATCACCCTTTGTGATGTCACAAATACCACTCTAGCAAAATCCGATCATTTTAATTCAGTCTAGGCCATGAAAACCTAAAACTTCAAATATTTTTTGATGCAGGAAGCGTTTGTTTACCAGATTCTAGGAGTTGGTCGGGTTAGGGAGGACCACTATGTATATGTAGAGACCAGAAAAAGTATGATTTTCATAATAGGACCCCTTTAATGAGGCAATTATTTGTCCTATAAATCATTAATTTATGCCACTCAACAAATGGGCATCACAAAAAGGACATTACATGGTTTTGTAATCTGGCTGTAAAAAGGTAGTAGAAAGGCAGAATGTGAAATTAATAGAATATGATTTTTAATGAAATCTAGTGAACTCTTTCCAATAAAAAAATGTCTTATATTGACAAGTTGTCAAGAAATGACTGCAGTCACGCAATCTATAATTTGCTGGCTCAGCGAGTAGAAGTCCAGGATGTTAAAGAGTAAAGCCGTCTCTGCCAAAATTAAAATCAACTTTACCCCTGGGATTATTTCTCTTACTTTACCGCAACAGACATATTGTTTAACACTGCTGTGATTTAATTAGTGAGCTTCTAGATAGATAGATAGATAGATAGATAGATAGATAGATAGATAGATAGATAGATAGATAGATAGATAGATAGATAGATAGATAGATAGATAGATAGATAGATAGATAGATAGAGACTTTAATGATCCCAAGGGAAATTCAATTCTACTTATGATTCATGATGTTCAAATCCAAAAACACCTGAATGTGCTTTTTGCAGGTATTCATGATAAAATAGTCATCTAATGTGTGTGAGAAAGACACTACAGACAAAGGCTTTGGGTGGTCAGCCAGTACGAGGGGCTCAAAAGCAGTACCTGTTAGAGCATCCAAGAGAGTACAGCAACATGAAAAGATGGAGAGAGGAGGAGGAGGAGGATAGGTGTGTCACAAGGGCTTGTTTACCCATTTATACAAGCCTCTGGCTTTCTGTTGACTTCTTTGTGGATTACAACAAAGCAATCAAGGCCCAACTTTATTATGGTGTCAGCTTCTGGCTTCAGTGGAAAAGACTTATAAATCTGGCTTCTCTCTTTGACATAGCCTTGCCATCTTGGCCGTGACTGTGCAAAAACATTCAGCAGCTTGGCAACATCAAAGTGGATGGAGGGCATTGAAACCAATTGTAGCTTCTTGAAATTAGGACTCTATCCCAATGAATGAGCTCATTTTCTTTCCCACTTTTCCAACTCTTCATCAGCATTAGCAAAACACAGTTCTCTGATGTATACCACAACACAGATATCCAACTTTCCAAACAAAATTGATGCCTGATTTTTCTTTTTATTCATAACTTCGCAGAGAAGAGCCTTGAAAATAGGAAGGCTAAACAACTGCAATTGTTCCAGTTATGATTTTAATATGAACTTCTTTCTCTAGCATAATCTATCTCCACATGTTTGAAGAATGTGGACTCATTTGAGGATGCTGAGCTCATAAAGCCTGCATGCATAGAGAATATCCAGCTCATTTTTCATATCAAAGTACAGCAGCTGACAAAAAAGACAGGTGGCACCACCAGTTTAATTGACTTTAAAGCTATTAAAATAGAGCTTCTTGTTAAATGTTGCTTGCACAGAAGATTGATTTACTCTGCCTATTGATAGCCAGACGTATACACGACCTGCAACAAACCCTGAGTAATATGAGTGTTACGAAACTTTGGGATGCAGGATTTGCCCTCTTTTCCTTATGAGAGATGCTAATGAAACTTGTACAATCACCTCCTCATCAACACTCATTGATGCACACTTACACACGTAACTGCACACTTTTTTTTTTTTTTCATTTTTGCCTCCCTCCTTCACATTGAAATCCCCCCTAGGGCAGACTGATAAAACGGAGCTGCTCAGGTGGAATGATTTACCTGTTGAACAGGATACGGTCTTCAGAGCCACTATTTTTCACTAGGGCCTGACACATCTCCCAAAGAGTCATAAAGAGACAGTACACTGTCTAGATAGGGAACATAGCTCATTTATATGACTGCGTACAGCCATATTTTATGATGTTTTTTGGACATAGTTGGAGTAAAACATTATATACATAACATAAAGGAAGTTACATAGTCATACACTAAACAGTGATTACGCAAAAATCATCACTATTATCAGGTCCTCACATGCACAAGACATGCCTTGTGCTGTTTTGAATATAGGGACAGTGTCACAGTCTGTAAGAAGACAGTTGGATTAGTGATGAGAGAGTACACCAGTATCTGTATCTGTATCTATTCAACCATCTAAATCACATATATTAAAGTCAAGACCCACGGGCCATATCTGGTCCATGACGAATTAATTATAGCCCGCTGGATGATTTTTAATTACTATTAGAAGTGGCCCGCAGGCCACATTGGCCCTCTGGTGTTTTGCACGCACCAAAACTACATTACCCACAATGCAACAGTAGTGGAAGTGATTGCAGCGCAGCAAGCAGGCTTTGGGTTTCATTGTGTATCAGCAGGGCGGCACGGTGGTACACTGGCAAGCGCTGTCACCGCGCAGCAAGGTGGTTTTGGGTTCACGTCCCTCTCCGTGTGGAGTTTGCATGTTCTTCCCGGTTCTGCCTGGATTCTCTCCAGGTTTTCTGGTTTCCTCCCACCTCCAAAAACATGCACTTCAGGTTAATTGGTTAATATGGTCACAAATTGACCGGAGGAATGAGTGTGTGCACGGATGGTTGTCTGTCCCTCTGTGTGGCTCCGCGGTGCACTCGCCCAGAGTTTCCCCGGCCCCACACCCTAAGCCAGCTCAGTGAGGTTCCAGCTTCCCATGACCCGTGACAGCTGATGAAGCGGTCATGACAATGTCAGAGCGGAGGTTGAATTTGGTTACTGCACTTCTCAAAAATGGCTAACAGGAAGGTGGACGCTAAGAGCAGGGGGTTTCAAGCCAGGTGGCAGTCAAAGTACATGTTCAAAGAGGTAAAAAGTAGACCTGTGTATCTTCTGCTACATTTGCACGTTTCATCCCCGACGCAGTGCTCCAGCTGCGCATCCAAGCTGCTTGGACATTTTCTGTTTCGTAGCACAGACCTGTGTGAACAATTGATCTCTCAGATGAAGCTGAACAAAACATCACACAAGAGCCGTCTGACTGATAAACACCTTCACTTAATCCTGAGGGTTTCCTCAGCTCAGAGCCAAGGTCAAGGTCATCATCTCTTTTTTATCCCCTTTGCTGCCAAAGTAATCTGCTTTTTTGTTTCATCTTTCTATTTGCAACTGTTGCACAGATATTTGGTGGACATAGGATCGAATGGACAAACACTAACAATTACAGTGCGCCCTTGCGCATTTGCGCATCAACGCTCGCGCCTCCACGTCACCACAGATTTTTGATAGGCAGTCAAATGATACTGTATGCACATTCTATTGGCTTACGGCATCCGGAAGTGCAATTCATTCCGTCAGTCTCGGATTTTCTTGAGACACAAAAATGATTTAAACAGTCAATAAGATTGTGGGAAAAGGTAATACAGACAGAAGGTGGTTTAATATCAGTGTGGGGAGGGTTCATAAACGTTTAAATTACTGATGATAATAAGATAAATAGATCTGATCTCGATCATGGATTCCTGGAACGCATTAACCGCAAAGAATAAGGGCGCACTATACAATACATCACAGCTTTGAAGCAGGATGTAATAAGTCTCTTCTGGCCAGAATAGTCATAAAGGATAAAGAATATGTTTTAGAGGAGGAAAAAACTGATGGTCCTGAGAAAACCCCAAACAGAACTCATGACTTTGTTGTGTTCAGTCATATGCCTCCATTCTGCAAAGCTAACACTTGTTGCTCAAATTATACATCGATGCAAAACTAGATGGATTACAGTATTTTCCGGATTATAAGGCACACCTAAAAGCCTAAAAGTTTCTCATAAACCCGTAGTGCGCCTTATAATCCGGTGCACCTTGTATATGGATTAATATGAATATTAATATTGATTAAAAACATGATCGATGAAAAAAAGCCTGCAGTCTGGCCGACAGTCATGCCGCACTCCGACACCAGAGGAGCACCCTCACAAGGCACTCGGGCCTACGCCCCCTAACAACGGTAGTCAAGGGGCGTCACCGAAGTCCCGGCTCTGACTGATATGCTCTCACTCAGACGGTAGAGCAGACTGTAGGCGCACCGGTGGTTACGTAGCAAAACATTAGGAACTTCTAACAATTCTTTTAATAAAGTTTGACTGAGTGACTGATCTCTGTATTTCCCAAATACTGTGGCGCTGGAAATAACCCACTCTAAACTTAATTGGTCTAAAAAATGCCATTGTGCTGTCATCTGGATTGTAGTGATGGTCCATTCTATTAGTCTGCGGAAACACACGGAGAAACTGGCATAAAGGTGAATGAAAGACCCTCAAAGCTGAACTTACAGCCTTTTCTGAAATTTCAAGAGCAGTCACTGCTAGACAAAGGTGTCTGTAGTGCTGCTGCTGCACTGATTTGCAAATATAGTTGATAGTTGGGGGTGCGGCGACGACGTGCTGTGAAATTCACGGCGGTGAATACATTTTATTTATTTTTTATTGTGTGCGCCTTATAATCCGGTGCGCCTTATATATGGAATAAGCTATAAAACAAACAAATTATTGAGGGTGCGCCTTATAGTCCAGTGCGCCTTATAGTGCGGAAAATACTGTACATGAGCTCAAGCATGAATCCAACAATTTCCATATCACCCCCTTTGATACTGCCATGCTGTTAAAAATACCAGAGCAATAGTCAACTGTAAAATGTAAAATTTCAGCAGTTGGCAGAGTTTATAGTTTATTAAAATTAGCTTCAGTTTCTCATTGTCAGCATTACAAATTCAGTAAGATACATATACAATGACATTACTTATTAAGCATGACCCCAAAGCGCTTTGCTTAGATTTCACTTAAATCCTGTTTACACTGCGGATGAGCATGCAGATATCAACAATCCAAAATACAGGACTTGGGTTTTTGTTTTGTTTTTTGCGTGTTTCATGCATTAGCAAAAGGCTACAGCTAGTGGTCAAATTATCACATATTGTTTGTAGGACTGGTAACACACTTTTCTTTTCAATAGTTTCACTTAACTTTGTGCAGGCATCTGAGTGATTTATAACTGCAGTCTTGGCCACTGAACTGCATTCAATTCTACCATCTCTCACAGTTTCAACCTCTCCACTTAACCCTCCACTTAACCACCAGGGAGCCTCAACTGCCTCTGCTTCTTCAAACCTGCTGTAGCTACACCTGTTGAGTCTTTTTCAGCTCTCTTGTCAGAAAAAGAGAAGACTGGAAGACAGGCACAGACAAGGAGAGAGGTGTTAGAGAGAGAGTGGGGGTGGGGTGGGGGTGCAGGCATCTGAATAAAATGATCTAAAACTCATAGTCAAAAATTACATTGAGGTCATGTTGGAAAAGAAAGTACAGTATTTTCCGCACTATAAGGCGCACTGGACTATAAGGCACACCCTCAATAAGTTATTTGTTTTATAATTTATTTCATATATAAGGCGCACTGGATTATTAGGCGCACACAGTAAAAATAAATAAAATTTATTTGATAAACTGCAGCGGCTGTAGTTGCAAAATCTGTCCACTAGATAGAGCCGCGCTGCTCAGGCAGGCATGATTGCATTCATGACTTCCTGACTACCTTTGAATGGCCCCTATTGTTATGTCAATAAGCCATTCTGAGCCTCATCAAGGAAACTTGATCACTTGATCACTTTGCCATTTTAGAAAGAAGTCAACACGCATATTAAAAAAACCTGACATTTAAAACTGGTTAAATTCATTACGAGTGCAGTCAGTGCGAACAGAGCGGATTATTTCCTGATCTGAAGTTCAAAGCAGATATTTAAGTTCTGACGTTTGTCTTCGTTTATTAATTAAATATTCTTTCGATCGATCAGTAGTCCAGTCGGAGGTGAGGTGCAGCTATTTTCTTCTGTGTCCTAAACAATTTTTAACTAGTTTTTAATGTCAGGCTGCTAATTTACTGGCAAATATGACGCTGTTTTACTCCTAGAACTGACTTTAACGTCGGTGTCTCACCTCCGTCAATCTCACAGCACGTTGCTGCAGACAGAATACAGTGACTCTGCTCTAGAAATTTCCGAAAAGGCTGGAAGTTCAGCTTTGAGGGTCTTTCATTCATCTTTATGCCAGTTTCTCCCTGTGTTTCCACAGACTAATAGAACTGACAGTCACTAGATTCCAGACGGCATTTTTAAGACCAATTAAGTTTAAAGTGGGTTATTTCCGGTGCCAAATAGTTAGGAAATACTGAGATCAGTCAGTCAGTCAAACTTTATTGTCTCCCACACACACACAAACACACACACATACACACACACACACACACACACACACACACGACTGAAGTGGACCTGACTACTTATCCAAATGCTAGCTGACTTCAACAGCTTGAGAGGAACTTTCAGTGTGAATCGATGAGCAAGGTCATTACCACACACTGCTACCATAGCTTGAACGAACTCCACCTTGGGGATGACCTCACCCATATCCGGGTGGACAATAAAATATGACTCAGGATAGGTCAATTTGTTTGGTTTGTTACGTCAAAACCCGAACTGTTATGAATATGAGCGTATTTGCTGTGGATTTTTCATTTTTTAAGATGTCTTGATTCAGGAAGTGTTTGTTTTCAAGATTCTAGAATTTGGTTGGATTAGGGATGAGCATTATGTACTGTATATGTAGAGACCTGAAAAAATGTGTTTTTCCATAATAGGATCCCTTTAATGTAGGAACCAACTTGGAATTTAAACAATAAGTCTTTAGAATACATCATGCCTATTTTTGTACTTCGCAGACAAAATGCAACCAGAATCAGAATTAAAGCATTCTTCTAGCATGAATAGAGTAAATGCGAGCTAAGCCATGATTAATGGACAAAGACAAACATTCAGGGAGTATTCAACCGGAACTGGACTTACTGATATGAGTTAGTGGATTAGTGGAGATGGGCATAATTATAAGTTAAAAGCAGCCACATAATGGGCCTTGGCATTTTTGAGAATACTTGGCTCCTCAACTATAATTTAATTAAAAAAGACATGAAACAAAATGCTTCACAGTGCTCCTTTTACTACATGACTATGTTGTCAATTTTTGAGATTTTCACTTCATATTACAATTACAAGACATATTTTAAAGGAGATTCAGCTTTCTAAATAGCTACATCTGGTACACACCGATGAGGAGTTGCAGCCATTTCAGTTTTTGGAAAAAGGGATTAAAGTTTAATTTCATGACATAACGCAGATGGATAAAACTGTTTGGGCAGACTGACACTACGACAGCACAAATCCCCTTCGACCAATAACAATCAGGACAGGAGAGCCGACTCCATCTCTTGAGATATGCAAAAGCGCGAGCTACAAATCTGGTTGGGGATGTGTCAATAATAGTGTCTCATTTTCTCAACAAGGAACTGGTGTGCTGTCCTATGTAACCTGGTTTAATCTTAGTCCCAGCAGTATACTGCAGAGTTGATCTGAGTCAGACGATTTGCTGGAGACAATGCCAGTGGCTGTCAGATAGCTACCCGGCTCTCTGTCTCTGCCTGGGGAAGGGCTGCCAGGACACAACCCACTGATTAGGTTATTTCTGAATTTGATTTTCTCTCCACTTCAACATAGTTGTAGTTTTGTTAAGAACAAGTAGAGTTCTGTTGAGAAAAAGAGAAAATATCAAATCAGTCACTATTTCTTTCCATGATTAAATGTTAATTTACGATGCAATCCTGTTAAAGTGGTTAACAGTGCAGTCCTGCCCAATACAAATTGAACAGCAGTGCAGCCTGGGACTAAATGATAAGTGCTGCTGCTAAGGAAAAATCTGCTCTGATGCAATAAACTGGCTATCTGTACTTTAAGCAGTCTGATTTTTAGTCGAGCAAGAATTGTTAATCTAGCACCCCCATACATTTCTACATCTTAGAAGAATGTTATTTGTTGTTTAAAAGTGCCAGCAGCAGCAAAAAAAATTGTCTATAAGGTATTACGATAAACTTTAACAAAGATGTAGAGAACATGTGGAACAGCTCTATTGACAGCCAGGATGCTCTTATCAAATGGGACCTTCTCCTTGTCTTTATGGACTGTTTGTCAAAAAGACAGATTATATCAAAAGTAAAAAATAAAAAAAAAACATCTGATACCAAAAGGACCAGTAAACTTTTATTTACATAAAATAAATTACAAATCATACCAATTCACACACACTGAAAGTAGTTTACCATAAAACATGGCTCAGATGTGACTCATGAAAAAAAATCCTACTTTCCACTTATTTTTTTAGTTGATAAACAGTTTCCAAACTAACTCTTAATGTCAAATGCTCATTTCAATTTTTTATGACATCACCTTGTCCAGTTTGTGAATTTCAGCCCCATTTAGCATTAATCAGAAGTGGAAAAAAAAAAGGTTTTTTCTTAAATCTAGTCAATTATGTAAATACCCAGGCAGCTTGATAATATTATCACTATAACAAAACTGTCCTTCCACACAAGCAGCTGTAATCCTTCACTGAATGAAGACACCTCTGGTTTTAGGTTACTCGCTCATACAGTAGCTGTTTACTGTCCAAATCATTCATTCATCTTCTTGAAGACAAGGCGATATAAGTCTTCTGCTGTTTATCTGTTTTGTAGGTCACAGGTTCAGCTGCAGCCTATCCCTGTTCGTGAACACCCCAGACGTGTCACCAGCGCATCACAAGGCAGCACATAGAGAGACAAGTACTCATGCACACACTCACACTCCTGGGCAACTTGGAATAACCAATTCACCTAGATTGCATGCTTCTGGAGGTGGGAGGAAGCCAAAGAACCTGGAGAGAACCCACACAGAGAACATGCAATATCTGCGCACGGTGGCGCAGTTGTTAGAGCTGCTGCCTCACAACACGGCGGACCCGGGTTCGAGTCCCGCTCTGTGTGGAGTTCGCATGCTCTCCCCGAGTCTGCGTGGGTTCTCTCCGGGTTCTCCGGCTTCCCCTCCAAAAGCATGCTTCAGGTTGATTGGCCAGTCCCAAATTGACCGTAGGAGTGAGTGTGTGTGTGAATGGTTGTTTGTCTCTATGTGGCTCCACGGTACACTGGCGTCGTGCCCGGAGTGTCCCCTGCCTCACGCCCTGAGACTGCCAGGATAGGCACCAGCTCCCCCACGACCTGTGTTGGCGGATTAAGCGGGTTAGAAAATGACTGACTGATGACTGCATCAAATCCCTAAAAAACTTATCTACTGCCACTTTCTGCAAGAACAGTTCTCAACCATGTTCCATGACCAAGAGCACATGGCAGTGATAAGAAAGCAATACTACCAAACAACCAAAAATGTGCTTATAGTCAATTTCCATTGTTTCTTATATTAGCATTTATATTCAATAGTGAAGTTATCAAAACAATAAAAAATAGACGGCAGATTGGAAATGCATTGTTTGCCTAAAAACATTTAGGAGGGGACTGCTTTCCAGTGACAGCCGGGTTCTTAAACTCCTTGAGCTCACAAGATCCACCACATTTTGAGTCATCAGAATGTTCAAATTAAAAAGTTATCAGAACAGAATGAACAAGACATTATTGGGGGGGGGGTTATAAAGCTGTTGAAAAAGAGGTGTTCTAAATAATGATGCCACCATGCGTTGAATACTCTCATTGGTAGCAACTAAGAAATCTGATAACCGTTGCTTCCTACACAGCACTGCAGGAAATTTTGATTATCTATCAGAAGACTCAGTCAGTCATTCCAATGACATGGCTGCACTGCTCCCTGTTGTCTGCCAGATAAAAAAGAGAGCAGTGACATCCCCAGAGGAGTTTAATGATCCACAGAGATACACACGCACACACACTTACAGGGACAACAATTTATTGATTGCTGTCTCATCTGTCTATAGACTGGAAACAAGCCTCTAAGCAACACAAAAATTCGGACAGTGATCATTTGTTATTTAACAGACAGGGCTGACACCCACCCACATGCATTCACCACACTGTCCCTTATTTTGGCACATTTAATACACATTCAGTGAGAATTTCCCAGACACACACAAATGACTTTCGTACACTCGCAAATACAGACACAGTGTGTCTGATGTGGATGAGGGAACAAGGGGGTTTTTGTCCTTTTAAATTATGTCTGGTACTGGACCATTTTTGGAAGAGGCTTTGGCAGAAAGAAATTGTGTGGGTATTTGAGAGAGAGAATTAAGGATAGCAACGACGCAACGTTCAGCCAAAGAAAGGCATCACCCTTGCAACTTCCACAGGTTTCCAGTGTGAAGCATGAGAGCCACGTTTATTGGACAAAACCATAAAATACGAGTGTGCAGCATTAAATGAAGCCATGGAATCAAGCCAATGTGAAATCACACAACTTGAATAGTGTCAACAAGACATCTCAAGGTTTTGGGCATTAGTTTGATGAGGCTGCCTGGCTTTCTGGTCAAAGAAAAAACAGTGGCACAAAACAGTGTGAAAGAAGATGCCAGAGGAGTGAAGGGAGAGGCGACTTAAGATTAAGTGAGGAAAAGGAGGGTGAGGGCACACACTGCCACTGTGACTAAGTGGCACAATAGAACAAAAGAATTAGTATCCAAAGTCACCATTGTCAATAAGTTGTGACTATGAGTGTTATCAAAACAAAACATGAAGCAATTGTTTCAATCCTTCCGACAGGTCTGAGCTGCAAATTGTTCCATTCAGGCAGTAATTTTGTTTTGTTGTTTTTGGACCATTTTTGTCACCTTTGAGGTTTTTCCCATTTTTTTTCCAAAAACTTATATTATGTTCTCTAATTTAAGGTTTAATAATGATAATATTATAATTTTCTCTGATGAATAGGACAGCATTATCATATTCAATGACACCCTTAATTGCAAAATTCATCCATTTTTATTGGAATATATTTTTAACTGAGTATTAAAAACAGTTGATTGCTTAAAATGATCAAGATGGTGAAATTGTTTGCTATTTCTTGCTAGTATATATTGCTTTCACAAATATTGGAAACAGTCGAAAGCTTTATTCAAAGGGGAAGGAGATGTGCTGCTTGCAGTTACCCCTTGTTGGCTAAATTTGAGAAATCGTTGCACATGGTCTGATAGATGTCATAGTTATTGAGGGCAACCACTGTAAGTCTCCAACTGCTCTACAGAATTAAAATCCAGAATTACTTTGAATTATATAATAAATAAGTGAAGGTTTGGAGTCGGGATGAGCGAGTACACTACTATCTCTACCTGTATATGTATCTGTACCTGTTCAAACATTTAAATTATCTGTATCATTATCCGTACAGTACTCGGAAAGGGCAGGACTTAAACCGGAAGTTGGTGTGGTTTGACTGGAAATGGGTGGACCTCAAAATGGTACATTATTTTAAGTCTGAAATTGATATGGGTTGATCAGAAGTTTCTATATTTATTGTTTGTTGGTTTTTTAGCTATTTACAGAACAGCATCAACATTGAGATTCGCATGAATGTTTTTGATCACAAAAGTAAGAGAACTATTTGACAGGTTTTTTTATGTACTCAGAACATGAATTGCATTCGTGAATACAACCCATGCAATGGGAGCAGAGAGCATAGATTCTCTGTTACATCCGTCTGTGTCAGTGGTCCTCAACCACAGGGCCGCGACCCGGTACCGGGTTGCTGGACATTAGGTACCGGCAGCACAGAACATTTGGATTTCTTTTTTATTTATTGATTACTAGTCTAAAGATGTTTTATTTTGAAAAGTGACATCTGTGCGTCATTCCGCACAGATGGATGCATGTGACTGTCCCGCTTGCGAGGTCTCGTTCACGTGACAGGTTACCAGCCATTACCCAACCTCCTGCCTCTGTGAAGTGGGATTTTCTGCAGTGACCAGAAAGAAAACCAAACTGCGGAGTGGACCGGACGTCCTGAACACACTTCAGGTGTCATTGTCTCCTGTTACCCCTAGATCAGCGGTCAGCAAGTATTAATTCTAAATATTGTAATTATCATTTGATTGACTTGTTCACCCTTTTATTGGAAATGATCAGTATTTTTCCTACGTTGAATGCACCGTTTGTAAGTCACTATATTTCAAAATAAACCTCATCAGTTTGAATCGAGTTTTTAATATAATTATTTCTTACAATTATTTCATTTACAGAGATGTTGATTATCAATTTATGAAAAAAAAGGTTGTTTATTGTCTGTTGATGTCTGCATTTTACATAAAATCACTGCAGCTGTCCTGGCGTCATTAACGATTATTGACAAATGAAGACCGGTCCGTCAAAATATTGTCTTAGATGAAACCGGTCCGTGGCGTAAAAAACGTTGGGGACCGCTGGTTATGAGGATTTTCCTTCAGTACGACCATGAGTTTTGATGCGTGCTCGTACTCGTCAAAAATGCTTTATCTGTAACGGATACTCATCTGAAATGATACCCGGCTCAACCCTAAATTTGGAGATTGTATTATGCCTTTATGTGTGACTTAACCTTGACAAATTTCAAAGGTGATCCCAGAAGGTAAGACATAGAGGTGTGCAGGGATTGCAAGGAGCACTGAATGAAACATATCAAGATAAAAAGATGGCCCTGAGGTGTCATTCAAAACTTTGAAGAGTGAGAAGGTGTGAAGGGAGCACAAATATTCAAGTTAGAAGAGATACAGTACAGTAAATAACCTTTTTGCCTAGGGCTGTATCAACCCAAGATACACTTAAAAGATCTAAAGGAAAACAGGAGCATAACTCTAAATGCGGAGATAATCAGGAATAAGAAAGAAATGCATCATTTGCACCATTGCTTTCAGCAATCAAACCTCAACCTAGGTGCTGCAATCTAGCTTCATCAGGATTGCCATGAAGAGATACTCTGATGCTGATGATATCATTATTTTATTTTTTTTTTAATTCATTGTCTGCTTCATATACTTACCATGTCACAACGTAGGCGTATGATAGCACAACTGGTCAACTGGTACATGGTCCAACTATGAATATGCAGTACATTACATGTTCAGCAAAGCACACAGACTAACGTACAACAGATTTTGATTGAAAGACACCAGAATCAGACTCAACTTGGAAACTGACCCATTAAAAACACCAACAGGTAGGGCTTCATTTCTGTCTTCATCTCTTGTTTCTGTCCATTCCTCATATGAGGTATTATACTGTCAAGACTCCGGACAACAAATTATCTGTCTCCAGCCATCAAGAGTGAAGACTATTTTACTAAACACAGCTGAAAAAGAAAGTGATGATGAAGTATCCGAAATTGTTAAAAAAGGGCTAACTGGTGTCAATACAGCAACAACTGGTAGATGTCAGGGATGATAAGACATTTAAAAAAAAAAAAAGAAAAACATTTTAAGATTCATCTTTGGACAGTTTTGGATACCACATTTTTCAAGCACAGCTATTGCAATTCTGCTAATATCCATGAAAAAAACATTTTAACTGGGGAATTTACAAAAAATAATGCATTTTAGCCGTTCATCCACCCCAATCACAATAACGCAGTTGTGTGTATCTTTTGATGCTTTCCCACTGGTTTCCCACTGATAGTAAGTCACATTTACCTACCTCCTGTCTCAGTCTCTTATTGTGAGTGCAGGTGTTGGCCTTGAGAGGGATACACTACATTTTAAAAACATTTTAAAAAGCAATAATTAGACTTTAACATATGTTGAGAGTTGCCATGGATTAAAAATCCTTTACCAAAAATTGTTTTCTAATTATGAATTCAATAAGTTGAATTGAAGTTTCATGTTTGACCTCTTACTGAAATGTGGAAGTCAAGTCTCTGTTGTCTACATCCTTATTTTCAACACTAGAGATTCAATTTTCCCTCCAGACCAACAGAAACTTCTGATTTGATGTTCTTTCATTCAAGTGCTTTGTTTGTCTCGGTCACATCAGCCACAGCAAATCAATTGCAACAGAAGTGTCCTAAAGAGGAACTCTAACACAATATCTCCTGACAGGTAAGAAGTCCTGAAACCCTGAAATACATTGGAGGCACATCTACACTTATGTTTGCACTGTTGTTTCCTAGATTTCAGACTCTGTGCAGCCGCAGCCTCTACACCCCGATGGGGCTTGAATATTTCCAGATTGTAATCTCAAATGAGTGGCCTTTGTATTACTATGGCTTGGACTACAATTGAGAGTAAAAGACAAATTAGAAAACACTATGTTCATACACTTGCTCACATTGTTCACAGGTATATAATAATGTGCATGTGTAAATAGACCTAGTATACATTGATGCACTGTAGAGCAATTCAAATTAGATCTTCTACTTAAGACATGGTTGTGAGACAATGTAGCAGGGACTTGTAGCTGTAACAAAAGGTGAACGCAGAATGTCCAATGTTCTGTTAAATATGGAATTTCACCCAATTTCAAGCATGGCTGCCTCAATAAGATTCATGCATCCCATTTAAACCTTCCTCCAGAAATAACATTTATCCAATTTGTTTCATGGCTTCCTGCTTCCATGGTCTCGCCTCACACATGCCTGTGGCACCCAACTGTGGGTTGTTGAAAGTAAACTGAGGTTCTAAGAAATGGAATTCTTGGTCCACTTTCGGAAACATATTTGTGGGGTAATCCAGCATGACACGCACTAATAATACACAACAATGATAGTTGAATGTTTGATATTAGGTCTACTCTTGACAATGTTCTACTACTACTATGTCACCTTCTGGGGCGGCAGTGGCTCAGTGGTAGAGCGGACGGTAGAGCGGGTTGTCTAATGTTCCAAGATCGGGGTTTCGATTCCCGTTCCCCCTCAAAAACACCAGGAGAGTGAGCTGATAGTGGGAGGTGTCAGCTCACCTCCAGAGCCCTGCCGAGGATCCCCTGAGCAAGGCGCCGTCCCCCTCAGAAGTTGCTCATTTGAGCCCTCCACAAAGGGGCTGCCCGCCACTCTACTTCCCATTGTATGCTTACAGGTCCCCTTGTGTGTGGTTTTATGTATTACAAGGGCCTGTACACACTAATATGCATGCGTGTGACTGACTAACATACTTGAGTGTGCGATCTTAATTTTATAACAGTATATAAATTAAATAAAAAAACTACATTAATACTTTATAGTGTAGCAATAATATCTCACAGCAATGTGACACTTATTGGATGGCAGGATTTGCTTTAGTTGAAAGGTTTCAGGTGTTCATATTACTGTAGCAATGAGGTAACCAGACTTACATGTTTTGTGCCCTTTGGCATTTCATTGATGGCTCCTTACAAATATCAACTTGCTGTACCAAGCAACTACTTATTCAGCATAATTTACTTTACTAGCTTTACTTCCCCCACCATCACACATGGTGCTGTTGGATGTAAACCATCATTGTTTCCAGGCACAGGGTCTATCTCAGCAGCAACACACAGCAAAACACAGAATCCTCCAGCTAACAAAAGCAGCTCATCCTATTCTGCTACATCCCTGCATTGCTCATTTTGCTAATTAAAAGTGAACTTGGTAATTAACCGCCTTGTCTCATTTTTCCGACATGGTATATTTATCTCCCACAATACCATGCTTATGTTGTCATACAATGCCCCCCCAGCCCACCCCCCTACAAAAAGAATACAATGACAGCATTTGTTTATTTCTGTAAAAATCCCACACTCTAATTCAAATACTGACTAGGAGGTATTTATATTCAAAACCATCACAAACTTGCAATGGATGGAGATGAGTCAGAAGGTAAAGCCTGTAATATGTGATGGTTTTCTGCCTTATCACCAAAGCACAACTCTCTCTTTTGACAAAAAAGCTTATCTCTAGTTAATACCACATTTTCATTTGCAACAAAGGAACAAAAAGAAATACCAAACAACTTTATTATGCAGAGAACACTGGTATTCTCCAATGATAATGGACATTTTTAGTGATAGCCTTTCCCATTAATAGTAACAATAATCAATCACTTAATAATCCTCGTTGGAAATTACTTTATTCCACTAATAATTTTATTTTTTTTATTTTTTTATTAATAACAATAACAATAACAATAACAAACAATAATAAATACACCAGAATGGTGTGAACACTATCCGAAAAGGAATAGGAAGAAGTGTAAACTTGTTAAACTGTTATCCCCTATAATTTACACTCCTTTATATATTGATACAAGCCTGTGTTCACAGGCACACACACAGACACACACACAGACACACACACACATGCACACACACAGACACACACACAAGGCATGCAGATAATGGGAGGTAAAGCAATAGGCAGCTCTCACTTGAGGCCAACCAAATCAGCAACTTCAAGGTCGGTGCTTTGCTCAAGGGCATCTCGACAGGGCTCAGGGGGCAAAGTGGCACCAACTGCCAGTTCACACTCTGAACATTTTGAATCACACAGATTTTGAACCAGCACCCTCCAGTCCCGAAGGCCAAGACCTAGTGGACTGAATACTGCCTTACTGTCGCTACTGCCACCCCATTAGTTGTTCATTTTAAAAGCACTGCACCGTGCCATGCTCTGGGTCTGACTATTTTATTTGGTCTCTCTGTCATGTTTCTTTGGACAATCTGCCTCACATGTCACCATCCAGTTTATAACAACTTACTGAACTGCACAACTTTTGTTTTAGGACAATCCACTTGGGTTCATTTCCTCATATCATCTTTGCATGAGCTTAATAGTGCTAACCCTGGGGGACCAGATCTTTAGAAATTTCCCACTGCTCTACACCATATCAGTCCTCATCTCCTGAGGTGTAGCAACAACCAAGTATGCCGGCTATTACAGTTTTTCTGAGCTATGGCCGTGTCCTGCTCCTACTATGATTTAGAAATGTGCTGATACCAATGTGGTGATGTCTCTCATCCTAAATGTAAAGCAGCAGTCTTCAGTCCCATGCTGCTGACATTTCCATCAACTGCTTGTCCTTGTGTTGCAGCGCTTCAGTATGAGCTGCATCAGTCAGCTGTTCCTGAGCTGGAAGTGAAACCAGGTCCCTCGCTGCATTGATCTTCAGGTAGTGTGTTCCACTAGACTCCTGTACAAGAATTAAAAAGCTTTCTTTAACAGCTCCACATGCTTGCCTTCAAGGCTCCATTTCCCTGACTTGATGTCTGTCAGTGGATAGCAGTACTTTACTGCAGCTCCGCTTGCTGATCCATGCTCAGATATCCAGCCACTTTTTGGTTTTTGTACACCCCAGCAAACAGACTCCGGTTTTGACATCCAGTCTTAACATCAAGTCCGGTCTTCACAGAGGGAACTTATGTCCTCAGCCAAACTGCCATACTAGTTCTGTTTTTGCGGCTGGCAAGTAGTCCAAATTTCAAAAATTATGTGTCTGACAGCCTTTCCAGAGGTTCAACCTTCACCACCAGTCTTGCTGTTCTACTCTTTCTGCTTCTGGGTAGTCCTTCAAAGCTGATTTACCCATCGCTTCCCCATCTTTGACAGGTGGTGTTATACCTCTTTCAGGGCATAACACATCATAGTTTTACAAGATATCATAATGAATTACAAGTTCAGCAAGAGAAGCATAGGAACTAAATAATTTACATGATTCCCCAGCCAAGCTTCCAATTATTATCCCAGGGTACAACAACAAAACGAATGTTACAATTACTTTGGCAAGTTGCGAGGTGATCAGAACTTCTTAAGATTTTGCTTTTTCACAGATGCATAATGATGACTTATGCAATGATAATTGCAGACCAATATTCCTTCTGAATAGTTCGGTGGTCTCTATAAAGGTTGATGATAGATTCAGGTAAACGTGCAAAAGCACAATAGAACTACGTATATAGCACTCCGCTGGGTTCATTTAAGGCACATATGTCAAAGTCAAGGCCTGCAGGCAAGATCTGATCTGTGGCGAATTATTTATGACCCACAGGATGATTTTTAATTACTATTAGTACACGCCACATTGGTCCGCTGGTGTTTTGCACGAACCAAAACTACATTCCCCACAATGCAACGGTAGCAGAAGTCACTGCAGCGCAGCCAGCAAGCTTTGGGTTCATTGTCTAACAGCACGGTGGTGAAGTAGTGCTGTCGCCGCACAGCAAGGCGGTTCCGGGTTAATGTCCCGCTCTGTGCGGAGTTTGCATGTTCCTCCTGGGTCTGCCTGGGTTCTCTCCACATTGTGTCGGGTATTTTGTCTTGACCTCCATCTCTGCCGAACCCCTGAGAGGGACTCACCGGACCATACTCAGGGTCAACAGTTCAGAGCAATGGAGAGTGTGGAAAAGAGTGGTGGATGGATGGATAGGATCAGGAATGAGTACATCAGAGGGACAGCACACGTTAGAGGTAGGCCAGACTGAGATGGTTTGGACATGTCCAGAGGAAAGATAGTGAATACCGTATTGGTCCGAATATAAGACGACCCTGATTATCTTTTTCATGATTCAAGTTTGAAAAGACTTTTTGAACACCAAATTTAATTTTTATACAGAAAATAATGACAGTACATCTGAAACAAATGACTATAACAATATATTAGAGATAAAAAGCATTTTATTTTGCCTCATTCAAATCATGCAAAAACTGTCTATCACATCTTAATATCTGAACATTTAAATATGTAAACTAAAGTGCAATCACATTTCTCAATGAATGGTGAGTGGCACAAACCTTGCTACCATCCCAGAACCAACCCACTTTTCTCCAGGTTGTCGCTACGTTTCTCCATTTTCTGTTATCTTTTCTCTTATTTTCTTCTCTTTTCCTTCTTACCGCAATTTTTATTGTTCTTCTTCATGACAGGGGTTGCTTTGGCCTGGGGAATTAAGTTCAGCATTCGCTTTAAAGATATCTAGCGCCATCTAGCGTTGTGAATGGGTATAATGTCTCGACCCTGAATGTAAGACGACCCCCACTTTTTCAGTCTTATTTCAATGCAAAAAACACCGTCTTATATTCGGGCCAATATGGTATATTGGTAGAAGGATACTGAGTTTTGAACTGCCAGGCAGGAGGCCTAGAGGAAGACCAAAGAGGAGGTTTATGGATGTAATGAAAGAGGACATGAAGGTAGTCGGTGTGAGAGAAGAGGATGCAGAAGACAGGGTTAGATGAAGGCAATTGATTCGCTGTGGCGACCCCTGAAGGGAAAAGCCAAAAAGAAAAGAAGAAGAAGAATTTATGTCTTCTTAAACATAGCACTGTTCTGTGTCCCAGGCACTTTTGACCAACTGATGACTCTGACCAGTCAGTGATCTCAAGTGTTTCACTTCACCTTTCATGGAATTTCAACAAAACTAGAACCAAGGCAGTTACAGACTGCAACATCCCGCTGTGACCCTTAAATTCAAAATTTTACCCTAACCTACTTGCATAGGTCAGAGATTAAAGCTAGTGTTCTGACCTACTGTCATACATCAGAGCACTAGCCTTGATCTATGGTCTAACTCACAGTGGCCTACTCCCTCGTCTTTCTATCTTCCCAGGTTCCTGAGCGTACAAAAGTTGAAATTTGACCTTGACCTATTTTTCTCAAGGTCAAGGTCATGTTTTCATTTTCATCCCCTTTACCGCCCTGGTACTGTGCTTTTTGTTTCATCTTTCTATCTACAATGGTTGCAAAGATATTTGGTGAACTAACGAACGGACAGACACACGAACACTGATAATTACAATACAGCATCGCTTTGAAGCGGGATGTAATGAAATCAAAAAAGGTGACAGTGTGTAATTTTACCCAAAGAAAAGCTAAAAAGACAAGCAGAGTCACATCAAATAAAAAGTCAGTGCTACATAATAAAATGTCAATTTAAATGTATCGCTGCATTATTTAAATGATATTTATTTATATATTTATTTATGATTTATGTTGCATACAAAATTGTTTGCTGCAAACTGAGCTGCAAATATTCAACACTATATAATGCTATATAAGTCACGACTGTTCATTCAGGGAAATTGACATAGCAAATCTAAGCTGTTATGCAAGGACTTCCATCAAGAAAGAGCAAACTGATACATTTTTAAATGATGTTAATTTTACTCTTTAGTCACTTGTTTTAAAATATTTTAAAATATCTCATGTGAAATAGTAATTCATTAAATTTACATGACATTTATCTCTTATTATATACTGTAGAGGAACCCAATATTATTGAATGACCTTTAAAAAGATATACTAAATAAAGAATTATTCTTGAACTCTAATTATAAAACACAAAGAAATGCCATAAGCTTCATGATCAGTTATGCAAACTGTTAAAATAAAGCTCTGCTCAATTATCAACAAGCCAGTGAAACCTTTCACTGAGCTGTTTTGATCTGTGTCCAACAAGCTTGATTAGGACGATGTTCTCTGCCAACTTTTGCCAACAAAATAAAAGCCTTGAAAATTGACTGCAAAGGGAGACAAAGAAATTGAAAGAGGAATAAAATGGGAGTAATTGTGAGGGACTAACAGATGGACAGAGAAAATGAAAAAAATTAAAGGTCACTGAGAGTGCCTCTGGGTGGACACTGTGGTGTAATGAGAAATAACAACATTTTGGTCTTGTTAGGACAACTTACCATTGGCCCACACAATCAAGTGCCATGTGTGTGTGTGTGTGTGTGTGTGTGTGTGTGTGTGTGTGTGTGTGTGTGTGTGTGTGTGTGTGTGTGTGTGTGTGTGTGTGTGTGTGTGTGTGTGTGTGTGTGTGCATCTATCTATCTATATATCTGTCTGTCTGTCTGTCTGTCTGTCTGTCTGTCTGTCTGTCTGTCTGTCTGTCTGTCTGTCTGTCTGTCTGTCTGTCTGTCTGTCTGTCTGTCTGTCTGTCTATTTATCTAAAGTCCATCCAACAGATGAAAGCTTCTCACAAGACAGGTAGTACATCAACTAAATGTGCTACATAGACTTTGATTTTTCAGTGTGTAGTTCAGTCAGTATTCATCCTGAAACTTAAATTAATTAAACAACCATTTGGTAGATCTGTACTTTCAAAGTGAGAAAATGACCATCACAAAAAAGATGGTACTGTGATTAAAGATTTGATGTGATTTGATATTTGTTTTCTGTTATACCTTTTTTTTTTACTCATGTTTTGTTTTTTGTTGCTATCTTAACAACATAAAATCTGAGTAAGCACGTTAAAAGAAAACTATGTGCTACGAATGACCCTTGTGTGATTGAGTGGATTAACAATTTCCTTACCAGGATCAAATTAAAGAAAACTACTAACACATTTTTTTTACCATGTGCCATTCACAGGGCAAAGACACAGTTTGAATATGTTAATTTACCAGGCTATTCCACTATAACACTGGATGTACTACTTGCTTTTAGTCTTGTAGGGCTATATCCTTTCCCAAACAGCAGCTTCTTTTTCGTTGTATTTTTAACCACATGTGTCAAAATCACTATTACAATTTTATTAATTCATGACAAGAGCGCATGTTTCTATTTCAAGGTGCATTCTGATACAAAGCAGCCTTTCCTGGCACTAACTAATTTGTTAACTAGTTATTGGATTTGGACACAGGTTTTGGATTCATATCAATATCATGCATTTCAATATCATGCAGCAACTGCATCACTCTAAACAGGTCATGTTTTTAGTCTTGATTGTCTATTTTTCTGATAATTTATTGTATTATAGAAAAACTACAAGCCAGATTTTCATGAAATGTAGTGAGTGTATAGCTTTGGCAAATAGAGAACACTTCTGGCAGATTTGAATCATAGCACAGATGTACTAATTATATTTTCACTTTCAAGTTGTGAACAATTGATGGGGTAGATTGGGACAGCTGCATGTTGCGGTGAAGTTCTTTTGTGACTTGGTAGGACTAAATTCTAAGGAGGTTTTTTTTTGTTTGTTTGTTTGTTTATCAAATGGATATCTACATGGATGCAACACTTTAATGCAGGAGTTCTAACTCTCAAGGTTGCAAGTTTGGCAGCATTACAAACACTTGTTTCATCAATGAGCCAAAGAATTTCCACAAAACTGAACATGAGCTCAGTGTGTGAGACCAGATAATTATCATCACCGGATGAATAAAGAAAATGAATTTCTAGTTGTCAATTTTGTTTGAGGTAATTTGATTCTACTCCACTTCAATTTTGGTTCAAATGAAGATTAAAATATTTGCAGTATGTATGTCAAACATCGAACCGAATGAGACCTTGTTTTGTTTTTAATGTACTTAAGACAATGGTTTCTACTGCATGCAGAGATAGAGTAAAGCAATCTCAGCCGGGCGATTAAATATTTCAGTTAAAGCATTACAGTCAATTAGATTCATTAACAGCAGGGGCAAAGCGGCTGAGAAGAATGCAAATCTGATAACATAAAAGCATGATACAAATGAAGAAAAAATAAGACTTTAAAAGACCCTTGAGGACGAGTGAGTGGTAATTTGGAAGATATCTGCTTTGAATGATGCCATTTTCTGTCTTTGGACTGCAGAAGCCTTAGCATAAGTGATCACTGCCTGCATCCACTGATTACAGGTTCAATAGTAGCATGATGTAGAAGGATGAACTTAATAAACATCAAATAATATCAATCACCGTTTTAACTGGATACAAGTTTGATAAACAGTAGTACAGTAGCATTTGTTTTATATTACTCATGTTTATAACATGGCTCTCCACAGTAATAACCTGCTGTATCTGGCAGGACATTCCAGACGCACATTTGAGTTCACAGTCAAAGAGGTCATAATAACCTTCTTCACTAAATAATCTCTTCTTTTTTCTCAATTCAGCTTTTTCTCTTCAGGGGTCGCCACAAGTTCGATAAATAATCTAATGACCTTTAAAAAAATGACAGCGCACCCTTCAATACGAATTCCTATTTCAAACCTTTCATGATTTTTAATAATATCCTAATTTACATCTGGGATTGTCAGGAATAATATAAAACACCATCTATGAAATGTTAGTTTTAATTATACTGAACTCAATTTGGATTGTGATTGTAATGAAAGAAGCATTTAAATAAAAGCACTACATTCCTTGCAAACCCAAAATAAACTCAATGCTTTATCTGGTTTTTAGGTGATTTCTATTTTCATAAATGTACTTAACAGACGACCACTACCCTTCAAAGGAAAACTATTTTTCCCAAGCAGCTAAAAAGACAGATGACTGTCCCAATAACTTAAATATGCAGGCTATACACAAGCACAGGTTTGGAAAATTAGAGCAGCAAGAGCAAAATTTATCATCACATTTATTCACTAACCCCCTGCCTTAATTTGATTCATGTAACTGATTCCCAGTGATGTCAAAATGTAAACTTTATTCTAAGCTGTTGATTAATTTGCAAAGGACAACAGCAGCTTAGACAATTGTTTAGACACCACATTACACTCTTGCATGCAATCATGGGACACTCCATTCTCTTCGATCACTCTGTCAATTACACAGAGGAAAATCAGGGAAGAAGAAAATGAAGGGAGTCAACAGTGCGTGGAACATCGATGTGTCCAACCACCACTGTCTGTTTAAGTGGAATTGACTTTTCCTCATTTCCCAAATTACGCATATCTGACTGGCCCACTGCCGCAGGGGCTACAGGAAGCACAGGGACAGAGTCACTCTCACACACACACACACACACACACACACACACACACACACACACACACACACACACACACACACACACACACACACACACACACACACACACACACACACACACACACACACACACACACACACACACACACACACACACAGAATCAATGATGTCTGCTTAATTATTGGGTAAATTTAATCAACGGCACAGCAGTACTTACTGCCTTGTGACCCAGAAGCAGTCAGTGTCATTTGGTTTCCTACAGCTAGCATTTAAATACCACCACAATAATTAAGAGGACAACAACTTAATTGTTTCAGTGGTGTCATGGTAACAGAAAAACTGCCTTGATATTATATTGGTTCTTAGTTCACTTGCTCACCTTCAGGTATTTCTCTGCTGTTGCAAATATTGTCTTTGTGAAAAATAGTACTATAATACAAATGCCACAAATCCTGTGGCACAGACAAAAGATGCACTGACTAATGAGGCATGTTGTCTGGATTATATTTTTTTAATAAATGTGAATTAACATTGCTATCCGGCGGAACTGCTTTCCAATATGTCAGTTCATCATCACTGAGATAAGGTGTCCAGTTTACTTCTCTGTTCTTGCTCTATTTCATGCATTTGATTTTCCCCTGGTTTTTTGTTCTTTTTGTTGTACTTGTACTTTTTGTTTTATGTATATATAGTTGTAAAGGCAATGAAGCCATTGGCAAATTGTTCTGCTATATTAACTATATTAAATACATAAAGGGCTCAGATTTTCTCAAGAACCCTTGATGTATTTCAAAATGTGAAGAATTTTTTGTGTTTCACTCATTTATGCAGTTACTGCAGATATCCATTCCATGTTTATGAATAAAGTTAAAACTGGTCATTTGTTATTAAGTATTATTTCCCTGTCCTGGTCTCTTCATGACAAATTTTACATAACATCCATAAACACTCTCCTTACATCAGTAAAAAGTAAAGATGAACATTGAAACAATTTCATATTTGTGCTATTCTATCAATAATTATTAAATATACAGGGGCTTGTAAAAACAGATGGGGGAAAACAATAAAAAATGAAAAATCATTTCACATGAAAAGGAGGATGACATGAATCTTAGAGTGGAAAAAGTAGGCAGGAATTTCCTGAATTGATATGTCACCTGTGGTCATATGTCAACCATGGCAGTGACTGATTCAAGACAACCAGACACTGGCAAAATTCAAGGCAAGCATGCATGAAAACAATATACAACATAATGCTCTATTATGCTTTATCCCAATTTGTACTTTGAGAAATCCATCCATCCATCCATCCATCCATCATCAACCGCTTATCCGGGGCCAGGTCGCAAGGAGAACAGTCTCAGCAGGACTGCCCATACTTTCCTCTCCCCAGACACCTACTACAGCTCCTCCGGGGGGAGCCCGAGGCGTTCCAAGGCCAGCCGAGAGACATAGTCCCTCCAGCGTATCCTAGGTCTTCCCCGAGGTCTCCTCCTGGTAGGACATGCCCGGAACACCTCCCCAGGGAGGCGTCCAGGAGGTATCCGGAACAGATGTCTGAGCCACCTCAGCTGGCTCCACTCGAGGTGGAGGAGCAGCAACTCTACTCTGAGCTCCTCCCTGGTGACTGAGCTCCTCACCCTATCTTTAAGGGTGCGCCCAGCCACACTTTGAGGAATTTATTCATTCATTCATTTTCATATGGCCACCGCTATATCCGCCGTAGCGGGTCACGGGAAGCTGCAGCCTATCCCAGTGGCACAGGGCGTGAGGCAGGGGACACTCCGGGCACGAAATGATATATTTCTGGGCACAGAGGATGGGGCTGGAGTCACATGGGACAAGGAAACAAAAACAGAAATGGAGGGCAGGCAACCACTTTGAGGAATGTCTGACAAAATGAATAACACTTCTTTTATACTGCAATCCAAATCTAACTACGGGCATGAATAAAATAACCGGTAACCTTTTTGCTATAAATAAGCTAATGACGTAATAGGAAGTTGCCTGCCCTCCATTTCTGTTTTTGTTTCCTTGTCCCATGTGACTCCAGCCCCATCCTCTGTGCCCAGAAATATATCATTTTAAAGTTCAAAAAAATAGCATAAGACAGTGAGATGATAGTTAAACTCAACTGCTCGTGAGACCATAGGCCTTGTAAAACGATCAAGATTGGATCGATGAGAACAACCTCCCAATATGTGATCTCACTGACCAAAAACAAAAGGCTTGTTTAGCATGGGCAAGCCAACCAACACCTAAAAGCAAGAAAGCTGATTTTCGTAAGATCAAGGCTACAGCTCAGCGCACCATTCAGAAGCTTCGGAACGATTGGTGGATTGAGAAAACCAAGGAGATCCAAGGCTATGCCAACCGTCATGAGACAAGGAACTTTTTCCAAGCGGTCCGCACCATCTATTGACCGACACATTCCCCCTCACATCCTCTAAGCTCAGCTGATGGTCAGGTACTCCTGAAGGATGAAGATGCTATTCTTTCCCAGTGGAAAGAGCACTTTGAAGACCTCCAGAATCGGCCTTCCCAAACCGCAGAAGACTTCATCCGTGAGACCCCTCAACATCCAATTAAACCATGAATGAGTCTCGCATCCTCTCTTGAAGAGACTCGGGAGGCAATAAAACAGATGAAACCCAATAAGACACTTGACCATGATAACATGTCAGCTGAGCTTATCCAACATGGTGGGGACTGTCTCCTGAGGCATATCCATGTCCTCTTCCTGTCGACTTGGGAATTCAAGTATGTCCCCCAAGATCTAGGGGACGCAAGCCTCATCATTTTCAAGAAGGGCGACCATTCTGCCTGTGGAAATTACTATGGCATCTCCCTGCTCTCCATCACTGGGAAGATTTTGGCAAGAATCCTCCATAAGCACCTCCTTGACCTCATTCTGCCAGTTCTCCCAGAGTCTCAGTGTCAGTATGGTTTTCGACCTGGTCGTGGAACCACAGACATGACCTTCTGTGCACGTCAGCTAGACGAAAAAGCTAGGGAACAACAGAAACTCATAATGATGAATTCCGCTAGCCTGTACAAGGCCTTTGATTCCGTCTCCCGTGCAGTCCTTTGGGGTGTGCTTGAAAAGTTCGGCTGCCCCCAACACTTTGTCCAACTAGTACAGTGTCTGCATGATGATATGAGGGACTCTGTCACCTACGGTGCTTCTGTTTCCAAGGTGCTTCTGTTGAGACTGAGTTCTCCCAGAGTCACAGTCTATAGAGCTGTTGTGATTCCAGCCCTTCTCTATGATTCAGAAAACTGGACCCTCTATTGGAAAAACATCAAGACCCTGGATAGGTTCCACCAACAAAAGTTGCTGCTCAAAAAGACCAGGATCCCTGTGGACAGCTGACATTCCCTGGCAGTGGACCGCTCATCCTGGCGTGGCACAATCGCCATTGGTTGTCAGAGACTTGAGACCAAGCACAAACAAGCAGCAGAGAACAAACGTCAACTACGACAACGCCTGTTGTTACCCCGTTCACCTCCTATACTTCTGTGCCCAGACTGCCCCCGCCTTTTCCATACACACCTTGGACTTCACAGTCACCAGTAGGCACACAGACGTAGAACCCAGTTAGGTCAGCTAGTCCAGAAGGAGAAAAAATAAATATTGGAGAACAGCTCCTCGTTTTTGAGGCTGCCATGATGATGATAGTTAAAACATCTATGTTGCAAACATTTGACATTCTAGTTTTGAACACATACACACTCACTCACACACACACACACACACACACACACACACACACACACACACACACACACACACACACACACACACACACACACACACACACACACAAACACACACAAACACACATATATAAAATGCAGACACCATTATCGTACCCATCGCTTTGCCGGCGAGACAAACATGCAGAACAGCAGTATGTTGTGAAACTAAAAGTGATACTATCCTAATAATAATAGCAACTGTTTTCATAATTGTTGTTTGATACAGGACTTTATGCTTGTCTGCAATGAACTAAACTAATATTTTTAACCTATGTTTACAGCGTATTTGAACATAAGTGACCATAGATCAACTTGTTGAATTCAATGAACATGATGGATTTAGATGTTTACGTGAAAAAACAACAACATGAGGTGAGGTGTGCAGATATAAGCAGGAAATTAGAGTAATTCTGCAAAGATACAAATAATGTAGCCGCAAGAGGGCACAAGCCAGTGTCTTATTGTGCCTGTCCGAAGCCAGGATAAATACAGAAAGGTTGTGTCAGGAGGACATCCAACGTAAAACTTGTGCTATATCAATATGCGAATCGAATATATGACTTCCATACCGGATCGGTCGAGGCCCGGGTTAACAACAACAGCCATCGGCGTTGTCTACTACAAGGTGCTGGTGAAAATTGGACTTCTGTTGGTCAAAAAAGGAGAGGAGGAAAGTGTGTTTGTAGGAAGAGAGAGAAGAGGAATGCCAAGAGTACAGGACTGAAGGTAGGGACGTTAAATGTTGGAACTATGACAGGAAAAGTTAGAAAGTTGGTTGACATGATGCAGGGGAGGAAGGTAGACATACTGTGTGTCTAGGAGACCAGGTGGACAAGTAGCAAGATTAGAAGTTTAGAAGCAGGGTTCAAGTTGTTCTATCATGGTGTAGATAGGAAGTTATCTTGAAGGAGGAGTTTGTTAGGAATGTCTTGGATGTAAAAAGAGTGTCAGATAGAATGATGAATCTGAAGCTAGAAATCGAAGGTGTGATGTTCAATGTTGTTAGTGGATATGCTCCACAGGTAGGATGTGAGCTGGAGGAGAAGGAGAAATTCTAGTTGGACTTTGATGAAGTGATGCAGAGCATACCTAGAAGTCAGAGAGTTGTCATTGGTGCAGACTTCAATGGACATGTTGGTGCAGGAAACAGAGGTAATGAGGAGGTGATGGGCAGGTTTGGTATCAAGGATAGGAATGCAGAAAAACAGATGGTGGTTGACTTTGCAAAAAGGATGGAAATGCCTATAGTGAATACTTTCTCCTAGAAAAGGCAGGAATATAGGGTGACCTTTAAGAGTGGAGATAGGAGCACACAGACGAAATGGTGGAAGCTGAAAAAGGAAGAGCATTGCATGACTCTTAGGAAGGAGTTAAGACAGGCTCTGGGTGGTCAGGAGGTGCTTCCAGATGACTGGACAACTACAGCTAATGTGATCAGGGAGACAGGTAGAGAGTACTTGTTGTATCATCTGGAAGAAAAGTAGATAAGGAGACTTGGTGGTGGAATGAGGAGATATGGGAGTGTATACAGAGAAACAGGTTAGCTAAGAAGAAGTGGGACACTGAGGCCCCATCCACACGATGACAGATTTTTTTGAAAACGCAACTTTTTGAAAACGCATCGAAAACGATTTGCGTCCACATGACAGCGTTTTCAAAAAAATCTCCGTCCCCACTTAAACGCATCAGTGCATTTTCGAAGACAGCTATAAACATGCCAAACCATGTGGTGGCAGTATTGAGTCAAATTTTATCCAATAGGAATCCTCCATGTTTTGTTGTCACGAAACGCCTGCAAGAATGCTGCCATCAACAAGGTTTGTACATCCAGCATGTTTGTACACATGGGCCCATAAATATGACATCACAGAGGTTTTCGTCGCAGGCAAGACGTCAGCGTTTTTAAAAAGTTGCGAATACACCGTCCGGATATCTGCATTGTCGTGTGGACGGAAGGCGTTAACGCAACAAAAAAGTTTCATTTTCAGAAAGTTCCGGCATCGTGTGGACGGGGCCTGACAGGACTGAGGAGAGTAGACAGGAGTATAGGGACATGCAGCTTAAGGTGAAAGTAGAGGTAGCAAAGGCCAAACAAGGGGCTTATGACGACTTGTATTCTATGTTGGACAATAAGGAGGGAGAGACTGATCTATACAGGTTGGCAAGACAGAGAGACAGAGATGAGAAGGACGTGCAGCAGGTTAGGGTGATTATGGAAAGGGACGGAAGTGTATTGACAGGTGCCAGTTGTGTGATGGGAAGATGCAAAGAGCACTTTGAAGAGTTGATGAACAAGGAAATTGAGAGAGAACAAAGACTACAAGAGGTTTTCTGTTGTGGACCAGGAAGTAGCAAAGAATAGTCAGGATGACGTGCGGAGGGCATTGAAGAGGATGAAGAGTGGAAAGGCACTCGGTCCTGATGATACAGTGCCTTGCAAAAGTATTGGCCCTCCAAGAACTTTTTGACATTTTGCCACATTTCAGGTTTCAAACTTAAAGATAACAAACTGAAAAAAACATTTTTAAGAATCAGCAACATGTGAGACACAATCGTGAAGTGGAACCAAATTTATTCAGCATTTTATATTGTGTTTACAAATAAAAAACTGAAAACTGTGCATTCTATTGGCTGAAGGCATTCGGAAGTGCGCTCGGTTCCATGAGTCTCGGATTTACGTGAGACACAAAAGTGCTTTAAACAGTCGATAAGAGTGTGGAAAAAGGTAATACAGATAGAATGTGGTTTAATATCAGTATGGGGAGGGTCATAAACGTTTAAATTACTGTAAATAATTCGATAGTTTGTGACTCTCGCGAAAATCGTTAATCGTGTGTGGTTCCTGGAACGCGTTAACTACAAAGAACAAGGGCGCACTGTATATGAATCTAATCCATTATTTTATAAAAGGTATATGCAGGTTTGGAGACAACGAATGTGACCATCCAAAAGTCTTTGTCAGGGACCTCCCCGGATTATTCCAGAAAGACAATGAAACCATATAACAACATTATTTGCAATAGCATAACTTAACACAGTTCAGGCATTAAAAATGTCCGGCACATCATGAAGCATTAAATAAACAACAACTGGAAGACACTGAAAGCCTTCAATAAAAGAACCAGAAGACATTGATGTAGCATTTTGGAAAATTCTAAATTTACAAGTATTGAGTTTTGGTTTGATACAGGAATGTTAATTAAAAACATGTTAGTGCCCATTCCCTTACTCAAAAGTCTGTATTACTCAAAAATCTGTGTTACTCAGCTGAGCCAATTATTATGTATATCCTATGCAAACCAACTAATAACTTCTAGTTTGCCTGTTAAATATAAAATAGATTTAGGATGAATATCCTATGGAACAATAGAATAAAGTGTTACATTGTAACAATTGTTCAGTGTGTGCTAGGAATGACAATAGCTTTTTGTGTGTGCTTAGGACAAATTAAGTTAATGACACTATTCTGGCAAATGGTAGACAGATGGAAGGTTCAGTAAGACAAATAACAGACTTAGTTCTTAATCACATGTGCAATTAGCTGGTATGTGAGAGTGTTGGTTTGATTGGTTTGTTGTAGCCATGTTTCATTTAAGAAGTGGTTTTAGAATCAAATTAGTCTATATCCTGCAGCAAGACAAAGAAATACATCTCTTTAATGAATAAAACAGAGCTAAAACACATCAGCCATGCAAGTACACTTTTAACAGGATTGGGCCAACATGTATTTTGATCTGGGAGTAAAAATTGGAAAATGGGAAAATATAGAGAATGCATTTGTTGGATAAGCTGCCTGTGCATTGTCCCTTATTCTACATTTTACACCCCAGTTTTCTTGTGCCTTGTATCACAACATTGTCTGCATAGCCTGTCAGCATGCACATAACATCATCACATTCATTAGAGATGATAAGTTAACTATTATATAGTTTTTACTTTTGAAAATGACCTAAAGCCCTTTCCTATCTAGTCTATTATGCATAGATGTGACCATTCTGATATGAGAGTAAATGTTTGATTTCACTCTGAGCTGACAAATCAAAATTTGTTTATTTACAATGAGCTCCGCTAAGAGGACAGCTACTGAACATATTTGAAATTTGGTCTTGTCTCAGACTAAAGACTCACAAGTGCACAAATAAAGACATGAGATTCCATTAAATACAGCACCTGTGATTTCTGACATTATGGCAATCAAGTCACACAGAATAATTAAAACCAGCACCTGGTGCACCTGACTCCTGTATTAAATAACTGATGTCATTACTTGAGAAAGTAATTTCAATCTAAGCCTGAACCTTGTTTTGCCAAAGTTAGAAAATTATGTTTAGAAGTTCAACAATTAGCTTAGCACATTCAACTGTTTTTATGTATTTCAATGTTTAACATAAAGAACTCTAAAATATTTGCTTCTGCTTTTATGTTCTCATGAGGACTTGATTTTCTAGACAGTATTTAGGCTTGTCACAAAAGATTTCAACATAGCTTTCACAGTTTCTGTCACGTTTCAGTGTGGCTGTGCTGGTGTGTGGCAGGGAGAGGGGCCGAGTTTGTGGGTGGAGCCTCGGCTCCACACCTGTTGGTCCTCTCCACACCCATTGCTGATCATCTCACTTGAATGTGTTTGGGCAAATTGTCATGAGGCTTTTTAAGCCAGGGTTTTGTCGGAGCCCTTTACGGGTTCGTTTCTAAAGGTTTGTCCTGGAATTTTGTCCTGAAGTCCTACATTGTAGTTTTGTCCTGTCCTGCTCACGTTTTTGTATATCTGCTTTCGTCTTGTTTGGTTTTGCCAATATCCGGAGATTTGAGTTTCTCTGATTAAATCATTGAAGAAAGATTTGCCTCTGATGTCCTGCATTTGAGTCCACATCCCACCACCGGTGACAGTTTCATAGTCTGGTGTTCTTTTCTTTTCTCCTTTCCGACTTTGAGCAAAACATTAAAAAGACATCTTAGCTGGCTCGAAAAACACTAAAAGCCAGGCAATATTTTCAGACATTTCTCTCTACTTTGCTTTAAACATATGCAAAGTTGACAGTTAATTAATAATTTATTTTGCTGTGAGTTTACTTAGAACAAGAGCAGACAGAATACATGTAGTGGGAACCATCTCTATTAAAAGTCAATCATTAATAATTTCATGCTCAAAGTTATCAGATTTACTGTGCTAATTAATTGGCAAATCAGATCATTTGTTCGCTGCAGTAATAATGAAGTCATCATTTCTCCCTTGACTACTGCTTGTCTTTTAACTTGGAGGAACAAAGAAAATCATGAAGAGTGATACTTCTTTTCATAGAGACTATTTTCTGAGTTGAGTAACTTCAGTGAAAGTGTAAACCAAAAATTTTCCCAAGAGTCCAAATGACAAGTTCATAAAGCTCCTCTACAACTACAGAGACAAACTGCAGAACCCTTCCCTCCATCAGTGTGACTTTCTTTAACAATGCCGGTCAGACACATTTTAACATCTGTACTTCACAATTGTTCATGCGTTCAGAGTGTATTAAATGCAGGTTCCATCACCTGAGGCTTCAGGTGCAAAGAGCTCATATGCATCTGGATGGTGGGGGAAGCACTGAGAATCACCTTTGATTTCTCTAGTGCTTTTAACACCATTCAGCCAAGGCTGCTGGGTGAGAAGCTGTGGGGGATGGGTGTCAATAACTCCACAGTCTCCTGGATCAGTGACCTGATAGGCAGGCCAGTGTTCTGTCTGATGCAGTGGTCACTGATACAGGAGCTCCTCACTATACTATCCCCTTTCCTCTTCACATTATACACAACAGATTTTCAGTACAACTCCGAGTCATGCCACTTACAGAAGTTATCCAATGACTCAGCTGTTGTTGGGTGTATAAGTGAGGGGAGGGAAGGGGAGTACAGGGCTGTAGTAGACTGGTAGACAACTTTATATACATTAAGACATACTTTATATAAAACTGATGTTGTTGTGGCAAGGACTGTGTCTCTGGAGGCGACTTGGTGGTCCCCCCTCCCCCCAGTAAGAAGAAAATAATTTGCACCCACCACTCTCCGCCGCAACTATAAATAATACAAATTTTCTATAAAGTTGCTATAAGGACACCTTGACATAACATTGTATCCTTATTAACATTAAAGAAAACAAAAAATGTAGTTCAATTTATAACAAAGAATAATTTTGTTATAAATTGTTATAGACTAAAATATTTTAGTCTATAACAGAAAAGATTTTAAGTGTATCAATTTGCCTCACATTACAAAAAGACTGTAAACATTTTTTGTTTGAACTATAAACATTTTTGACCAATTTATTGCACCATTTGATACTGAAAAGTAAAATTAAACAAAATCAATAACAACAAATTCAAATTCAGTTCAGCAACATTAACGGAGGAGCACAATTTATGAAACACTAACCTACAAAGAAAAAATAAATGAAAGAATTTGCGCTGTTTTTTTGTTTTTGTTTTTTAATCAAAATGAGGAAGTCAGGATTAATGGCAATGAACTCGTTTAGGCAGTGCACAGCAATTCAGGTTTGATGCATGATACTGAATTCTCAGCTCCTGCTCAATGTTTCAGCTCCTCTGCTATGGTGGGAGGGGTTTTCGCTGAACAATTTGGTATGCCACTCTATATGATGCTAACAGCTCACTGGTTTACTGAAGTAGCGTTCACAAAGGGCGATGATTGTTGGCAATATTCAGCACATTTTCGTTGAAAAACTCCAGCGGCTTATCAGCGTGATTGGGGTGCAAAGTCTTTATGTGGCACCTTAATTTATTAGGCTTATATTTTCCATTGCCAGCATTTTTAGACACAGTACACACACCAGTCTGTCGTTACAGTGAATCCCAGCGCTACAGATGTTTCTTCATAGTTACTCGTTTTAGCTTTCGGGTGACTTGCTTTCGTCTCATTAGCTTCGTCTGGCTCCGCCTTTCTTTTCATCCCTGTTAAAAATGTTTTCATGTTGTCTCTTGAAGTTTTCTTTACGGCACTTCATATTGACTAATCCTACACCATAGAGCTGCTACTCCCTGCGCACACCTGACAACGAGAGTGCCACTGCTAACTACTGTAGTGAATGAGCAATTATACTTTATTCTAGTACAGCAAAAAAAGGCATGTTTCCCAGGGTCACACGCATCGCACCTAGGAGGGTGCGCCACTCTGTTTGAGAAGCTCTGGTATACCGTAACATTCTTCACAGGCTGCCTGGAAAGGGCTTTTATTTCACAGCAAACAAAAAAAAGCAACAAATATGAGAGGCCATCTGGAACACATCTTTTTCGCTCAGGAAATGCATGTAAGGATGTGCAGGTACATGCAGACACACAGTTACACACAGGGATCTACAATATATAGTAAATATACAGTATTTGTGAAATGGTTTGAAAGAGAAAGAGGAAAAACGGAAATGGAAAAATATTGAGGGTTACAGAGAGATGGTGACATAAAGAGAGTGAGAAAGAGACACAGGCAGAAGAGAGGAACACAAAAGCTAACAAGAACTAAGGCAGTCAGAGACTGCAAGATCCCGTGAAAGGTAGGTCAGGGTATCCTGAAAGTAGAACCTGACAAGTGTATAGCTTTGACCTTTCAGGGTTGGTCAAATTTATGCGCTAGCTTCGACCATAGATCAAAGCTAGTGCATCAGTAGATCAAAGCACTAGCTTTGATCTATGGTCTTACTCACACTGGCCTTCTCTCTCGTCTTTATATCTCATCCGGTTCTTGAGTGTACAAAAGTTGAAATTTGACCATGACCTACTTTTCTCAAGGTCATCGTCTCATTTTCTTCCCCCTTGCTGCCCGAGTAATCTGCTCTTGGTTTCATCTTTGTGTCTGAAACGGTTGCGAAGATATTTGGTGGACATACGAACAAACAGACGAACGAACACGGACAATCACAATGTATCACCGCTGTGAAGCGGGATGTAAAAAGCAGTTCAGGTACAGAGATTCCAGGTTGGATTCAAGTTTATTTGATAATGAGGATCGTCAGAAGGCCTCGCTTGGCTTGTCTTAACTCAGAGGAGGACTGGCCAATGCAGAAAAAAAATAAACCCCAGAGGATTCAAAAGGCAGGTGCTCGTAAAGAAGATATATCACACACTGACTGCAGAGGGTACTTCTTAATGTACCGCGGCACGCCGTGGATCCTAGAAACGGAGATACTTAACCAAAGAGAAGACTACATTGACCTATGAACTCTGAGGATTCTGTTTGAAGCACAGTGGCAATGAAAAAAAAAAAACAATTGAATTTGAAGTAAATACCAAGGTGAATGTGCCTCTACAGCGCTCTGTGATGCGATATAAATCAGGGACTCACTTCAAGCGTGACATCCCAAGTGGGGAGTTTCCATTGAACATGCGGAACAGAAAGAAGAAGGAAATGGCTCAAATGACAGTAAAGCTCGCTGGTCTTAAAACGTGTTTCTGCCATTATTTCAAGAGGAGAGTTTAAATGTCTCATCTCATTTTAAAGTCCTCTGAGCTTTGTCATCATCCCCTCTCTCTATTTGCTGTTTAACACACAGTAAAGCAATGCTCCCTGGAGGCTTAAAAACAATCTGAACTCCTGTAATCCTTCTATAAATAATATGTGATATACACATCCTCTTTGAGTGACCTCTTTACGGCATAATCGATTGTGTGGTTAAATCAAAGGACTTCAAAACAGTTGAAAAATACAAACACCCATCGTCAGGGGTCCAAACTATAAATACCTGCTTGGGCATCCCACCATCAATTCTTGTTTTGTCGGTCTCAGCACTGTCAGTCTACACTGTTGGGGGGCTGCAAATGCAAAATTTACAACATCTCGCTAGATCAGGAATTCCCAGCCAGCAAATATGGTGAACTTGCTGTTTCATCAGCCAGTCTGTCATCGTGTGACTGTTTTTCTTCATCTATTATTTTTTATTTGAGAAAGTGAACAGCTCATACGGTGCGCAGTGTGAGCTCTGAGGCGTTCAAACAGACGAGTGTCTTAATATGATCAACATAATTGGCACATTCATCTGTCTCATGGTAATAAAGTGCTTTGTGGACAAGAGATCAACAATGGAGGGTTGTAATGTTAACTTTGTGCATTGTTTGGAGTGTTGGAAAAGGAAACTCAATTAGGAGCGCATAGTAAAATACCTTTTTACAAAAACAAAAAGCTAAATATAATTTAGTAGCATTATGCCAGAGGCAGACTACACAATACTAGCAAAATGAAAACCAACATGGCAGAAGTAGGGAACATAGAACATGGGGTTGACAATTGATAATCTTATTCTGTATATCACATTAATTGCATCTGGTAGCACTCACAATTTCAACACCATTGGCAAAAATATGTGGAATTGTGCAACAGGGAGGTCACAGTGCTGCCACAGACATTGGACATATGAGAACATTACTGTCAGCTTCTATTTACTGCTCCATATGACAATCCACCTCACAGTCAATCTCTTCATCTGAGTGTGCATGTGTACTGGTGAGCCTAGTCTAATATAAAATGGCCTCTGACTTTGAAGGGCAGGCGCGTGTGTGTCATCTCTTTGATTTTCATATTGTGTCCCACTCCAACGACAAACGCACTTAAGCAGAAGGCAAAAAGAGCAGAAGCAGGATCCTCACGGGTTACTCTGATGAATTTGTCTCTCTCACCAAATCAACACTCTGTGTCTGACAAGCGTCCTGCTGCTAGAGCCAAGAAAGTGGAAATGTTAAAGGAAGGGAGCAGCCACTGTTGGGGTAGCCATTGTGAATATGCAGGACAGCAGCGGTGATGGTGATGACGTTACTGAGGGTCGTAAACTTTTTTTTATTTTTTTTATACCAGATGTTGCTGGATGAAATTCAAGCCAGCACCTGCTAGCTTGAAAATAACACTAAGGAGATGTTTATGATGACAGCTTTGACATAGACACTGGCTTAATTTACACCAATCAACAAACTAACAATCCAATCTAATCCACTAAAAGTGGAGGCTTGAATCTTAATGTGTTTGCATTTGTATATTTTACAATGTCTTTAAACTATTCGGTTCCTACACAAAAATCAACATGATTGGAAACATGGTGAAATGTCTGTGCATTCAAGATGATTCACACTGATCTGCTCTACACGTCCTGCTTATCTTTGCAGTACTTTTCAACATACATACATTTTCTTATAGGCAAAATGACTGCAATCATCTCATCTACAGCAGCTTTATAGCGTTGTGGGCCACGGGTGTGCTGGAGCCTATCCCACCTGCCTACAGGTGAGACAGGGTACGCTCCTAACTCTACAATCTGCAGGCGACGGCCTGTGGATAGTTTTTTCCACTCATTTTTTATATCTATTTTCATACACGTACATGTACGTGGCCCTGGCCCACATATACACAAGCACACAGACGCACACAGACACACACACACACGCACACAGACGCACCCACACACACACACACACACACACACAGACACACACACACAGACACACACACACACACACACACACACACACACACACACACACACACACACACACACACACACACACACACACACACTATTTGCATCCACTATTTGCATCCTGTAGGCATGCAAATAGGGAGAGGGTGATGGTAGAGTAGCAGGTAGCCACGTTGCATTGCGCCCAATATGCAACTTGTTGGGGGGAGGTGAACTGGCGCCTCTCAAACTGCCAGTCCACCCTGCAAACATCTTGGTCCACATTTTGCCTTAGGCCCCGTCCACACGATGATGGATTTTTTTAAAAACGGAACTTTTTAAAAACGCATTGAAAACGATTCGCGTCCACACGACAGCGTTTTTACAATAGTCTCCGTCCACACATAAACGCATCAGTGCGTTTTCGAAGACGGCTATAAGCGTGCCAAACCATGTGGTGGCAGTATTGAGTCAAATTTTATCCAATAAGAATCCTCCTTGTTTTGTTGTCACAACACACGGGCCCATAAATATGATGTCACAGCGGTTTTCGTCGCAGGCGAGACGTCAGCGTTTTTTAAAAGTCGCAGATACACCATCCACGCGACAGCGCAGACCCAGCATTTTTAAATAAATCCACCTCAGCCAGCGTTTTTAAAAAGTTGCGTTTTCGTTCCGGATATCTGTGTTGTCGTGTGGACGGAAGGCGTAAATGCAACAGTAAAGTTGTGTTTTTAAAATATCCGTTATCGTGTGAACGGGGCCTTTCACCAGTGGACTGAGCTGCCACCTAAAGAACTCCTCATGCACACACAGTCACAGTCAATTAAATTGATCAAATCACCAAAGTTGCATATTTTTGGAGGTGGCAGGAAGCCGGAGAAGCCAGAGGGAAGCCAAATAAACAAGGGGACTACATGCAAACTCCGCACAGAACGGAGTCTTCTTGCTGTGAGGTGACAGTACTACCCACTGCGCCACTATGCCGCCCGCTTTTAAGTATATTTAAGTATATTCATCTGCATTTTCCCTCAGAAAGTTGTACAACAGAGTTCAGAGTTTGATAGACCTAATAAAACCCAAGATAAATAATCAAGGAAAGCAAAGCGGAGAGCAGAAAAGGGAGATGCTTGGGATTGGCATCCTTCATGAACGAGAAGAGTGGAAACATAAAAGAAGATCTATTCTCTGGGCTCTCTACTTCCTTTAAATACTTCACTGTTGATTAATGTCCACAAAGTGCATGCTATACAAGCAGAAATTAATAATTAACATATAATGAAATTACAATGTTCAGTGCTCATGTACCTATAAATGTAGAATGAAACTGGGTTTCTGTGCTGGAAGTTGGACCTACAGTTGAAAGAAGTTTCAGTTATTGCGAAATGAAACTTCTGTCCTCTCCCTGCAGTTTATTTTCTGCTGCTGTGTTTGAAAATGTGCAGCATCTGATGGATGGTGCAGTCAGCAGTTAATGAGAGCTGGATATGTCCACATTTAGCTGTCTCCCTAACGATAAGTAATGATGGTAGCTTAGTAAATACAATTAAGATTGGCTCACAGAAAAATAAAATTCCCACAGAATGAAGTGCTATGTAAATTATTAATTAGCACATAAATGATTGTGATCTGGTTCAGATGCCCATTGACCCTCACCTGAATCTGAATGATACAGAATAAGTAGAATGAAGAAACACAAATCTGAATGTGACCAAACAGAAGAAGAAGAAAAAAAGCCTGCTCCTTTTGCAATTTATTGAAACAAATTAACACTTAAATGCACTAAATGTAAACTCTGATCCAAGGTGAACAGTGACAAGTTCAAGCAGGAATCTACAATCAACAAGAGGTAACATTTTAGGGTTTTTTTATTTATTCAAATTGTAATTCAAACTCTGAACAGAGAAATCTGTGTTTAATTTGAATTTAAATTACACAGCCTATGCACACTTCATTCATGAAAGATTCATGTTTTATGGGCCCACCACAAGTGTAATTACTCAAGTTTGTTACCCTTTTTGTGTGTTTCTCCAGTGTGTGTGGAAAAATGGTAGACAGTAATTAGATTAAAATCCAAAGTTTGGTAAAGACAAGCAGGGACAGAGAAAGTTTGCTGTGTGCAACATGAGGACATGAGGTAAAGGAATAAGATGACCTTTCAGATTCAGAGTCTCTGCTTAATGACACAGAAGCAACGATGGAGAGGGAGAAACCCAAGGTCTGAGCAAGACATGATGAATCCAGAGACCAATAACCTCAAGCCTCCCAACTCACAGCCTACGCACCCACAGTAAGGAGGAAACCTGACTCAGAAATGAACTACTCAGCTCCAAACTGAATTTGTGCCTCTCTCTGTCTCTCTCTCTGCTCACATTTTTTCCTTTTTTAAGCCTGGCGTTTACTGTCAGTATGTCACTTTACAACACAATGTCAATACACGATGCTGGATCCCCCATCCTGTTCCCCTGCTGTGACCGTGAACAATATGTCCGGCTGACTTTGACAAATTAAACCAACTCAATATATGGCAATAACCTTCACAGAGAGACATGGAGGAAAAGGAGGAAGTGGGTGGTGATGGTAGGGGTGGGGGGAGGGAGGAAGAACAGCAACTGAGAGACAAACCAATACACGCACAGATTGATGATGGGACATATTGTTTATGACATGGTATTTACAAACCAGGTAAAGCGTAGCAATACAATACACAGTGCACCAGCACTCTAAATGCCATCATAGTTAATAAGCTAGTTCTGCCAAAGCACATTGAATTATTTGTGGAGGAAAAGTGGCTAAATGAACTCACTTCTAAAAAGCAGTCGTCAACAAACTTTTTAATAACTGATGGATAAACATCCATTTACAAATCTTCCAACGCATGTTGATTACAGGTAGTCATCAAGATACGAACATCAAACTTACAAACATTCATAGATATGAACAACTATGAACCACCATATCCGAGTATCTGTTCAGCTTTCCTGTCAACACATCATCTGCATCTTTTCCGTCCTTCTTTTATCCACATCTCTGTAAATTTCTAAGCAGGGAATGAACACACAATGAATTTTTGTGCATGGGGACGTTCACGATCATCGATATTGCCAACAATTTTGGTCGGGTTTGAAGTTAGTGCCAGCAACATAGATTTTATATTTCTTTTCTTTTTTTTATAGACAAGGTTGTCCCCCTTTATAAGCAAAATGATGTAGGAACCAATGTTGGCTGAGTTAGATTTGTGTCTGGAAGCCTTAATGTTTTTTTGACCACTGAATGCTGAAGTCTGACGGTTTTGCTATTTGACATTAACTATTGGTCAAATTAACTGAGAAATGTAATGGAAATATACAGAGTAATCAAGCAAAGGTGGTGTGACATACTTTTGATTACAAGGAAACGCATCAGTACATCATTCATTTGAGTGTGGTGGAATACCTCACTAGCTTAAAGCTTGACTTAGTCTCTGCACCTCCCAAGGATAAAATTAATTCATCAGAGGTGGAGATGTAAAAATGATATTATGGCACTACAGCATTTTATTTCATTTGTGTGGGGTTTTTTTATGTCCTATAATTGTTTCTGATAATATTACAATATTTGTCGCAGACAGATGTAAAATCCAGTAAAATGACATAAATGTGATTTTTATTTTTCTGTGTATTTTTTAGAAAACCAATGTATGATCAAGAACGACTTACCTCCGAGGTATACCTGTATTTTATTTCATTTATGTGTTTTTTTTGTCCTGGAATTGTTTCTGGTAAATCTTAGGGAATAGCACTTTTGTATTCAGAGCAGTAATGGCATTACATGACCTTAAATGGCAATTGTAAATTAAAAATGAATAAATAACAACTTACGAACAACTTAGCTTAATAAAACAGCCTCTAAAACCAATTGTGTTTGTAGGTTGACAACTACCTGTAATAGAATGTAAAAGAAGATTTGAGAGATACTGTAACTAGATTTGAACATATCGTAAGACCACCACACCTCGCTGAGAAATTATCAAATTAGGCATGAAAAACAACACAAGTAATATGTTTTTTTTTTAACAACCAGTCAGTTCCTGTTAAATGAGACAAAATTGTGAAACTAATTCCATAATCATTAATTTAAACTCAGCAGTACCAATCTAGAAGGACAAAATTCTGACACAAGTTATCTGTCTAGAATGTCCCAGCGGCTTTGGGCAAATATACTTCCCGGGGCTGTTGTGACAAATTACTATAATATGGCATCACTACTCCAATTAATTTTCCCAAGGCAATTTTATATAATGACTCTATTAAATTGCCCAAGTGGCAATAATTCAGACATGTTTCACAAGTAACAACAGAGACATTTTCCAACACACACATGCACTTTAGCTACAAAAAAGAAATGAGTGAACACACAAATCAGCAGGACTGAGGTCGTTCAGAAGCTATTGTTGTGTTCCTCTCTGCTCAGCATGATAACGGGTTGATTGATATCAAGGTTTCCCGGTTAATCACCTCGCTATGACTATCACTGCCAGCCTGGCAAGTGATGCTAAATTGCAACAGCAATGAAAACAGGAGACACAAACATAAAAAACATATAGAACTGTTCAAGAGTGAGGATACAGGACCTATATGCATGCACTCTGGTGTGACAAGTAGAACGCACCTGCCAAGCGTCCATCCCCATCCCACACAGACACAAGTTAACTCACCTGCTCTGAGTGACCAGCTGAAAGCTTTCAGAGCTTTTTTTTTTTTTTTTTTAGGTAATCTGCTTCCCTATTGCTCTCTTCACTCTCTCTCAAGCTACTTTGGTTTTGTGGCAGTGCACAGATGCCCTACCAGGCTCCTCACCGTTTTTGTAAGTGCATCAATCTCTCTGCCAAGTGGAACGTGGTTCTGCTGTTTCCACGAGTCTCAGATGTGCTCTGTCCTCCTCTCCACTCAGTCCGCCTCGCACAGCTGCAGAAGGAAATATGAGGACAGGCAACGTGGTTCAGTGCTGCTATAGTCTCCCTCTTTCTCCCTCTCTCTCTCACTAGTGGTTTTAGATGCTCTCTTCCTCTCTCTCTCTTTCAGGTTGTCAGCTGGTAAGATGCTCACTCCCACTATCTCTTCAGTGCATCAGTCTTCCGTGCTGTACTGAAATGCGTGTTATCTCCCCGTCTCTTTTTTGCTGTTTCTTCATTGATTCCTCTCCCTTTCTCCCTCTCATTATTGATCGGTGTATGTGTGTCCTTGCTATTGCGACCTCTAGTGGCTGCCTTCTCCATATGCTGCATATAAAGTCAGCATCTAATGTTTCCCACGGAAAACGTGTGCTGGCGTTGTGAATTTATCTCAGTATTTGAGTTGGAAAAGAAAAGCAAACAGAAATAAAGTGATTGTTGATATGTGTACATCTGAATAGAATTACTGTACATGCAATGATCTTTTAATTATTGATTAGTCTTTTTATTTATCAGTTGATGTGAACACATTCACTTTTTGTTTGAGGTGAAATGAACAGTTTATGAATATGAAAGCTGGTATCACTATTCAGTCAAAAAAAAAAAAGCTATTCAGCTTCCACCTGAAAAACAGAGCACGGGAAGAGAACAGAACGTCTCATTGGGACAGGCACCAGCTCCCAAATCAACCCCATCCTGTGTACCTTGGAGTCACACAGTACGCTTTCCTACAGAACCCACCTTCAGAACACCAAAGCCAAGGTCAACACCCACAATAATATTCTGTGCAAACTGGTGAACTCAAAGTGGGGTGCTGATCCACCAACCAACTGTACCACAGCCTTAGCCCTGTGTTTCTCCACAGCTGGGTATGCGTGCTCAAGCTGGAGCCGCTCCCACCACACCAAACTGGTATACACGGCCCTCAACGGCCCTACCGCTTCATCACGGGCTGTCTAAAGACAACACCAGTCCTGTGCCTCTATACGCACTGGCCAGCATTGCCCCCTATCACATCAGACACTCCATCATTACACAAGATGAGTGGAGAGCACAGGAGTCTGATATGAGGCACCCCCTGTACGGACACGCAGCACCCTCACTCAGACTTAGCTTTGATCTACAGTCTTAGTCACACTGGCCTTCTCCCTTGTCTTTGTATCTAATCCAGTTCTTGAGTGTACAAACGTTAAAATTTGACCTTGACCTAGTTTTGTCAAGGTCAAGGTCATCATCTCATTTCCGTCCCCTGAGCCACCAGAGTAATGTGCTTTTTGCTTCATCTTTCTATCTGCAATGGATGCAAAGATAATTGGTGGACTGACTGACTGACTGACTGACTGACTGACTGACTGACTGACTGACTGACGGACGGACGGACGGACGGACGGACGGACGGACGGACGGACGGACGGACTGACGGACAGACGGACGGACGTTATTAATCCCGGCGCAAATTGCACATATCTACTGCCCAGCCATTACATAATGAATAAATACTGGATAAACACCAGGAGAAAAAGAAACACCGACATCACAGGACATACCACAAGACATACACTAGACTAACAGACACATGTAGCATTAACAGGACTTATGCTAAATTATAACTAAAATATAAATAGTATAAAATTAAAAAAAAATAAAATTAAAATAAAAAGTGCAAGTGAAAATTAGCAGGAGGCCCACATGATGGGTAAGGTACACCCTTCTTACAATGTAAGGCATCACTATCTAATATCACAACATCTAATATGTAATGTCGATCTAATATCTATCTAATATAATAATGCTCAAAACTATAAGGCGTCACTATCAAATATCACATCACGTCACCTTGGCCCCACTACACTGCAGCACAGGCTGACATCCCATCATCCCATCTCTTCCCCTCCATTCAACCACGTGCTGACCTCGCCACCTCCCCCCGCACCTCCTGAGAGAGTCATTGTACCCCCTGATGGCACGGGGCACGAAGGAGGACCTTAGCCTCTCTGACTAATGGACGGACTGACAGACAAACATACAAACACTGACAATTACAATACATCACCACTTTGAAGCGGGATGTAACAAGGCAGTCAGAGAATGCAACAACCCGCTTTTACATTTATGAACCCTCTCCATACTGATATTAAACCACCTTCTATCTGTATTAACTTTTCACACACTCTTTTAGACTATTTGAAGCACTTTTGTGTCTTACGGAAGTCGGAGACTTACTCACAGAAAGTAGCGCACTTCCGGATGCCATCAGCCAATAGAATGCGCGTACAGTATCATGTGTCTGCCTTCCGAAAATCTGCGATGAGTACAAAAGTTAAAATTTGACCTTGACATACTTTTCTCAAGGGTCAAGGTCATCATTTCTTTTTCATCCCATTTGACACCCGAGTCATTAAGATATTTTGTGGACAAACAGACGGACGGACAAACACACCAACACTGACAATTACAATACATCACCGCTTCGGATGTAATAATGTACCGATTTAAGCGCCACCCAATTCCAGTCAAACCACACCCACTTCCGGTTTAAGTCCCACTAGTTCGGAGTACAGATAACTTAGATGGTTGAACAGATACAGATAGTGGTGTACTCACTCATCCCTAGTTGCTGGCGTCATTAATGTAACATTCATCACCACATAGCTACCAATAACCAGAGTGTCTTTCTCAGCAGTATGGGAGCTGCACAATGGGTCATCTAGGCTGCCCAGGGGATTACTGGCTGTCCCCTTCACTCCCTGGAAGAACTGTACAGCACACGCTGCACAAGAAAAGCAGTGAACATCACAAAGGACACATCACATCCTGGTCACAGCTTGTTTGAACTGCTGCCATCAGGAAAACAGTTCAGGGCAATATAAGCTAAATCCAGGAGGCTGAAAAAGAGCTTTTATGCAATTTGAATAAAACTGTTGAATTATGCCAAACTGCTGTGAAATATGTTTACATACATGCATCAGGGCCTCTGTGCAAATTAATATTTAGCATTCATTTAACATTCATTATCGATACTGTGTATCATTACAAACTGTGAATGTGTGTTAGAATGTTTGCTCGACGTCACCCTGCCCTTTTACACCCTGTTTCCTTTACCCTGTTCTTGTGTTCTTATCTATTTTTTTTAATCAAGTCCCTTTTTATCTGTCTCTTATCTGTTCTTTTTAATGTATCTGCACCAAATGAATGAAGGCACCCAATTGTGTTGCTTGGATTTAACAATGACAATTACAGTGATTCTTTATTCTTCTTTATTTGTGATTATTAACAACAAGGTGTATATGGGAAAGAATAATTTGAGGGCTGAATATACGACAGCAGCCTAGATAAAGATCCATAGGGTGCCATTAGACACGTGTAGACAAAGAACCTAATGCTTGCAGTCAGAACTGATGTTTGGAGGGGATCACTTGCTAGTGTATGGAAGGATGCCCACAGTGAGATAATTGGAATTATTTAAATATTAAAAAGTCACAACTGTAGAGCTGTTTGTTTTTTCACTTATATTACACACCACAATGTTTATTTAAAAACTAAATTATTTGACTTAAAGAATAAAATCTGTACAAAACATTATGATTCTACTTTTTATAAGACAGTACTTTAGTAAGTATGGTGAAAAAAATGAGTCACTACAGATATACAAATTTTTAAAATTTTGCATGCAAGTGATATCTTAATGTTTTGCAACTATTCATGAAAAGAAGTCATATAAATTGGGAACATCAGTTGTAAAGAAAACAGTAATATTCTAAAAGTGTGCAAACCCTCAAGCTCAAGAATATAAGAGTGATGACTACAGAATACATTAGCACCCATTTTATACTGTCATGGATACACATGGTGCTTTCATATAAAAAGTGATCATTGCTAGACAGTCAATCAGGAGAGCAAATACTGCTAAAATGAAACACTTAGTTTTAATTTAATTTTAAAGACGAGAGTCAAAATTATCTAAACATTTCTTTTAATCCCCGCCACACACCAAACCTTCCAGCAAGCATTAGAAGATTATGTCACTGTGTTGTGTCCTGTTATAATGCTGTTACAATGATTGACCGACTATGGGCGCTGTGATTGAGTTGATTACGGTTAATTAGAGATTGAAAGAAAATGAGGAAAATAAAGAGAAAGCACGTTGTTCATACTGATGTCTCTCGGCTGCTTAATTTACTTTTCAACGGCATAGAATACCACATTTTTGGCGATTAGGATGTCTGTTAATGTCCTCCTACCTGCTGCATCCTGCCTTGTCCAGGTGAACCTGCTATGCCATTCCCTACGTGGATTAAAATGTTCATAAACTACATGCTTTTCATCGATGCTGACACATGGCCAGAAGCCAGAAAAGGTGCTGTCCTTCTTCATACACTTAGAACTGAAGTACAACGATCATTTTACTGTCTACCGGAGCCAGCTACGACTCTTGCTACTACCATATCGACACTTGAGAGACATTTCGTTCCTAAAGTTAATGTGGTCGCGTAACGTCATAAATTTTGCCAGAGAGCACAGTGACCAAGTGAATCCATAAACCAGTTCCTAGTTTCTCTGAGAGAGTTAGCAGGTTTTTGTCAGTTTGGTGAAACAGAGTGTGAAAAGACTCCTGGAAAGGAAGTGAGGTCACATAATCAGGAGCAAGATGGCCACCCTCCTATCACAAAGCTATGAGGTTAAATAGAGGAGCCAGGCTTCTCACTCTGGTCAGATCACCAGCAACTCTACACCAGTCTGTTTGCTCTCAGACTCTCACCATTCTTCACTCCAGAAACCTCTCCACTGTTCAACTCCATTCTTTAAGCCGTGTGCGTCTATACCCAACGTGAGTTATTTTGATCAGACCTCCATCTTTTTTCTGAGGCACCATACGGCCAACAAACAAATGTTTGCACACTGGACTCTGCGCAACCAGGCCTTTCCCTCCATTTATAGTTTGATTTATTTAAGTTATTTAAGTTGCATTGAATGTTTGATCATTTCCTTCAGTTTATATATCGTGCATTTAAGTATTTATCCTTTGTTTATTGCTGAATGCATAATGAGTTTATTGTTTGGTCACTAGGTTTATTGAACAATTATATTGACGCTTATTCCAATTAGTGAATTCATTGACTTAAAGTTTATTAATATTATTATTTGAATTTAATTATGAATTTAAACCTAGATTTAGATATGATTTCCTTTTCATTATGATGATTTATCATTTCTGAAAATGATTTATTACCAAATTGAATATTGATTTAAGATCAATTGACTTTATTTGTTTATTGTAGTTTGCTTATTGAATATGCATTGATTTAATGAATTGGACATAATTATTGATGCAAATGTATTTGTTTATTGTTTCTGTACAGCACACACCCAAATCCTCAGTAAATACGCCATTGTGGCTAAACTCAGTTCTCTGTCTCCGCCTCCTCCAAGGTCAGCTTAATATGTGACCTGCCTGCTCACCTATCAGTCACTTAACCTGAACTATACCAAAGACAATCTTTCAATGGTCCTTCGAGCCTGATAGCGACTGATCCATGGCAGGCGAAGAGGAGACAAGATAACTGGAAATGCTGGGGAGAGAAGACGAGAAAGAGAAGAAGGTTGAAGAGGAAGAACTGCCTGAGTCAAGACCTAGGAACAAAGCCCAAGGCCAAGTCGCTCCAAGGAGCCATTTCAACTGTGGCCAAGGCGACAAGACAACAGCTGAGTCTACAACCAAACACCGTATTGGTGGAAGGGCTACCTCATCGCCAACGGAAGAAAGCCGCTCAGAGGGAACTACCACCAGGTGCAGTATCCGGGCAAGAACTACCATACCAAGGCCACCTCCACACTTCGAAGACCAGGTTGCAGCTCTGAATGGGCAAAAAAGACTCATGGCGCTACAAGATATCGAAAGGCAGATAGAGGAGGACAGAGCAGCAGACGAAAGACGCAGAGTCTTGGAAGAATGGACTCGGCGGGATCTACAGGAGCGTGAATACATCACCAAGCATATAACTCAACAACGTCGGCTATGATACGCCAGGCAGAGGCTGGAGGAGGCCCGGATTGTCTCGTCATTCCTGGAAAAGAATGCAGAAGTGGATATGGGACCGGAGAACGTCAATCAGGATGTCAACCACCAGGAGGAGGAAGTCAATTCGGACTTTAACCACCAGCAGGCGGAGGTCAACCATCCGGACAACGTCAACCCACAGGGAGATGCCAACCCCCAAGTAAACGCAACCCAGCAAGTGGGCATCGACCAAAAGACCAACCCTATACCCTTCAGCTCTGAGTCATCGCGAGCAGATGGGAGAAGGCGACCACACCGACCCTTTGGCTCTGTAATCGAAAGAACTCCATCTAGAGAGGAGAAGGAATCTAACACTCTCTCGCCTAACCCTTACCGCCAATTACCACCACCTACAGGTCTAAGGCCCCTTTGCCCCGACATCTCAACAAATCAACAATCCAGCCGTCGAACCAGAAGCGACCTCCCAAAAGTCACTCCTCCAATTGATACTAATCAGCAGTTGGACAGAGATGGGCAGACACCCGGTCTTATGGAATTGCTGGTGGCCTCAGCATACGGAGTACACTGGCCCAAACTTCCTTACTTCGAGAGTGGCAAGGAAAGTGACTTCATTCTGCTGGAGATGGCCCTGAATAGTTTGCTGGGAATCCACAGTCATCTCTCTGAACAATACAAGTACCAGGTATTACTGGACCATCTCCATTTTCCCAGTGCCAACACGCTGGCCAAATCCTACATGCACTCCCCAACTCCATATTCATCAGCCCTCCGAGCCCTGAAGGCAAGTTATGGAGAGCCCCGTCAGCTGGTCCAGAACGAGCTCAACCGAATATTTGAGGGACCACAGATCAAAGCTGGGGACCCTACCGCTTTCCAGAACTTCACCTTGGCCGTTCGGTCCATGACTTCCATGCTGGAGTCCGTCGAGGGAGAAAACTGCAATGAACTTAAAAGCGGTTCCCATGTCGACAAACTGCTCAGCAAGCTTCCTCCTTACCTCAGAGACAACTTTATCGAGCACTGCCTCAGCCGAGGCATTCTGAAGGAGGGATCAAGCCGCACTTATGCCCTCAAAGACCTGGCCAATTGGCTGGAAGTTAAAGCCAAAGCCAAGATCATTGCCCAACAGGCCACCGCCTCAGCCACTAATGCAACGGTGAGGAAGGAATATGAGGACAGGAGAGCTCCATCCCGAAAGCCTAACCCAACTACCATGTACTTCAGCACTGAGGACGGGAACAAGGCTTCTCCCCCAAAAAGCAAGAGCCCTAAATTCCAGCCATACTGCCAGCCAATACCACCCACTCTGCTATATTTTCCCATTCACGACAAGAGCCAAGGTACTAGTCCAGGACCTGTGGCACACCAAGAAGGACTGGGATGAACCAATCCATCCGGCAGAGCTAGTGGAGCGGTGGACGTCATGGGAGTCAGAACTGTCGGAGATCAAAAAGGTGCAAATGCCAAGGTGTTATGTGCCACTGGGTGCTGACTGACCAGGATCCAGGTATGAAATCAATGTGTTCTGTGACTCGTCTGAACGAGCATATGGTGCAGTCTCATACCTCCGTGTGACAGATGAAGAAAGCAACATTCATGTCTCCTTCATCATGGCAAGGTCCCGGGTCGCCCCAAAGCATCAAACATCTATGCCTCGACTAGAACTCAGTGCCGCCCTGTCTGGTCCCCAGCTGGCCACAACTCTAATGGCTGAATTCACCCTACCAATAGAGAAAGTCACCTACTGGAGTGATTCCACCACTGTACTTACCTGGCTCAAGTCAAAATCCTGCAGATATAAAGTCTTCGTTGGCACTCGCATTGCGGAGATTCAAGAGATGACGAAAGTCGAAGACTGGAGATATGTTAACAGTGCCCAGAATCCTGCTGATGACATCACACTTGGGAAAACTCTCCAACAACTCACTCAGCCCAGCCAGTGGACAGCCGGACCATCCTTCCTGATGGAATCAGAGGATGGCTGGCCGGCCCAGTTGTCGAACTCTCTGCCACAACCTGGTGGAGACTTGGAGATAAATCCTTCCAATGCCATAACATCTCTCCTGCACCAAACAGTGCTCTCCCAAACCCTGCAGAATTTCAAACTTGGGAAGAGCTGATTGCTGCAACCCGTGAGAGCTCTGACGGGGTGGCCACCACACAAGCTATCACTGCAGAGACGCTTCAATTACAGCAGTCCCAGGCAATCAGCTTCCCTGAAGAATTTAGGGCCCTAAAAGCAGGAAAGGAGGTGGCAGAGGACAGCCGCCTCAGCTCCCTTGCCCCTGAATACGACCATGCACTCAAGCTGATCAGGGTAGGAGGGAGATTGAGGCAGGCTGATGACTTGGAACCTGATGCTATTCACCTCATCATCCTCGACTCCAGACACACCCTGACCAGTGTCCTCATCAGGAGCTACGATGCCAACCTCCTTCACCCAGGTCCAGAAAGGGTCTACGGTGAACTCCGACAGAAGTATTGGATAATCGGGGGAAGAGGAGCCATTTGCAAGCATCAGTTTGCTTGTATGGAGTGCCAGAAATGGAGAGCCGGTACGGTAGCGCCCAAGATGGCCGATCTACTTTCAGCCCGCCTATGTCTATGCAAACCTCCTTTCTGGTCAACAGGAGTTGACTGCTTCGGACCCTTCACCATAAGGTCAGCAGACGAGTGGAGAAGCGATGGGGCATCCTGTTCAAATGCCTAACCACCAGATGTGTCCATCTGGACCTACTGGAGAGTCTGGATCACCAGGGTCACCATGACCATTCCTGGACGGGATGGACATGTCTGGACAGTCGAGGTCCAGGTGAAAAACCGGACTTATCTCCGTCCTGTTGTCCGAGTTGTCCCTCTTCCCGAAGTGTCCGAGGAGTAAAAGGATGGAGTCTTTGGACCAAAAGGAATTTGTCCAAATTCCGGGGTGGCCGTAAAAAGACTCCTGGAAAGGAAGTGAGGTCACATAATCAGGAGCAAGATGGCCGCCCTCCTATCACACAGCTGTGAGGTTAAATAGAGGAGCCAGGCTTCTCACTCTGGTCAGATCACCAGCAACTCTACACCAGTCTGTTTGCTCTCAGACTCTCACTATTCTTCACTCCAGAAACCTCTCCACTCTACTCCATTCTTCAAGCCATGTGCGTCTATACCCAACGTGAGTTATTTAGATTAGAACTCCATCTTTGTTCTGAGGCACCATGCGGCCAACAAACAAATGTTTGCACACTGGACTCTGTGCCACCAGGCCTTTCCCTCCTTTTATAGTTTGATTTATTTAAGTTATTTAAGTTGCATTGAATGTTTGATCATTTCCTTCAGTTTATATATCGTGCATTTAAGTATTTATCCTTTGTTTATTGCCTGAATGCATGATAAGTTTATTGTTTGGTCGCTTGGTTTATTGAACAATTATATTGACGCTTATTCCAATTAGTGAATCCTGGAAAGTCCTGGAAAGCTGAATGTGATGGCAGACTGTCTATCTAGACATCCTCTGCCTGCCACTGGTCAACCTGATATGGAACCAGATGTTGTAGCTACTGTCTACCAGGAATCATTCCATGTCATTACTTTGTCTGATCTCACTGTTGCTTGTTAAAGTTGCCCAGAATTGACTCAGCTACATCAGCAGATACAAAAAGGCTGGCCAAAATGCAGAAAAAACATTGCAAATGAACTGATGTCTTATTTTCTGATACAAGATGAACTTGCAGTCGATAATGCACTAATCATGAGAGGTACAAAACACTTAAGTGTGCATATATCACTACATTCCAAGGTGGTTGACCTTGCACATGAAGGACACCAAGGAATAGCGCGCACCTAGCAGAGATTGCATGAAATGTATTGGTGGCTGCAAATAGACAAAGATGTGCAATCCAAAATTTCGTCATTTGTACCGTGTCGGTACAATGACAAGACAGTGAAAACTGTTCTTGCTCCATTGACTCCCATCGAATGGCCAGATGGGCCATGGTAAAAAGTGGCGATTGATATAACGGGGCCATATGAGAATGCTTCATGGGATTGTCATTTTACTATTACACTCACAGACTATTGCAGTTACTGGCCAGAAGTAGCATATGCATCTAATGTTACGACAGGAGTGATCATTTGTTTCTTAGAAACATTTTTCAATCGTGAAGGGAACCTGACATCTCTAGTTTCTGACAACGGATGCCAATTTACTTCCTGCCAATTCACAACATTTTTGAGAGAGAGATTACACATGTGCACTCCAGTCATGAAGGGAACCTGACATGTCTCATTTCTGACAACCAATGCCAATTCACTTCCCACTAATTCGCAAAATTTTTGAGAGAGATTAAGCGTGTGTGCTCCCGTATATACTATCCAAGAGCAAATGGAGCAATAGAGAGATTCAATAGCGTATTGACAGATTGCCCATATGACAGCTAACTAAATACGTAAACCATGGAAATAAGCTGTGACAGAGTTCTTGCAGATTTATCGTGCAACTCCTCATGCTACTACAGGAAGTACTCCTTTTGAGTTACTGAGAAACAGAAATATCCGTACAAAACTGAATATTCTTCCCATCTCACTGAATTGTGCAAAACACAACTGAGTTCAAGAGATTGTGAAACAGAACCAACAAAGGAGTAAGAAATACAGACAGAAATAGAGGCGCAAAAGCGCCTACTTTGCAAGTGAATGATACTGTCCATGTCCGTCGACCTGAACATGTACACAAGGGATCATCAAAGTTTACAGAACCAATGACTGTAATTAGAAAAGTTGGACCTAGGACATATCTGCGAAGTGATGGAAGAAAATGGAATGCGCCAAAGCTGACACGCTTCCCAAAAGTGCATTAGTATGTACTACTGAAAATACAGACACACTTTGATGAATTCAAAGAGAATGCAGAGAATCCGAGGGAACCCAAACCAGTTCCTAGGCGGACTGACCAAGTCAGAAAACCACCACAGTGGTTAGCAAATTTGTTTACAGTAAAGTGAAATTCTAAAATACTAATGACATGAACAATAGTTCTTTTGTTCTGTTTATACAAAGGTAATTATGAGGTTCAAATTCTTAAATGATAAATTACATTATTGTTTACCCTGTCACATTTATACATACAAAGTTATCACTTCGGCGAAACGGTAGCTCAGTGGGTAGCGCTGTGGCCGCACAACCAGGCGGGTCCAGGTTCGACTCTCACTCTGTGCGGAGTTTACATGCGCTCCCTGTGTCTGCATGGGCTCTCTCTGCATTCTCCGGCTTCCTCCCACCTCCAAAAACATGCGCTTCAGGTTAATTGGCCAGTCCCAAATAGCCCGTAGGAGCTGTGTGTCCGTGTTTGTGTGTATATGTGTAGGTCCATGGTGGACTGGCGTCGCACCAGGAGTTTGCCCCCGCCTCACAACTTATGCCTGCTGGGATAGGCTCCAGCTTCCTGTGACCCGCGCAAGCGGATGCAGCGGGTAAGAAAATGAATGAATGAGTTATCACTTCAAGAAAAGGGGAAATGTTGTGTCCTGTTATAATCCTGTTACAATGATGACCGACTGTGGGCCCTGCAATTGAGTTGATTAAGGTGAACAAGAGATTGAAAGTAAATGAAAAAAATAAAGAGTAAGCACGTTGTTCATACCAATGTCTCTCGGCTGCTTAATTTACTTTTCAACAGCATAGAATACCATACGTTGTGTATTCCTGCTGACAAACGACAAAAAAGGCAAAATGACAATCATTTCCAAGTGGTTTTGTCTATAATGACATTTTTGCCCAATAGACTACACATTGTCTCACTCAAATTCAAACATTTGAGTACATGCACAGAGATTTATAGCAACAATTCTACATTTCTGAAAATTCTGAAGATTAGACACGAATTGGTGTTGTAGGGTGAATAATAAATAGCGCACTGTTGTTTTCTTTTGTTGCACGACAGACATTGATTTCCAAAAGGCAATAGCAAAGTTTAGTTTTTCAAACTGCCATTTCCATCTAAATTGCAGTATAACACAAGCTACAAAAGCTGTAGCTGCAGAACTTGGCGCATAATGCTGCTCTAGTGGTTTTCTGGCTTGTATACTTCTTCCAAGAAATGGTTATTGAGAAATAAAGTTTAACACCAATTTCCATATCCATGTTATGGAGGAATTTATTTTATAGTTATTATTAATGGGATCTGAGAAAGTGATTTTCATAAAAATGTGACTGTAAGAAATGATTTCCATCACATTAAGATTTCTTAATGTGATGGAAATCTTTCTGCTGATGGATTTCTTTCTGCTGTGGCCTCCTCTGTCAATTTCCTTCTCCCTCGTATGTCATCAAAGAAATCTAAATATGTCTTGTTGATGTGACGCTTCTCATCTTCGAGTGCAATCGCCCAAGGCGAGACTGTCTCCATTTACTTGAAACTGAATGTGATGTTGTCTAAATCGGACTTTTAATCCCTTTTTAGAAGCAGTCTGATTATCCTTACTACTACTGAATTTCCTTCGGGATTATTAAAGTATCTATTTATCTATCTATAAGCCCTATTTTGCTTTTCAGTCGAATGACTGCTAAGTAAAAAGCCAGCATGCTGCCTGCATTGTGAATGGACAATACACAGTGACATCTGGGAGGACAATTCCATTTTAGAGCCAATCATTCTTCCCACTAAAAGCTCCAAGTAAACAGCACTGAATAAGTAACTTCTATTATTATTGTTATAATTATACAAAGCAGAGGCAAGGGCATCACAAAGGAAATCATGCTCAGCACTGTCCTGCTGTTTATGTGTGTCTTCAGGAGGATCAGAAGTGCTGACTGGCAATAAAACCTCCCACACTTCAATCAATAAAGCTTTCCAGTTGTTTAACGTCAGCCATTGAGTGTGCCAATGAGGCTGTTTTACACAGACTCACATAGTGAGAAAGAAGTCTGGGGAATCTAAAAATGTTAACAAACAATCCAGCAGGATATTTGCTGATATGCAGTAATTATGTGGGCTTATCGATGGTTTGGTATTCTGCCATTTCGCATGTGACACTGCCCAAAAAATGACATACAAAAACAAAACAACGTGAATTCTGTCCAACTTTGTTCTACTTTTGGATTTTTCACTGAATTATGAGGAGGATATCTGTTTCTCCACCCAGTCTTCTTTTGGCAGTCCATTTATGTGCACAAATGCTGCCACATGCTAAATTCTAATAATAAAGCTTAACTTATAAAATGACTGCTGTAAAGTAATTTGTATGGAAGCATTTGTATGGAAACAATGCCAGTTCATCAAGACTTTCCAGAGGAATTAAAGTAGAATCAAAACATCCATCACAGGATGTAAATGCCAAGGGAAAAGATTCAGCTTCTAAATGAAGAAAAAAACATTCATTGCTTCACTGAATTAAACATGAAAACATGTCTTGTCTTGTAATTAAAGATCTACCGAGTGCTGAAGTAAGTCACATGTCTCCGTACTTCCGTTACCTTATTTTTAGTGCCACACCAGAACCGGTAAAGGAGTCTTTGACTATTTGTGTTTAATAAACAAAGACAAAAATTAAACCAACCGGCTTTCATGTTCAGGTATATTTTTACTCAAGAATACGGAGGGCTACCAAAACCTATCATGGATAAGGAGGTAAAGAAAGATGCTAATTTGAGCAAGCAAGTAAGATATATATGTGGATCATAAGTAATTTTTTCTCTGAAACATATCTGCAACTAAACTAGCCTAGCCTATCCTACAACCGCGGAGGACCATTGGGGCACCACAGATGACTCGCAGTTGTCATCATAATAATGTGTCTTGGGCAACTGAATCTGGCGGCGCCAATACATCTCCAGGTGGGGTTGCAGTAACAAACAGTGCTGAAATAATGCTAAATGATGCACCGCCATTTATCTGCAAAGCACCAATATTTATTTTGGTTAATTTACACCTATTAGTGGTGGAGTGCTGTCAACAGAATGAGCTCCAGCTGAACATCTCCCAAATGAAGGAGATAGTGCTGGACTTTTGGCGGGCATCCCCGCTCTTCACAGCCAGTGGTGATCGAGGGCAGGGAGGTGGAGGTGGTAAAAAGTACCTGGGGCTGCACAGACTGGACTTGGCTACCAGCTTGGACTCTGTGTAGAGGAAGGGACAGAGAAGGATGCACTTCCTGAGGAGAGTGCCCTCCTCCAACATCTGTTCTATAAGCTTCTTCAGATGTTCTACCAGTCCATAATGTACAGTGTGCTGTGCTGCACTATTAAGTGTTGGGATGGTGATGAGAGAGAAATGGACATGGAACGCCTGAACAGACTCATCCACAGAGATGGTTCTGTGGTCGGCCAGAGACTGGAGTCTGTGGAGACAGTTCTGTAGAGAAGGAACATGTCCAAACTGAGATCAATTCTGGTGAACACCAGCAAACCCCTGCACATTGCCTTCTCAGTGTGATCAATCATTTCTTTGTAATACATAGCAGTATAGAGGGCAGCACTTCAAGCGTGTTACTCTGACATTTGTAACAGCATTTTGTATTTTACACCTGTTCAAGCCCATTCCAACAACAGATTTACATTTTACAGCACACAGTTGCCCCCCCCCCCCGCATTTCCTGGAGGAGTTATCAAACTTTATTTCCTCCTGTGAACGGATCTTTTTAGGGTCAGTGGCTTGCCCTTTACAGTAGGAAGAACCTTTCTGAACAGTGTCTCCCAAAACTTTAATGCAAACATGTTCTCATACTGTCTGTCTGACTCTCTGTCTGTCTGTTTATGAATCATGCAATATTCACAAAGCTGACAAATTTACATTTATGAGAGCAAATGAAAAGCACACACAAGCAACAGCACATTTTTTATAATTTTTAATCTTTAAATCAATCCACTTTAAGAAAATTTCTTGAAGATGCAACTTTTTAAAAATGCATCAAAAACGATTTGCGTCCATACGACAGTGTTTTCAAAAAAATCTCTGTCCATACGCAGACACACCAGTGCGTTTTTGAAGACGGCTATAAGCATGCCAAACCATGTGGTGGCAGTATTGAGTCAAATTTTATCCAATAGGAATCCTCCGTGTTTTAATGTAGCCACAAGAGGACACAAGCCAGTGTCTTATTGTGCCGGTCCCAAGCCCGGATAAATACAGAGGGTTGCGTCAGGAAGGGCATCCGGCGTAAAACTTTTGCCAAATCAAAGATGCGAATCAAACCTACGACTTCCATACCGGATCGGTCGAGGCCCGGGTTAACAACGACCGCCGTCGGCGCTGTTGACCTACAGGGCGCCGGTGGAAATTGGATTACTGTTGGTCGAAGAAGGAGAGGAGGAAAGTGCGTTCGCACGAAGAAAGAGAAGAGGAACACCAAGAGTATAGGACTAAGAGTAGGGACGTTGAATGTTGGAACTATGACAGGAAAAGGTAGAGAGCTGGTTGACATGATGCAGAGGAGGAAGGTAGACATACTGTGTGTACAGGAGACCAGGTGGAAAGGTAGCAAGGCTAGAAGTTTAGGAGCAGGGTTCAAGTTGTTCTATCATGGTGTAGATGGGAAGAGAAATGGAGTAGGAGTTATCTTGAAGGAGGAGTTTGTTAGGAATGTCCTGGAGGTAAAAAGAGTGTCGGACAGAGTGATGAGTCTGAAGCTAGAAATAGAAGGTGTGATATTCAATGTTGTTAGCGGGTATGCTCCACAGGTAGGATGTGAGCTGGAGGAGAAGGAGAAATTCTGGTCGGACCTTGATGAAGTGATGCAGAGCATGCCTAGAAGTGAGAGAGTTGTCATTGGAGCAGACTTCAATGGACATGTTGGTGCAGGAAACAGAGGTGATGAGGATGTGATGGGCAGGTTTGGTATCCAGGAGAGGAACGCAGAAGGACAGATGGTAGTTGACTTTGCAAAAAGGATGGAAATGGCTGTAGTGAATACTTTCTTCCAGAAGAGGCAGGAACATAGAGTGACCTATAAGAGTGGCGGTAGGAGCACACAGGTAGACTACATCTTGTGTAGACGGTGTAACCTGAAGGAGATCAGTGACTGCAAAGTAGTGGTAGGTGAGAGTGTAGCCAAACAGCATAGGATGGTGGTGTGTAGGATGACTCTGGTGGTGAAGAAGATCAAGAGGGCAAAGGCAGAGCAGAAGACGAAATGGTGGAAGCTGAAAAAGGAAGAGTGTTGCATGACTTTTAGGAAGGAGTTAAGACAGGCTCTGGGTAGTCAGGAGGTTCTTCCAGATGACTGGACAACTACAGCTAATGTGATCAGGGAGAGAGGTAGGAGAGTACTTGGTGTGTCATCTGGAAGGAAAGTAGATAAGGAGACTTGGTGGTGGAATGAGGAGGTACAGGAGTGTATACAGAGAAAGAGGTTAGCCAAGAGGAAGTGGGACACTGAGAGGACTGAGGAGAGTAGACAGGAGTACAGGGAGATGCAGCGTAAGGTGAAGGTAGAGGTAGCAAAGGCCAAACAAGAAGCTTATGATGACTTGTATGCTAGGTTGGCCAGTAAGGAGGGAGAGACTGATCTATACCGGTTGGCAAGACAGAGAGACAGAGATGGGAAGGACGTGCAGCAGGTTAGGGTGATTAAGGATAGGGATGGAAGTCTATTGACAGGTGCCAGTAGTGTGATGGGAAGATGGAAAGAGTACTTTGAAGAGTTGATGAACGTGGAAAATGAGATAGAACAAAGACTAGAAGAGGTTACTGTTGTGGACCAGGATGTAGCAAAGATTAGTCAGGATGAAGTGAGGAGGGCATTGAAGAGGATGAAGAGTGGAAAGGCAGTCGGTCCTGATGATATACCTGTAGAGGTTTGGAAGTGTCTAGGAGAGGTGGCAGTAGAGTTTCTGACTGGGTTGTTCAACAGGATCTTAGATAGTGAGAAGATGCCTGAGGAATGGAGGAGAAGTGTGCTGGTGCCCATTTTTAAGAACAAGGGAGATGTGCAGAGTTGTGGCAACTACAGAGGAATAAAGCTGATGAGCCATACAATGAAGTTATGGGAGAGAGTAGTGGAAGCTAGACTAAGGGCAGAAGTGAACATTTGTGAGCAGCAGTATGGTTTCATGCCAAAAAAGAGTACTACAGATGCAGTATTTACGTTGAGGATGTTGATAGAGAAGTATAACGAAGGCCAGAGGGAGCTGCATTGTGTTTTTGTAGATCTAGAGAAAGCTTACGACAGGGTGCCCAGAGAGGAACTGTGGTATTGTATGAGGAAGTCTGGAGTGGCAGAGAAGTATGTTAGAGCGGTGCAGGACATGTATGAGGACTGTAAGACAGTGGTGAGGTGTGCTGTAGGTGTGACAGAGGAGTTCAAGGTGGAGGTGGGACTGCATCAGGGATCAGCTCTGAGCCCCTTCTTGTTCGCTATGGTGATGGACAGGCTGACAGACGAGGTTAGACAGGAATCTCCATGGACTATGATGTTTGCAGATGACATTGTGATCTGCAGTGAGAGTAGGGAACAGGTGGAGGAGAAGCTAGAGAGGTGGAGGTTTATCCTGGAAAGGAGAGGAATGAAGGTTAGCCGCAGTAAGACAGAGTACATGTGTGTGAATGAGAGGAACCCAAGTGGAAGAGTGAGGTTACAGGGAGAAGAGATCAAGAAGGTGGAGGATTTTAAGTACTCAGGCTCAACAGTCCAGAGCAATGGAGAGTGTGGAAAAGAGGTGAAGAAGCGTGTACAGGCAGGATGGAACGGATGGAGGAAGGTGTCAGGTGTGATGTGTGATAGAAGAGTTTCAGCTAAAATGAAAGGAAAGGTGTACAAAACTGTGGTGAGACCAGCAATGTTGTTTAGTCTAGAGACAGTGTCACTGAAGAAAAGACAGGAGACAGAGCTGGAGGTAGCAGAGATGAAGATGCTGAGGTTCTCTCTGGGAGTGACCAGGAAGGATAGGATCAGGAATGAGTACATCAGAGGGACAGCACATGCTAGACGTTTTGGAGATAAAGTCAGAGAGGCCAGACTGAGATGGTTTGGACATGTCCAGAGGAGAGATAGTGAATATATTGGTAGACGGCTGTTGAGTTTTGAACTGCCAGGCAGGAGGCCTAGAGGAAGACCAAAGAGGAGGTTTATGGATGTAGTGAGGGAAGACATGAAGGTAGTTGGTGTGAGAGAAGAGGATTCAAAGGACAGGGCTAGATGGAGGAAATTGATTCGCTGTGGCGACCCCTGAAGGGAAAAGCCGAAAGGAAAAGAAGAGGAATCCTCCGTGTTTTGTTGTCACAACACACGGGTCCATAAATATGACGTCAAAGAGGTTTTCGTCGCAGGCAAGACGTCAGCGTTTTTAAAAAGTTGCAGATACACAGTCCACACGACAACGCAGACCCAGCGTTTAAAAAAAAATCCACCTAGGCCAGTGTTTTTAAAAAGTTGCGTTTTCGTTCCGGATATCTGCGTTGTCGTGTGGACGAAAAGCGTAAACGCAACAAAAAAGTTGCGTTTTCAAAAAGTTCCGGCATCGTGTGGACAGGGCTTTAGTCAAAACCCATCTGGCTCCTAATAATGGTTGATGAGGGTGTCAGGGGGTGTCGAAAGGAGTCACTGAAATGCAAGTTTCACCGAGCTTTTGTTTGCTAATGTGTGTCATTAGTATGAGACACTTCACCTTGGTTAATCTGCTGAGTCGTTCTTTTGCGGATCTGATTGCAAATAGGTGAAAGGTGATGTGACAGACCACCCCCCCTGTTCAGAGATGGCTTCTCTACTTTAACATGGATGGCTTCTGTCACTCCTCTCAAACTATCTGTCCTCCCTGTCCAAAATATGAACATTGGTATCTTCCCTGAGGTGAAAGAAGACTCCAGAATCTTGTCCTGATGAGTTGGCTCTTCTGTGTTGAGCAATGCACTTGGGGAGTGGCTGTTTAGTTTCCCCCATAAAGACATCAGAGCATTCCTTGTTGTATTTAAATGCATATACGAGGTTGCTCTTCTGACTGGTGTGCAGTGTTTTGGATGGACCAGTCTTTGTCAGGGTGTTACTCACCTTAAAACACACAGGAAAGTACTGAGTGTGTGATTAAAATCGAATACTGTGAAACTAGCAAAATAGCAAATAGCATGTATGTAATGTTTAAATCTTTTCAAAATGTACTTAATACATCTTTTATTATAAAAGAAATCATTCTTGAAGAACGAGTGTCTGTTTGGTGTCATATACACTTGAAAGCAGCTACAATTATTATGTACTGCATTTGTTAATGGTGCCATCGAATACAAAAATCTGTCAGCGACAATTAATCAACCAATTAATTACAATAACAGACTACAGTTAAACAGAATTGATCAGAAATTAAGAAAAAAACATTTAAAAAACACCATTTATTTTTTACATTTGCTCATGTATTTGAAATACGTTATGTGCTTCTGCTTTAAGATGGCCAGTTCGGTTGATAACAAATACACTAATAAGAGCCTTGTTTCTGCTTAATAATTACTTTATATTCAGTCATAAATATTCATGAAAAGCCTGTATATCGCTCTATATGGGTGGTACCAGATAAAAGAACATGTTTTCATATTGTCAGGGACTTGAGCTGCTGTGATCAGATCTAAGTACAACAGAAGAGAGATGCAGATTTGAATATAACAACACTAATCATGTGAATGTAATTTAAATTCCGCAGAGGATTGATGGTAGGACGTATTTGCATGTGAAACTGAACACAATCTCAAGAGCAGTGATGCTACATTACACCCAGGCTTTTCTAGTTGCCTTAAAGTATTTTCCTCTCGGTCTGTGATTATCTGCGTCTGCCATGTCTGTTTTATCTAATTTATTTATTTATTTATTTATTATTTTATATACTGGTGGCACACTCTGGCACACACCTGTTCATCCCCCAAGCCATTAAACTGCTCAACTCCTCTCTAGGGGAGATGAAGAAGAAAGTCCACACGAGAGCTGAGGGATGACACAAACAATACAGCAAAAACAATACAAACATTATAGACATCTCACTATACCCATACTTAACTAGGCCTGTTTTATTTATTTATTTATTTATTTATTTGTTTTTCTATACTTATTTATGATTTTCTATTTGTATATTCTTGATGGGTTATTTATTAATCTTTCTATTTGGTGTTTTTTCTGTGTTTTATGTACTCACTGTGCTGTGTTAGGGTTAGGGTTCCCTGATGGAACCTCCTTAAGGGATAAATAAAGTTATACTCTACTCTAGTTAGTTTTGAATCATGCATATATATGTGTGTACAGGCCCTGAACACACTAACACACAAACAGGGGCCCTGTGACATGCAGCTCCTCCGTGGTGCGCCCAAATGTATTTATACATTCCTGACTTCGGGCTCATTTCACAAAGCAGGTTAAGTGGAAAACCTGGGTAAATTAGCCCTGAAATCAGAGAAAACCAGGGTTTTTGGTTTCACTAAGGGACGTAACTTAACCCAGAGTGAGAGCAGTAACCCTGACCAGTTCCATGAAGCGAGGTAAACTAAACCTCTGGGTTTGTTAAGTAATAGACTCTCATAAACTAACCTGGTTGGGAGCGGGTTTTATTTTACAAACCAGGGTTTCTTCTGACTCTGGCCCCTTTCACTGGCACTCGTTTGCTTCATTTCCTGGTTCTGTCGGAGAGTTTTACCAACAAAAGGTTTTATAAATAACTCCGTAATTTAGAGGTATTTTAGAGGCAAACATGGTGTGTCCATTTGACGAGGATCCCGTTTGTGAAGTTTCAGCACTAATTCACAGAGAATTAAATATTTTTGTATCGCGTTCAGATGTCCCGTCATATCCAGACAGTTTATGATCAGTACCGGTTCACGTCCTGATCCATCTCACACACACACACACACACACACACACACACACACACACACACACACACACACACACACACACACACACACACACACACATCCACGACCTAATCCATCCTCACATCTGCAGCAGCGCCGCGTGTAGAGCTCCATTCAGGTTTTTTTTATTTTCATTTGCAAACGGTAGTTTTTCTATACAATGTGAGAGATGCTCAGTGCTCCTCGCCTTGAAACTGTACCCCAGCGTATGACAAATAAATAAAGAAACAGAAGAACAAATATTTAAGTGCAAAGCACGTTTATCAATGCATCTTCAAAGTTATACAACAGAAAATAGCCAGTTTTAGCTTTAGTCATCGTGTTGACAGGGTCTGAGGCCAAGTCCACATGATGGCTTTTTGAAAACTTTTTGAAAACGCAACTTTTTGTTGCGTTTACTCCTTTCGTCCACACAACAACGCAGATATCCGGAACAAAAAAGCAACTTTTTGAAAATTCTGGCCAAGGAATTTCTTTCAAAACGCTGGGTCTGCATTGTCGTGTGGACAATGTATCCGCAATTTTTTTCCGGGGGGCGTGTCCCTGGGCCCAAAACCGCTGTGACGTCATGCATGTGACCCAAATCTACAACACTTATCATTGATGAAGTGTTGTTACTGTACCTCAGGTGCTGGGAACAAAGCCAACACTTCACTTGCGAATTGAAAATGACGTGTGGTTTATTCTTTTCTACCGTGTGAGCAACAGAGCCTGAAAATAAGTTTCTTAGAAATTAAAATCTACTTTGTTCGGCGGGACCAGTTTTAAATGTTCCCAGACTTAGGATCTCTTTCTAGTTGGTTTCATTGCAAAAGCAATTAGAAAGCAAACCGTCAGCAATCCGGACCCTAATCTGATCAATCCAGAAGGTATTGAAACAATAAGCGGCGTACCATACTGTTTCATCCATTTTAACACGTCTGGGACTCGCCGGTGTTTTCGAATCTTCGCCCACTAATCTGAACTACAAAACTGGTTCACCTGGAGAATGAAGCAACGGAGTGTTTCAAACATCATCGGTCACATGGTTTTTCCACGTTTGAAGCAGGCTTCGAAGCAGTGGTTCAGAAAAAAACCTTAAACGGAGTCTGGGGCATGTATCGGAGCACCAAAACACAGCGAACATCACTACATGTATGCCATTTGCTATTGTTACTCCTTGATCATTTCCGTTCAACCGCGACTTTGCCTTGCCTAGTCTGTCTTGTTCTGGTTTTTTGACCCTTGTCTGTTCTGACCAGGATTTTTGTCTTTGATGCCCTGTGTATGACCTTTACCCTTTTTTTTGGATTACACTTCTGCCTGCCTGTACTGTCCTGTTTCTGATCCTCTGGTTTTGACCCCAGCATGTTTTATCACCACGAGCTTGATTATCCCTGTGGTGCTGCAACCCCTGTTTGTCTGGCTTTGAAATGGACCAATTAAAACCTCCTATTTTTTTGACAGTTTGACTCTAGCGACTGGTTCCTTTGGAGACCATAACACACTCGCACACACAGACAAACACATCCATATTATACACAGCATTCCATTATTTGATTCATCGTCTTGAAGACAAGGTGATGTTAATCCTTTCATCTTCAGCCGCTTATCCAAACTCGGGTCACAGGTTTACACTGGAGCCTATCCCACCTGACTACCCATGAGTGGTGGGGTACACTCTGTATCAGTCACCAGTTCATCATAGGGCCACGTAGAAAGACAGACACCCACTCATGCTCACAGTCATACCTATCAACACTTCAGTTTGATCTTTTTACCTAAATTGCATGTTTTTGGTGGTGGGAGCAGGCCAGAGAACCCAGACAGAAACCATGCAGACAGAACATACAAACTCAGAAAGGCGAGGTGGAATCGAACCGAGGACCTTTCATGTTGCCCCACACAATTTCATGTCTGTGAATAATAGCAAGTAATTAAAAACATGATGAATTTATTTATTTATTTATTTATTTAATTTTTCCGGACATGTTACTATAACAGACTTCACTCCCATCACATTTACAACATCAACAGCAACATTTTTTAAAAAAAGGGCTGATGGGTAGAAGCCAAAAGGCTTCTACCCATCAGAATCAACAAACATCTCTCTCATTACAATATGTTGTCAACAAACTCAGACAGTAGGCCCATTTCACGTAGGCAGGGTTAACAAACCCTGAGGTGAACCTGTGGTTCTGGGTTGACTTACCCTGAAGTTAGAAAACCAGACATTTCGGTTTCAAAAACACTTTTCAGGGTCAGTTTGTTGACCCAGAGTAAATTGACCCGCAGTTTTACAGGCGCGACAACTCGAAAAAAAGCCAACACCAATGGAGCTCCAATTCAACGATCCACCTTGACGATGTACGAGACACGTACCGCAGCGCTTTACGGCAGTCGGAGTACAGATTTTAATTTATGCATATGAAGTCTTTGGAGACATTTTCAGAAGAAGGAGGAACAGCGTTGTAGCTGCAAAGAAGAGGGAGATAGCGTGGGAGTGAACTGTTGCTCAATTCAATGCGTAAGTTTAAATGTAGTACATTGCACTCACTGTAAAATTAAGGAGGGAAACTGCTTGAATAATAGTTTCTTAATTTATTTTATTTCGGCACTATCCAACGGGGGAGAAGCGTATATGTTAGCAGCTGATAATCAGAATCAGAATCAGAAAAAGTTTTATTGCCAAGTACAGTAAAATTTACCATACGAGGAACTTGGCGCGGTGTCGGTGCATTAAAAGGTGAATGAAGGATAAAAACATCGTTCACACAGGTCAGACTTCTGCATCATCTCATTAGGGAATCTCCTCATCCCTCATTATGTTTGATAAGCTGATGAGCCATACAATGAAGTTATGGGAAAAAGTATATGAAGCTAGACTATGGGCAGAAGTGAACATTTGTGAGCAGCAGTATGGTTTCATGCGAAAAAAGAGTACTACGGATGCAGTATTTGCTTTGAGGATGCTGATAGAGAAGTACAACGAAGGCCAGAAGGAGCTGCATTGTGTTTTTGTAGATCCGGAGAAAACTTATGACAGGATGCCCAGAAAGGAATTGTGGTATTGCATGAGTAAGTCTGGAGTGGCAGAGTAGTATGTTAGAGTACTGCAGGACATGTATGAGGACTGTAAGACAGTGGAGATGTGTGCTGTAGGTGTGACAGAGGAGTTCAAGGTGGAAGTGGGACTGCGTCAGGGAGCAGCTCTGAGCCCCTTCTTGTTCGCTATGGTGATGGACAGGCTGACAGACGAGGTTAGACAGGAATCTCCATGGACTATGATGATTGCAGATGGCATTGTGATCTGTAGTGAGAGCAGGGAACAGGTGGAGGAGAAGCTAGAGAGGTGGAGGTTTGTCCTGGAAAGGAGAGGAATGAAGGTTAGCCGCAGTAAGACAGAGTACATGTGTGTGAATGAGAGGAACCCAAGTGGAAGAGTGAGGTTACAGGGAGAAGAGATCAAGAAGGTGAAGGATTTGAAGTACTTAGGGTCAACAGTCCAGAGCAATGGAGAGTGTGGAAAAGAGGTGAAGAAGCATGTCCAGGCAGGATGGAACAGGTGGGGAAAAGTGTCAGGTGTGATGTGTGATAGAAGAGTTTCAGCTAAAATGAAGGGAAAGGTGTACAAAACTGGTGAGACCAGCGGTGTTGTTTGGTCTAGAGACAGTGTCACTGAGGAAATAAGAAGAGACAGAGCTGGAAGTAGCAGAGATGAAGATACTGAGGTTCTCTTTGGGAGTGACCAGGATGGATAGGATCAGGAATGAATACATCAGAGGGACAGCACATGTCAGAGGTTTTGGAGATAAAGTCAGAGAGGGCAGAATGAGATGGTTTGGACATGTCCAGAGGAGAGATAGTGAATATATTGGTAGAAGGATGCTGAGTTTTGAACTGCCAGGCAGGAGGCCTAGAGGAAGACCAAAGAGGAGGTTTATGGATGTAATGAAAGAGGACAGGAAGGTAGTTGGTGTAAGAGAAGAGGATGCAGAGGACTGGGTTAGATGGAGGCAATTGATTGGCTGTGGTGACCCCTGAAGGGAAAGCCGAAAGGAAGAGAAGAAACCTGCTTAATCTGTTTAAGGTGAATATGAGGCTAGATTATTGAACAAACACATGCCCTAGTTCATTTTAATGAGTGCAGGCATTTACCATTACCTTGAAGAGCATGTTGCTGTGAGAAACATTTTCCACACAAGAGATTGATAATATTTTTCTAAAATAGACCCATACTGATGACTGCAGTGAAAGAAAATCTATCCACTCATCCTTCAAGAGACGGCCATGTCCAGTCCAGAGAGAAACACTTTGTAGTTGTTGATGAGCTGACTTAGAGGGACTACAGCCAACTGAAGAGTAGTTGGCCAGTACTTACATTTTAAACAGATTTAATATGTTCATGGGTAGTTTTGAACACATTTTGTTTTGGGTATTTGTTAGATGTGTGTTTGCTTGCCTGGTCGGGACGTTTTTTCCAAATGTTGAAGGACCGAATTCAGTTTCAGTGAGTGAGAGGGATTGGAAGGTCATCGCAAAGCAATAGCAGTCCCATTCTTAGCTCGCATTCTTCATGAAATGTGAATTACAAGAAAAATGCATATATTTATTGTATAAATGAATACAAGCAAACCTTGGTTTTTGAACGATTTAAACATCGAACAAATTGGAATTTCTTTCTTTCCCGTGTTTGCATCTTTCTTTTCCATTTCTTTGATATGTTACATTACTATACAATTTGATACATAAATGACATCATGACATAACATATAGTACGTGGATACAGCGGCAGAAAATGGATGGATATTATGTTGAAAGAAGGTAGTTTTCTAGCGTCTTGGAACGGATTAAGATCATTTACATTATCTGTAATGGGAAAAACGTATTTGGAATTCGAACAAATCGGTATGCGAACAGCCTTCCGGAACGAATTGTAGTCGGAAACCAAGGTTTGCCTGTACATGTTTTTTATTGGTTTTCATTTCACCATAAATAAATGCCCTACTTCAGGAGAAACTCTGCAGAGAGAAGCAGGAGGAAATGTTGCCCCACAGGGTGCCTGACTAAATTTGCCAATAAATGAAGGAATTTTGGTTGGGGGAATTTTTTGTTTTATGGCCCTGAATATATTTACACATTAAAGTGACATCTTTGCAGAGTGAATAGTCCAAAAGAATGTAAACTTTGTCCCTTGTATTTTATATAGCTGAGGTTAAACAGGTGTTGTTAACAATGGCTCCCAGTTTAATAGTGTAAAGTTATGAGATAAATATAGATACTCCATAGTTACTGGAATTACTGTTGTAACAGCTTTTTTTTTTCTACTTTTGGGTGTCTGAGAAGTTCATTCATTCATTTTCTGCCACTTCATCCGCCGTAGCGCGTCATGGGGTCCCGGAGAACCCACGCAGACACAGGGAGAGCATGCAAATTCTGCACAGAGCTATATATATATCAATTGGAATTGATATTCCTGATATAGAGTCTGGGTCCTGCCCAGAGTTTCTTCCTCAATGAGGGAGTTTTTGTCCGCCACTGTTGCTTATGCTTGGAGGGTTTAGTTGAGTTTTTCTGTCTGTTAAAGCACTTTGAAATGTCTTGCCATGAATAAGAGCTATATAGATAAAACTTGTTTGATTGATTGATCGATATTCTTGAATATTTTTATTGTTTGATATTCCTGCTCAGTTGTTTGCATCTGTTGTTTTTGTTGCTATTATCCCCATCTATATATTTGAATAAGCTCACTTGAAAAAGTGTCACGTTGTCACCAACTCCAATCAATACCTGTCAATCAAGCCCATCCAATCATGGCTCTCAACCAATCACGGCACATCTTCTAGAGGGAATCACGTGAACAATATGTCGTAAGGCCTCTGCTATGTTAGGAGAAGAAATAACTATACATGGACTTCCCAGTTAACATAATTTTACAGTGTCATAATTTTTCCAAAAATTTTCATGATTTTGAGAAGAAAGTCCAAACAGCAGGAACAACACAGAAAACGGCAACGAATTCTGAGTGAAATTAGCAGGCTAGCATGAACAGTCTGTCCAGCTATGGTTTCCGTTTGGAATGGGACAAGTAGTATCCAAAATGCACCTTGGCCATCTGACAAAAATACTCTTAAATGGGACAGTAAAGTAAAAATGAACCAGGTCTGTATTTGAAGTACATAAGTAAAAAACAGGCTTGACGTTTTTTTTGGGGTTTTTTTAGCAATGGGGACTTAGAAAAACTAAATTTATCATAAGTTATGGAGCGTGCCATGACAGCAGAAGTGACGCAATCGTAGACATTGGGGTGAATCCATATCAATGCAGATAAAGCAATCGACAACATAACATTTTCACTATTATTTATCAGGGTATTGCTTAAAATCATGTCATCATCAAATGCTGAGGACGAGTTCCCTGTAAACCCACGTAGGGGTAATTATCTTGCATAATTACCACCCGATGTATGTGGAGGATGACAGTTCGGACATCTAGAGACTCATCCCAGGTGGCTTCATCTGAATCGGATTCTGACAGAGATATCCAACTAGTTATAATGTCCTGCTTTGGTATATTATGTGTGTGGAAAAGTTAATCGGTGTACCGATGCTAATGTGTCAGCCCGTCAATGGGATTTTCCATATTACAAGTCCTTCTCAAAAAATTTGCATATTGTGGATAAGTTCATTATTTTCTGTAATGTACTGATAAACATTAGACTTTCATATATTTTAGATTCATTACACACAACTGAAGTAGTTCAAGCCTTTTATTGTTTTAATATTGATGATTTCTGCAAAAAGTAAAGAAAAACCATAAATCCCTATCTCAAAAAAATTGCATATTTCATTCGACCAATAAAAAAAAGTGTTTTAACACAAAAATAGTCAACCTTCAAATGATTATGTTCAGTTATGCACTCAATACTTGGTCGGGAATCCTTTTGCAGAAATGACTGCTTCAATGCGGCGTGGCGTGGAGGCAATCAGCCTGTGGCACTGCTGAGGTGTTATGGAGGCCCAGGATGCTTCGATGGCGGCCTTAAGCTCATCCACAGTGTTGGGTCTGGTGTCTCTAGAGAATCTGTGGGATATTATGAAGAGGAAGTTCTCTTCATAATATCCCACAGATTCTCTATGGGATACAGGTCAGGAGAGTTGGCAGGCCAATTGGGCACATAATACCATGGTCATAAACTATTTACCAGTGGTTTTGGCACTGTGAGCAGGTGCCAGGTCGTGCTGAAAAATGAAATCTTCATCTCCATAAAGCTTTTCAGCAGACGGAAGCATGAAGTGCTCCAAAATCGCCTGATAGCTGCAGTGGCCCTGCCCTTGATAAAACACACTGGACCAACACCAGCAGCTGACAAGGCCCCCCAGACCATCACTGACTGTGGGTACTTGACACTGGACTTCAGGCATTTTGGCATTCCCTTTCCCCAGTCTTCCTCCAGACTCTGGCACCTTGATTTCCGAATGACATGCAAAATTTGCTTTCATCCGAAAAAAGTAATTTGGCCCACTGAGCAACAGTCCAGTGCTGCATCTCTGTAGCCCAGGTTAGGAGCTTTTGCCACTGTTTCTGGTTCAAAAGTGGCTTTACCTAGGGCATGCGGCACCTGTAGCTCATTTCCTGCACACACCTGTGCACGGTGGCTGTGGATGTTTCTACCCCAGACTCAGTCCATTGCTTCCTCAGGTCCCCCAAGTCTGGAATTGGCCCTTCTCCACAATCTTTCTCAGGTTCGTCACCTCTTCTGGTTGTGCAGCATTTTCTGCCACACCTTTTCCTTCCCACAGACTTCCCACTGAGGTGCTTTGATACAGCACTATGGGAATAGCCTATCCGCTCAGAAATGTCTTTCTGTGTCTTACCCTTGAGGCTTGAGGGTGTCAATAATGGCCTCATGGACAGCAGTCATGGACAGTCTTACCCATGATTGTGGTTTTGAGTAATGAACCAGGCTGGGAGTTTTTAAAAGCCTCTGGAATCTTTTGCAGGCATTTAGAGTTAATTTGTTGATTAAGATGATCAGGTTAATAGCTCATGTAAGGTACCTTTACATGATATGCTAATTTTTTGAGATAAGACTTTGGGTTTTCATGAGCTGTATGCCAAAGTCATCAGTATTAAAACAATAAAAGACTTGATATATTTCAGTTAGTTTGCAATGAATCGAAAATATATGAAAGTTTAAATTTTATCATTACATTATGGAAAATAATGAACATTATCACAATATGCCAATTTTTTGAGAAGTACCTGTATGTTACCATAGAGCTAGCCACCATTCATTACTGTTGGAGTGTGTGGAATTAATAACAACTCTAATTTATATTAATATGTCTTGTAGTTACGAATGTATAAGGATGAGGACCTGACATGCTGTTTTTGTATTTTTTATTTCAGTGTCACAGATCTTCTCAGTAAATGGACTTGTCTATTACTTTTGATATTGTTTACTTTTCGCAGTTGCCATAATCGTGCGATAATCTGGTCATAAAAACATTTATACAATACCTCCAGTATCTCCAGACATTAATTATCCCCTAAACCTTGGGAATTCAGAATAAATACTATGTGTTGTCCGAAAATGATCTTACCTTGAAATTTCTTTGGAAATCCTCCGAGGTAAAGTGGTCATGACAGATACTCGGATCCTTGGTCATTTTGACCCGGTTTATTCGTGCTCTCCATTTCCTTCCTAGCTTCCCAGAACATATTCTAAAGAAGGATAGTTCCTTGTCTTTGTGTTTTCATCCTGTTGTGTTGGCACAACCATTCACCTCACAGATAACCATGATATTTATCGGGTTTAACACTTCGTTGATTGCATTGTGTTCTATGGCTGCCAAGCTAAATATGTCGTCAATGACGTATGACGCCCACATGACCACTGGATGCGGAAGCTGCTGCAGTGCAAATTTTAAGCTCTTCTGACCAAAGGGATGATGCTACACATATAAAAAAAAAATTCTTCTATTTTTCATAATGATGAAAAACATATATGTCACTTAAAATTTACTTTACTGTCCCTTTAAGTAACTACATACAATTCTGCTCATGTAGTCAACTAACAGAACTATCACTTCTCTAAAATTTATTTTCCACTTGCTCTTTTGACAGGTGTATTTTCATTTAATGTTAGCTCTTTTCCCAATCTCACTATTAGTTAGCTTTCTTTCTCCAGTTAGACTGTTAACATTCATATACGGCTTCGCAATGCCCACCCAGCGCAATCCGTGATTTGCCAAAACAAAGTCGTTACGTCACGACATTGATTTTTGACTATGTTGGGTACGCTTGGTTTCTAATACCAATACATTTGTTTTCATATGCTTGGTATGAAGTCTGATATTATTGTTTTATCGTGGAATTTCCATGGGTTCCCGCTAGTTCATTTATTGTATTAAATTTGTCTTTGATAAAGAACTTAATAATCGTCCTTTCAGAAGTGATAGCTGAGTAAAGTAAAGGATAAAAAGCTCAGTTGTTCAGACAGTACAGAGGAAACAAAATTGGATCAGACCCTGCTCCTCCTGAAAATCAAATAAGCGACAGTTCATCAGGTTTCAAATCTGGTCCTTCTGAGCTGGCAGCAACTGTCAGGCAACAGAAATCCTGCATGTTTTATCTGCCTGCCTGTGGCTCAGTGCATTTCTTATCTATTTATATTGTGTATCCCTCTGTGACCCTGCCTCTGAACTGCTAGTACTGCACTGCTCCCAGATGCTCCACCTCCCTTAGTGCCAGGTGCAATGTCTCTGGGACTCCTGGCCACGCCCCTCTCCCACCCCCATCTCCTGATTGGTATGTCATCTTCCTGACAGGCCCGAGCCCCACCTCGTCACCTGGCATGAACGCTTTAAAAACTCTGCAAGCCAGTCACTCGGGGCAACTGTCTGACTGTGGCAGCACGCCCCTGAGTCTGTCGAACTCTGACTGTGACCTTTGTGTGTGGGACTGGTGACCACCCCTTTGTTAAGATCTGATAGTAGTAATGGTGAGATGAAGCCTCATAAGGCTTCGAACTATTTCAGGCAACTGGTTTGATTAATGGCTCATTTCGTGATGCTTCATGTGCACACAAAACCACCTGCTGGAGTTAGATACAATTATAGGCAGCTGTTGTGTCTTCATGTGTGATCCATTCTGACATGTTTTGGCTCTTAGAAACGACTGTGTACTTCAAAAAAAAAAAGTATGACCAAATACTTCATTGAAAAACTGTATGATGATATATGATATATGTGTAAATAAACAGTGCGCGCTCGCTCATTCGCGCTTCCACGCTCACAATTTCACCTCGTCGCTGAGTTTTGGTAAGCAGTCACGTGATACCGTAGGCACATTCTATTGGCTGACGGCATCCTGAAGTTTGCTACATTCCATGAGTCTTGGACATCCGTGAGACACAAAAGTGCTTTACGGAAAAGGTAATACAGATAGAAGGTGGTCTAATATCAGTATGGGGAGGGTCAAAAACTTTTAAATTTCCGTAAATAGATAGTTTGTCGTTCTGTCGCGGAAATTGTTAATGGCGTGTGGTTCCTGGAATGCATTAACCGCGAGGAACGAGGGTGCACTGCATATATAGGTACGTATATATGTATATACATACATAAATTATATATATACAGTACAGACCAAAAGTTTGGACACACCTTCCCATTCAATGAGTTTTCTTTCTTTTCATGACTATTGACATTGTAGATTCACACTAAAGGCATCAAAACTATTAATTAAAACATGTGGAAATATGTACTTTACAAAAAAGTGTAAAACAACTGAAAATATGCCTTATATTCTAGTTTCTTCTAAGTAGCCACCTTTTGCTCTGCTTACTGCTTTGCACACTCTGCATTCTCTTGATGAGCTTCAAGAGGTAGTCACCTGAAATTATTTCCACTTCACAGGTGTGCCCTGTCACGTTCAATAGGTGGGATTTCTGGCCTTATAAATGGGGTTGGGACCATCAGTTGTGTTGTGCAGAAGTCAGGTGGATACACAGCTGATAGTCCTACTGAATAGACTGTTAGAATTTGTCTTATGGCAAGAAAAAAGCAGCTAAGTAAAGAAAAAAAAAAAGTGGCCATCATTACTTTAAGAAATGAAGGTCAATCAATCCGAAAAATTGGGAAAACTGTGAAAGTGTCCCCAAGTGCAGTCGCAAAAACCATCAAGTGCTACAAAGAAGATGTCACACACGAGGACCGCCCCAGGAAAGGAAGCCCAAGAGTCACTTCTGCTGCGGAGGATAAGTTCATCCGAGTCACCAGCCTCAGAAATCGCAGGTTAACAGCAGCTCAGATTAGAGACCAGGTCAATGCCACACAGAGTTCTAGGAGTAGACACATCTCTAGAACAACTGTTAAGAGGAGACTGTGTGAATCAGGCCTTCATGGTAGAATAGCTGCTAGGAAACCACTGCTAAGGACAGGCAACACACAGAAGAGAGTTTTTGGCTAAAGAACACTAGGAATGGACATTAGACCGGTGGAAAATCAGGTTTTGTTCTGATGAGTCCAAATTTGAGATCTTTGGTTCCAACCACCGTGTCTTTGTGAAAAAGGTGAACGGATGGACTCTACATGCCTGGTTCCCATTGTGAAGAATGGAGGAGGAGGTGTGATGGTTTGGGGGTGCTTTGCTGGCACTGTTGATGACCCCAAACACACCTCCAGGCTTTGTAAGGGCTATTAGACCAAGAGGGAGAGTGATGGGGTGCTGCGCCAGATGACCTGGCCTCCACACCTGAACCCAATCGAGATTGCTTGGGGTGAGCTCGACCGCAGAGTGAAGGCAAAGGGGCCAACAAGTGCTAAGCATCTCTGGGAACTCCTTCAGGACTGTTGGAAGACCATTTCCGGTGACTACCTCTTGAAGCTCATCAAGAGAATGCCAAGAGTGTGTGAAGCAGAAATCAAAACAAAAGGTGGCTACTTTGAAGAACCTAGAATATAAGACATATTTTCAGTTGTTTCACAATTTTTTGTCAAGTATATAATTCCACATGTGTTAATTCATAGTTTTGATGCCTTCAGTGTGAATCTACAATTTTCATAGTCATGAAAATAAAAAAAAACTCTTTCAATGAGAAGGTGTGTCCAAACTTTTGGTCTCTACTGTATATATATTACGTCAGGCATTGATGTAAAAGTCAGTTCAACAAGCCAGACAAAGGGGCGTAAAAATCCTGACATTAAAAACTGATTAAATACAAGTGGACCACTCAGTTTGATCAGGGGGGATTATTTCCTGATCTGAATTTTGAAGCAGATATCCAAGCTCCAACGTTCGTCTTCTTTTCTTGATTCAATCGATCGGTAGTCCAGTCGGAGGTGAGGCACAGCTATTTGCTGCTGCACTCTGTCCTAAATTATTTTTTTACCAGTTTTTACTGTCAGGTTGCTAATTTATTGGCCACTCTGACTCGTAGAACTGACTTTAACGTCAGTGCCTCACCATCGTGAACCTCACCATATATCAGATGTCATTATATCTGACCCCTCACTCCAATGAAGCAAGCCTCGATACGTGCTTCACGGAATCGCCCCCTCCCCTATTCAGCAAACACTTCAAAGCCTCAATACGAAACATCACATCACTATCTGATAGCGTTCTGTTTTACATTTGTATCTTCTGGTCGAGAGCAGATTTTATTCCACAAACCCAGGATTTCAGCAATCTTCCCCGCTGGATTGCACCTAAATTAATTGAATATTATTTAAGCCGTTTACCTATGTAATTTTACCATGAGTGCAACGGACTATGTTTAAACTTACGCATCGACTTGAGCAGCAATTCACTCCCACGTTATCTCTCTCTTCTTTGCAGCTGCAACGCTGTTCCTCTTTCTGCTGAAAATGTCCTCAAAGTCTTCATATGCATAAATGAAAATCTGTATTCTGCCTGCCGTAAAGCGTTGCGGTGTGTGTCTCTTCCATTGTCATTGTGAATCGTTGAATCGGGGTTCCATTGATGGTGTCTTCTTGTTATAGCTGTCGCACCTGTTTAACTGTGGGTCAACTTACTCTAGGTTAACAAAACTAACCCTGAAAAGCATTTGTGAAACCAAAATCCCTGGTTTTCCAAGTTCAGGGTAAGTCAACCCAGAACCACATATTTACCTCAGGGTATGTTAACCCTGCCTTCGTGAAATGGCCCAAACTTTCTAGTTCTTCCTCAATGTGAAAATGGCAAACCTTTATCCTTGTAAAAGCATGTTAGTAATTTTTCATTATTTAATATAAAGTAGTTTAAAAACAGATTTTTTTATTGTTCGTGTTATTGCTATCATTAATATTTATTTTGCCAGTTAGAGTGTCCCGGAAGACAAAACAGTCATCCACTCATTGACAGTTATAGTTTTTAGTTATAGCACCTGCTGTGATTGATTCTAACTATTGATTAGTAGCTCATGCCTTGCTACACATAAAAGCCTCTGTGTGGGGTTGGATCATGGCTTGTGTTGTAATGGACCGCAGGTCTAAAAAGGTCTATAAATGTGCCATTATACCTGTAGCAGATGAGGATCCATTATTTCCATAGCATTGAGGCTGTATGGTGACATGCAACTACTTAAATATTCAGTGTAATTGTGAATATAAATGGATTACTGCCTGCATAGCTTTCGATGCAAATTGAAAAACGGTCCAATTAAAGTGAATCCTCTCTGAGCTCCTGCTGTGTTTCCCTTGAAGTCTATGGTGTTGACAGAAGCAGCAGAAAAAGAGGGGTTTCCCTCACACCATCGCTTTCAAAGTTGTTGACATTTCTGGAATAAGTTCCTGTTTGTCAAGTTTGCAACTTTCCAGCAACCATGGGTTTAGAGTAGTGCAATTATTCAAACACACAAAAATTGATTCATGATTCCACATACATTTTATCTCAGGAGAGTGAGGACAAAGAGAGAGATCATCTGAAATGCAGAAGACTTCAGTGAAGAACATTAGTGTCAATGAAAGAAGGGATGCTTTTGCAATGCTCTCATCTCTTGCCTACATTCAGTCTGCAGCCACAGAGCAAATGCTCTCACCAGATGACCATATGAGCAGGGATGAGCTGTGAAGCACATTGAACTCATTTTCCAGAATAACAGAAAAACATGAAATTTGAAAAATTGCACACACAAAAAACTCCAAATCAACAACTGTGTTCCAGTTAATGTTCTGCTGTTTGTTGTGAGTTTTTTAATAGAATAAAATGCACTCATTTATTTCATTGTACTACTTTTATAGATACGGCCAAATAAGATGTATGAGATTATCCGGTTGCGTAAAATGAAAGTAGGACAACGGTTATGTCTCAGTTCCCTTAGCTTATATAACAACATCTATCAGGGGATGAAGACCCCCCCCCCCACTCCCCCCAGCCACTGCAATTTTTTATAAATAATAGCAGTAATTACTTACATGTGAACATCATGCTACTGACAGCTGAGACAACAAAAGATCAGGAGAAAAAAAACAATTGAGATGCCGAGGTGTCAAATGAAAAAGTGACAACTTACGTGATGCTTTCATGGAACACCACTTTCTCAGAGCACTCAACACAAGCTTGTGATCATACAGTCATTTGATGTCAGGTTCACCGTCAAGCAGCTGACAGAGAAACACAAAGAATTATAATATCTAGGTAGTTGTCACAGGTCTCATTGTGTATCATTGTTGGTTTGCATGTACAATTTTTTAGAGAGTGAATGCATTGTTTACATGATGTGCTTCAAAGGGGAGTTTATTTCCTTTAGTAAATATATAAATGGGTATAAGGGTATAAATTGCTGCCAATGTAAAAACAGAAAATAATAAATAATACAAGTGTAGCTCTAGCAAAAAAAAATACTGAGAAACGGCTAGAACAACAACGATATATCCACCAGAACTGTATCCCAAGAAATGTGGTCCAATGTAATATTGAACAAGATAATACACTACAATAGTCATAGTGCATTAAAGTGAAAACAATAATGGCACACCTTTCTTTCAATTCTGGCATATTTTAGTTTGTGTGTTGCTTTTACATCACATATTCTCAAAAAAATGACTTCAATAAAAATGTCTATGAATCAACATAAACACAGCCTTCATGACAACTGCCTGGACCAGCAAATCAAATCGTTAATATTATCATGAGACCAAAAGCTGCTAAATTCCCTGCGTAATCGCTGCAGCTGATCATCACCTTTTGTTTAGCAGCAGGACAGCTGTGCAATGTTAATCTGGTGACCTGGTGACATGCAGATGTTTGCACTGAGCTCAACCTGACACAGGGGGAATTGTTGGTAGTTGTGCCAGTTAGTTTAATAAGTATAAAATCTAAGTATCTCTAAGTGTATCCTGATAAAATGGTAGCAAAAAAAAAAAAAAAGAGTGACAGCTGTGAAGTACTTATGTTTGATTGCGCAGCGTATGATATGTAAACAGTCCTGTTTTGGTGGTCCACTTTAATCTGTTGTGGTGGGGGGCAGTGTAACTACAATTCAAGCAACACATGGCAAATATGTACCACAGAACAAATTATAAAAACATTGACGTTAAAAAATATCCCTATCTTTATATGTCAATGTTCTTAAAGGCAAGTACATTGTTCTCAACATCTGCTGGTTTTTATTTTAGCTGTTACATGCATATATAGTCCAACTGTCTCCATATTTGTTCATGTCAAGGATTTTGGATCTTCCCTGCTACCTTGTGGATGATTAGATGCCAACATAGAAGATGCATACATGATTGTGGGCACTGAAAGCCACAACAATTGATAGGTATGGATCAATTCTCATCAAAGAGTCTTAGATGTTTGTTAAAACTACAAACAATACATTAAATAATTGAATGTCATATATGATTTTCATAACCTGCAAGTAATTTTTCCCTGGAGCTTTTTGATTTTTTTTTACCATGCACCTATACCCAATTGAGCTTTAAAAATAGCTCTCCAATAAGGAAAATGCATCTGAGTAAAGAGAACATAAAAAAGAGGGGTAAAAAAGAAGACAGAGGAAAAATAGACAGTGGAAAAAAGGAGATCAAACAAGAGGTGTGAAATGAGAAAAAAAATTGTTAAAAAATCAATCATAGGTGATTATGAAAGAAAAATTAACAAAGCTAGCTGAAAATAGGAGAGATGTCATACAGTATGTTCTAATCAGCTCCTCATATGTATCCAACAAACAAATTGTTAACTTCTTATCTTTCCACTCTCTTTCACTGTACCTGCAGTTTTTTCTTCCTGTTAGGTTGCCCACCTCATCCCCATCATTCTGCACACTCAGCACCATCAGCCTCAGTCTCAGCAGTGTTCACCCACCACCGACATCAAGGTCTGGACTTCTTTGGGGGACTCTAGCATCAAAAAAATTCTGACAGGGTTTATTACCTTCATATTACATTCTATTATAAACAATTATCTTTGTTTAACTCACTTTCATCTGCACAGTGAAATAGAGTGAACACATTTAGATGCAAATAAGTTGTGGCTCAAAATTTGAACATCAACGTTCTCACTGGGAAACAAGGTGACGCAGTAAGAACAGTAGTCTCTAATCAAAACACGGATCCAGATAAGCAGCTGAAGACGAGATAATTACTTATTGTGTCGTCTTCAGTCAAATGAAAAAAAATGCTTGCTGCTTAACCTGTGAAACTGATTACGTCCTTCCTTGATGAGTATTCATTTTATTGGTCAAGTCTAGAGGATGAACAGAGCTGTTGAAGACATTCTGTGTGTGTGTGTGTGTGTGTGTGTGTGTGTGTGTGTGTGTGTGCGTGCGTGCCTGCGTGTGCGTGTGCCTGTGCGTGTGTGTGTGTGCGTGCATGTGCCTGTGCGTGTGTTTGTGCGTGTGTGTGTGTATGGTGTGACAGGGGATAAGAGAATATCACAAAATATATTGAAGAGGCAAAGACTCAAGTGCAAGACGAATGCCGTTCTGAACAGCTTAGTGATGTGCCAGGGGAGAGAGCTCAAAGAAAATAATTGGATTTCATTGTGGCCCATAGGAAAAAAACTGAAAAACAGATGCATGCTGCCTACTTTGAGCTCCTGCTGCAGGTAAAGGTTGAGACATGTCCCTTCAAGAATTTATATGACACAAAAAGCTTTGCATGGGAATAAAAAATGTCTTACTTTTGATAATAGAGGAAAGCTCACAGTGCTTAATTTGAGGAACTGTGCATAGTATATTTTAAAATGCTTCATAATTTTCATAGATGCACAAGTTCTCATTTTTGGTGGCTAATTTATCATAATAAGCATACAGTATATTATAAACACCTGCTCTTGACTTTGAGAGCAGGCCTTATGATGATGTTGTGAATTAGTATTCATTGAGGCTATGGCATGCCATAATGAGGCCCATAATGATGAAAAGACAGTCAGAACTGTGGTGTCGGCATCAAGAGAAGGTGCATCTCCATTCAAAGCATCCGTCTAAAATGGTCATTTATTTTACACTCCTCTCATACGATATTGTATGTTTCCAATAACTGCTGTGGAAATTAACACTGGTTGGAACTAGATGGAAAACCAAGTAACGTCAACAAAATCAATAGATTTTGTTTGGTTCATTGAGACGGCAGTAACTTTCCTTGTTAAAAAAATCAAAGCTGACTCAAGTCATGCTTAATTCCTTGAATACTTTTAAGGCAACAAACTGTTGATGTAGGATGTTGTAGGATGGAAATGTGGTATCACAGGTGAGACATGTTAAGTGAGTGTCCTAGTTTAAGTACCACTATTTATTTATTTTTTGCATTTCTATTACAAGCATGCACCACCAGTTTGTTGTTGCATTTCAGTAACAGATGAAGATTATGCAGTAGCGTAAAAGATATTTTTCATATCTTCAATCCTAACATCACTTACATCACATTGGTCAGTCAGAGTTTCATGTGTGTTGTGCTTATTGGTTCTAAAGTAGCCTTAAGCCAATGCCACAACCAGATATGAAACTTTAGGACTTAGCTCACGTCTAAGTCTATAACTTTAGATTTAGTGCGGTGCCTTCTGAATCCAGAACTCTGTCCTTTTACATCTTCAGTCTGTTGTTGCTTTTCTGTTTTTATGAGCCTGATTTGGTGTATGACTTAACTTTTTGCTTTCACATTTTGGAGCTCTCTATGTTGGCAGACCACATATATCAAGATGTTCCCCACTTTTGATTTTCTTCTTCTCCAAGTTAGCTACTGTTGACTGCTTGTAAAATTTTCTGGTTGTGGATTGTATTACTGAATACAACATCACATGCACATATTAACTACACATTAATTATTGTGGTGGCAGATTATCTAATTTTGTACTATATATGTTAGGTTAAAGCAGTTGAAAACAGAAAGTTTTGTATTTTCTTATGCTTCATATTCATAATATCCTACTGGCAGCAGAAATAGAGTTCTTGTTGGTGGCCTTCTCAGAGTGCCTAAATGTGATATTGTGTCAATATGTTAGATAAACATGTATTTGTGATCAGGAGTCTAATTTTAATGAATTACATGTTTGTGCATTTTGAAGGTATTTGGTTAACTGCATGGGATGAGTCAAGCCATCTTAGCAAACCCTTTGCTAATGCTAACAGCGCATTGTTCAGTTGCTGCGACAGATGAACAGGAAAACTGACAGTCGTAGTGAATGACTTAAAGTACGGCGTAATTGTGTGATGAAATTTGTGTGTGAAGTCTGTTAGGAAGTAAGCTACATTAGAGGAGCCTGTTTTATGTTTTACTATACTTGTCAGTGTTTATATACATGTGAACTGCAGTAATGTACAATCTTTTTTTTTTTTTTGATTCATCAGTCATTACATGAATAGTCTAACAAAAGCATGTTTCCATGCATCTTTACTCTATTACTCCCTTTTACATTTTTACATAACCTTCAGAGCCTTGTTACAATTCATTATATATAAAGGAGTTGTCGGTAAGAGAAGCTGCTCTTCCATTTTCCTTTCAATTCTTGTGGTCAGGGATCTGTATTTGAACCTCTTAAAAATGTTTTCTTGCCACAGATTGCTTGTAATGTTCTTCCTCAGAAAATTCCCCTTCTACTGTAGATATACATTTCATGTTACAAATATTAGTGTAGATTTCTAATAAACATTAACAGGAGAGTGAATAAATCTAACGAAAATACCTGCTCTCCAAACAGACCAAATACACAGCAGAAGAAAAACAGCTATTTAGCAGTCTAAGGCCCCGTCCACACGATGAGGGATTTTTTTGAAAAATGCAACTTTTTAAAAACGCATCGAAAACGATTCACGTCCACACGACAGCATTTTCAAAAAAATCTCCGTCCACACGTAAACGCAGCAGTGCGTTTTCAAAGACGGCTATAAGCATGCCAAACCATGTGGTGGCAGTATTGAGTCAAATTTTATCCAATAGGAATCCTCCGTGTTTTATTGTCACAACATACGGGCCCATAAATATGACGTCACAGAGGTTTTCATCGCAGGCAAGACGTCAGCGTTTTTAAAAAGTCGCGGATACACCGTCCACACGACAACGCAGACCCAGCGTTTTTAAATAAATCCACCTCGGCCAGCGTTTTTAAAAAGTTGCATTTTCGTCGGATATCTTTGTTGTCGTGTAGACGGAAGGCGTAAACGCAACAAAAAAGTTGCATTTTAAAAAAATCCGTCATCGTGTGGATGGGGCCAAGACATAACCATCTTGGGACACACACATTTTTACAGTCTATTAATCGATGAATAATTAAAGGCTCACAGTTACCCCAGAGGAGATCAAAGTAATACAGTAACTGAGCACAAAAAGTGAACACCTACATTTACAAATGACACAACAGAAAGGGTCCAGAAGTGGCTGCCACACTCCTGATAATGTTTAATTGAAAGCGAACACAGAAAATCTTTTTCCACGCTTTTTTTTTTACTCCAAAGAGATGGAGATCAGCTTTCCTTTCAGTTCCCTTCACTGTGGAACTTTCATCTCTCTTGACAATCACGACTCTGTTTGTTTTCCTTTTACTAACATATCTGTCATTCCAGATCAGGTCCGTCTTGCAATCAGTTCATTCCCTGTACCTGCCTTCCCTTCACTCACCTGCAGCCAGTCCTCCGATCAGCCACCATTCTACATGTATCAGCTCAGCCCTCAGCTCTCTGCCAGATTGTTAGTGTTCGTCCAGCCATTGTATCTGCCAGTCATCCTGTTTTGTGTGTTAGACTCTTGCCTGTTTCTAGACTCTGCCTGTTTGTTTGCCGTCTGTCCGATTTCATCTGCTGTTTGGACTGTTTTCCTGAAACCTAAACCCTGCCTGTATGATTAAACCTTTGTGACACTTGACCCACCTTCTGCTCTGTCTTGCTTTTGGGTTCTCACCACCAGTCTTGTTCAAGCCGTGACAAGAACAGAGCTTCCATCCCTCTTGCACATGAGGCTATTAAGATCATTTGTCATTATCCTGTCACCATCATAAAGCAGCAGCCTTGAGGATACTTTTTTCCTCCATTAGTTTTTCTGCTTTTATTTTTATTTGTTTTTTCAATTTTGTAGACAGTGGAGAGATCCCCAAACAACAGCTTTTATTACTGCTTCTCTTGCTTTGAGATTTCAAATGCTCACTCACAGCGCCGGTGACGGCAAACAAGTGCTTCTGAATGCAGATGATAAAAACAAATAGTTTCCATTCTCATCAAAGGCCGAGTGAACTGAGATGGATTCTGAGCCAGGCTGCTGCCAGCATGAAGCAACTTGCAAATAAAGAGATTGTGTATTTTCTCCACATTAATGGCTGCTCTGTTGTAAGATGGAGAAACTCCTTCACTGACAATCTGATTTATATTCAAATCTGTTGGTTCAAATATGGGTTATGGGCACTGATGTGAGGGTGGTGGAAATTATGATTATGAATATGGTGAAAGCAAAGAAGGAGAAACAAATTCTAAAGCAAAATAGCAGAAGAAAAATTACTCCCTATGTAACAGTAGAAATGCTGAAGGATGTAAAGTGAATACTGTGCTACTTATTTGAATTTTAAATGTGTGATGACCTGATGAAAACAAAAGGATGCATGAGAGAAAATCACGAGTTCCTCCCAAAATGCATATAATTTGTTTGCAAAATCAAAATAAATAGGATGTCATCAGTTTTAATGTCAGGAAACAGGGAAGCAATTAGGGACATGACCAGAAAATAAATAGGACAGATGTTTGTTCACAGCTTACATTCAGATTTATCAAAACAACAGCCGCTACTATTAACATTGAGAGATGGGTCTTTTCTATTTGGGTGTGTCAGTGACCCAGCGTGAATGATATCAGAACCACCTTACTGGCGCGCATAAATGGAACAGGGTCATTAGTATCAATGGTTTTGTTTGAAAGGAGTTAAGGTAAGTTAAGCGCTGCAGCCTCAAAGTAAGACAGTTTCAGGTTCGAATCCTGTTCTGTGGGAGTTTGTATGTTTACCCTGTGTCTGCATGGGTTCTCTCTGGCTTCCATCTCCACAAACATGGCCTTCAGGTGAACTAGTTGAAATTGAAGTCCCACAGGATCTTGTTTCTGTCATTCTCAATCACTTTTGATAGTACCCTCCACCAAAACATGGATTTCTGATTAATTGAAGCATCTTTACACAGCATTGGATCAGGCTTGCTGTGACAGACCCTGGCCAGTATACTGTAGATCAGATGCTTAGGGCCTGCTCTGGTGATTCCATGATCCCAGGCTCCATGCTGGACTTCAGCCACCTCCTCTCGCTAATGTAGAACATCCCATTGATGATCTGGATACTCAATTGTACCTCTTCTTCTTTGTCACCTTCGCATACTTTTTGAGACATTCTCCAGAGGGTAAGCAATAGAAGGAAGCATCTTCCTGATACTGACAATTTACTGATGCTGGATTGCTTATCTGAGCTTCAATAATCCTCACCCTCCCTCATTATTTGAAAAAAGACCCATTTTGAAACATGTGCACAAAATACTCAAAAAAGAGTAGTTTTTTGTCCTTGCTCCAACCTTCATCCAGGTTTTGTGGATGTTTGTCTGCAGTTTTTTGTTATGTTGTTGACATTAAACTAGCAAACAAGCAGACAAGGGTGAAAACATACCCTTTTTCAGAAATAATGACGTAAGGACTGCCTCCACAAAAGACAAATTCATCACCCTATGGTGAGACACTGCTCAAACACAAAAGAGATGTTTTAACATTGAATCAGTTTAATGCAACAGAGACTAGTTCTTCTCAGTCACAAAGCAAAACTCAGAAATGTTGCAGGAATTGTTTCTGCAGCATTATCAGACAATTATCTCCTTTCATTTTATTTTTCTTACTGGTTCCATCAGACAATCTAGTATACAAATAAACACCCTCTCTCACAGAGAAATACACACACACTCTGACAGGCATTATTACAGTGTCAGTGTGCAGTCACACATTTTCACACAAGCACAGACCTGAATTCCAAAAGGATTATTGTATCAGTTCACCAAATAAAGTGGAGCTCCTGTTCAGGAACAGACAGGGAAAGAGAGTAAATAAGGCTCTGTAGATTGAATTAATATTTGTGAAAACTTGACACCTTCTGATAGAGCGAGTAATTTGGTTGTAATTAATTCAGGTGTTATTGCTTACTAAGCCTAGATCTTTTCCGTACAATGATTCGATGATTAACTCTTATTTTGAATTGAATGTCAGTTTGAGGGGAAGGCAATGTTTTTTACAGATAAAGACTGTCATTACGGTAACACCTGATAATGAGTATAGTTGAAACAGATTTATGTTTCTGTTAGTAGGATTACATAGAAAACTACTGCAGAAATTATCATTAAATAGCAGGAGGCATTCATTAAATATTGGAGTGGATCGGCAGAGAGGGTCTTATCGAGGGTTTCTTATTCTCTTTCTTCTACACCATTTCCAGCTCATTTGCCTAAAAACTATCTGATGGATTTGGTTGAAGATAAACTACTCAAGTCATTAGTGTGAGACTGATTGGCGGAATGGGGTATGCGCCAGTGAATAAACTATTACATTTGAAGTGGGTCCAGGTAAAGTGGTGGTAAAGAAGGCAACAGATTTGCACAAAATACAACCATACACAACGAAACTCTCACTAGATCAAAGTAAGGTAACGTTAAAATATTTTATCGAAGTAGAAACTATGATCTTTTGAGTGCAAAGAGTCTGTATAAGTGCATCAAGCTAACTCAAACAGAAATCTAACCCACTTACTTTGTTGGCCAGAAAAATGTACTGCAGATAAATACTTGCTTTTTTCTTAAAATTAAACAAAAATATATTTTCTGTTTTTCTTGCTTTCAATGACAGCCTTGATTCCAACTTAAGTTTCCCCCTACAGATATGACAGATAAATCTATTTTCCCATCCAACTGGAAGAAAGAAAAAAAAAGGAAGAGAAAGTATCACCTATAATACAGAATTCATCCTTTAGGGTTCATGTTAGACATGCTGATTGTACTGAATGTTTAAACAGCAGGAATGACAATATAAAGGTTTGATGTACTCAAGGCCCCTTAAAACTTGTGTGAATTAATCTCACAATTCAAGAATGTAGTAGGTTGTGTTTGCTGCATCTGGTTCAAGACCATTGTGGACTAATTGTGTGAACAGATAGTTGAGATGTTGCCTTGAGCAAGGCACTGACCCTCACAAATAGCTCATTGGCCACTACGTGGATGCTTGCCGATCTATGTAGTCCTCTCCCATTTTGCATGCTTAAAGCCCCCTTTAGTCTGTGTGCGTGTGTGTGTGCGTGCGTGCATGTGTGTGTTTCTGCTCGGACCTGTAAATATGTCGGTGAATTAAGTGGAAAAATTATTACCCTACAGAAATGATTGTAGTATATAAATTTTTTTTAAAAAAATAGCATAGGAAAACCAAGATGCTAATGTGTGACCTTTGGAGGTGCCAGGAGGAGGCCCAGAATTTGGGCCAAGCTGAGCTAACCATTTTCTGGAGGAGAAGTCTGATCACTGGAATTACAGCACTCTATTCACAGTGTGCAAATAGTGGAGCAATCAGTGCATTCTTCACTGAGCAGAAATGATTTGCATTTCTGCTGAAGTGTTGACTGAAGATTCATCTCCTGAGAAAACAGCAACTTGTCTACAACTTAAATTAGGAGAGAAACACACAGCGATCTGCAAAGTTGATAGGAAACCTGATTTTGTTGCTCATTTCAGGAATCAGATACGCAAGCAATGATCAAAAAGATGAAGGTGGCTGTGTTTCAGTGCAACAGATGGCGAGAGGTAATGTAACATTTTGCATGTGCAAATTAAAATATTACCTGATATTTTCTCAGTGAAACTGAGCTCCAACAATCATTCTGATTCCTGTGGTGTGTTGCCTCTTGGTGTTGAAGTGAGCAGCAGGGATTTCTGCTGCCACTGTGTAATGCTGGAGGGCTTTTTCCACTCACTGGTGGCTGACTGTGTGAATGTGTTGTGAGCTCTGTTTGGACCGGTGCACCTTTGCAAAGCTACACAATTTTCAAAGTAAACTCTCACCTGGACGAGGTCAACTTGATTATCTATCCTTCACATGTTAAAAGTGCATCCTGAGATTTAGGACCAGCATATAAAAGTGTGAAGACCCTTGAATACTTTAAAGGTCCCATATTATGCTTTATTAATTCATGTCAATCAGTTGCCAGATGTCCTGTTTTTGAAATGTCTTGCCCCACAGTGATCTGTGGTCCAAAATATCTTTGATTGAATATTGATCAAATCACTTCCGCCCCTAAACACTCTGTGTTGAGGGGCTCTGAGCTCTCTCGATCACCACACCCTCCCACTTTGGAGAACCCTCTATTACCACCCCGCCCCCCTGAGCTCCTTCTTTCAACACCTCCCTCCCTCCTCCCATTCGAGGGAGTTTTTTCTGCCAGAGTCTGGAACTTCTTTTTAACTTTCTGTAACTTATGTTTTCTTGTGTTGGTCTCTCTTGTTTGTAACTGTTGATTTCTCTGCGCTAAGCGCGGAGCTGCTTTCTCAATCAGCCATACGTGACTCTGTGGCTCCATTGTGTAAACAGGAGATGGCTGATCCTACCATCTGTTAACATCACAAACAATTTAAAACTCAGTGTTTGCAAATAGGACAAAAATCAGCAAGACGACAACAGGTGTTTACAGACTGGACGTAATTAACACTTTTTCTCGACAATTGTCACAGACAATGAGAGATGACTAGCTAACACCGGGAAGCGAAGCTAAAGCCGTCTAATGAAACATGGGATTTTACCGGAGCGTATGAGTACTGCATGTTGATCTGTTGGCTGTATATTGAACTGTTGGCTGTTAGGCGCCGTCCCTACTTTCCCTACTCTGCTTCCAATAACCTACAGTGGATGCTCTCTCTCTTTCATCTCTCGTTCTCTCTTTACGTGAATGTAGTTTTGGATTCTGTGTCAACGTTATTATTTAGTAATTTGACTTGAATAAACGTGGTTAAAAATCAATCAAAAATATCTCTCTCTCTCTCTCTCTCTCTCTCTCTCTCTCTCTCTCTCTCTCTGTGAGAAAGTATCCACCCTTGTCTCTCACAAGGCTCTAAATGACTGATAATTTCACCTCTTGATTTCTACCTACATTATTTCACATGCTGGGTTTAGATCAGTTGAACTGACCATTGACTGGTGACAGTGAATATCTGTTAGGCTTTAAATAAAAGCTGTTTGTTAATGAGCGGTGTTATTGCTTTGGCTACATGAAGCTTTCTTCACTATGACGCTGAGGATACACCTTGCGCGGACACCCACATACACATGACTGAAGCGGAGCTAACTCGTCAGCCAAATGCTAGCTGACTTCAACAGCTTGTGAGGAACTTTCAATGCGTAGCTCTGAGCCAGGACATTACCACACACTGCTATCGTAACCTGAACGAAATCCAACTCGGCAATGACCATGCCAATATCTGGTGCAGACAATTAAATATGACTCGGGATAGGTCAATCCGGCCCCGTTTGTGACATCACAAATGGTGCTCTAGTAAATCCAATCATTTTGATGCTGTGCGGGCCATAAATTCCTAAAATTCCAAATATGTATTGATGCAGGAAGCGTTTGTTTACCAGATTCTAGGAGTTGGTAGGGTTAGGGAGGACCGCTATGTATATGTAGAGACCTAAAAAAAATGTTTTTTTTTCACAATAGGACCCCTTTAAATTCAAATGTACTGGAATTACAGTAAACTTTGTACTGGAAGTGTGGTCTTCCTTGCTGTTACATGTGTTTGTAGAATGGTAGGGGTTAAAGGCTTGCCAGCAGCCTTTTACATCAACATAAGATAAAAACCAGCTACAGGTGGTCTGGTTGAGTCCAAAGGTAACTAAATCCAACCTATTAGTTAACATGCTGGTTAATTAACAGCTTGTTTAATTTCCTGTGTTAGGAACATCTATTATCCTCGATCTTCATTCCGTGAATTTACTTTAATTGAGAGACTGCACTTTTGGCAGCACGCCACGCTAAATGCACATTCTGTTTAAAACATCAGCATTATGGGGAGTTCTTATTTCTTTGTGGTTATCACAGGATGAAATTTAAAAGATGCAAACCCTGAAGAAATGGCAGATGAGCCGAGGAGAAGCAGTGATTACCGTAAGCCTGTGTGAACACTTTTGAAAGCGAAGTGTTAACTACCGAGAGCAGAGGGAAGGAGCAGCAGTCAAGGCGTGAACCAGACCCTCTGTTCTCATGTGAGATGGCTGTAACTTGGACACTTGGCTGCTGGGTGGCATTAGCAGTAATATGCTTTGTGTGTGTGTGTGTGTGTGTGTGTGTGTGTGTGTGTGTGTGTGTGTGTGTGTGTGTGTGTGTGTGTGTGTGTGTGTGTGTGTGTGTGTGTGTGTGTGTGTGTGTGTGGTGTGGTGTGGTGTGTGTGTGTGTGTGTGTGTGTGTGTGTGTGTGTGTGTGTGTGTGTGTGTGTGTGTGTGGTGTGGTGTGGTGTGGTGTGGTGTGTGTGTGTGTGTGTGTGTGTGTGTGTGTGTGTGTGTGTGTGTGTGTGTGTGTGTGTGTGTGTGTGTGTGTGTGTTTGTGTGTCCGTGTCTGTGTCTGTATGCACGGGCACACGCGAGAATTTCCAGCAGTCAAGATATATTTTGCCATTTAAAGACTTTTTTATTTTGCACTTAGCTTGAAGTCAGTGGAAGCTGTCATTGATTCTCTACCTCTGTAGACCTGCAGCTTGAATCTAAAGATGGCTATTAAAAATTCATTCATGCCTTCTTCTCAAGGCCATAGAGGAGTCTCGGCCTACAGCCTATGGCAGGATACATTACATAAAAAGCAAAGAAAGTCCCTGTAGAAGTCATCAGTTCGTCACACCCATGACTATAAATTAAAATGACACAGATGTCTTTAGACTGTATGAAAAACAAAACAAAAGAACAAGCATGGGTGCACACTTGTTGTAAGGGATCCATGGTTTCACACCTGGAACAAACATATATTTTATCATATTTACAGAACACATTCTTTGTGATGGTCAGACACCCAGGGAAAGATAGTATAGTGAGTAATATCATATAAAGGCATTAAGGCAAACATGTTAGCACACATATCCAGCAGATAACTTTAACTGTCAACAAAAAGTCACATCTCAGACCAGCTGAAAGACCTCCAGCACATTTTATTCTAATTTGGTCTCCACCACCCACCTCATGTGGCTTCTTAGCTGCTCAAAGCTCCCCCTCCCTTGCTGGCAAGCTCCATACTTTGTAAGTCTACCATTTGAAGATGAGCAGGTTGTGTGCAACACATAAATCAATGTTTGTATGAGTAAAAGCAACACACAGGTCTGACTGGATGTTAACTTGATGAGGGCTGTGGGAATCAATGAAACAATGAAGCCAACGGTTATGAGACAAGCAGAAAGAACTGAAGTAGACCCGTGAAGCTAAAGGCAACTGCACATTAGGTCATAATCCTGTGTGTCATTGAGAATTACTCATTTAATACAACACAAAGCTCAATGTCATCTTGAATTGTTTTCAGCTCAGGTTTCTCACAACTCTATTTCTGTTTCACAGAACCTGTCAGTTTAATTGTGTGGAAGTTTATCCGAACTGGATTGTGGAATTTTAATATCCTCAGACTATGACATTGCAGATAAGAATCTTGAAGGTCAAAAGTGCAGTTTTTGATTTCAACAGTTGAGTAAAATTTAGACGCTGCTGAAGACACAAAAATAAGATCATCAAATTTCAGGAACCTTGCGGTTAAAGCAGATCACAGAGATGAATAACGCTTTTTTTTTTCAGCTTAATCAGGATGCACTATTACTAAATTTACTGAAACGCTTTCTCACACAGACACACAGCATATTTCATGAATGTGTACGTTTAAAATAAAAATGTTTTACGTAAGGGAAAATAAAGCCATTAGCAGTTGGACATGACCAACACAAAAATATGATCTAAAAAAGTTTTTAAAGAATACTTTTGAAGCTGCTGTTGAAACTGCTGCCCCCGCGACCCAACTCCGGATAAACGGTGGAAGATGGATGGATTGTTGGACATACAATTGACATCTTTTTAAAAAATATTTTATTTTATTTTTGCTGCTGTTCAATAAAATAAATATTAATTGTGCAAATATGATGAAAACTGAAGAAATATCCAGGAAGCAGATGCAAAGCAATTTTTATCCAGGGTAAAACTTGTTTCTTGCAGAGGCTAGATCCAGTGACTAAGATGGATGTTTCAGCTACTGGGATTCTCGCTGCTAATAAGAATTTCTCACTTTCTGCTTGTGTTGATTGGTCTGATGTTACTTTCATTCACACCATCAAAGAACACTGAAGTCTTGCACAACATCTCACCTCTGGGAAACAGAACTCTGACGCTCTATATTTTATTACATATGAACAATGGAGGAGGATGAACCAAAACATGCTGTACTGTCAACTGCTGACTGTAGATCAGATGTGGTACCACAAATATTTACTCTGAACTACGAACAAAGTTTTCATTGTTGGTTGTGAATGGGACTGACATTCTGTGGAATATTAAGTGTTCTGTTTGTGGCTTTATTTTCTCATTTGCTGCAGTTCAGAAACTTTCAACAATAAACATTTACGTGGACAAGAGTTCAGGTTTCTATGACTTTAAATTACAGGGGGAATTGAGTGCCACTTAGATTCATCCACTGCATCAATGCAGGCATTTTGATTTGCTGTCCATCATTTTCAGGTTCTTGGTCTTCTGCCATCTGTGGCAACATGCTTTGACTAATAAAATCTAAATGTCGATAAAGCCTGTGTGTGATGAGTCTTATTCCTCAAAAATGAAAAGAGTCAAGTTACGCTTCCTCTAAGAGGAGTAAGTTCAGGTGGTTCAGACTCCTTGTGATGCTGCATGGCACTCTTTTCTCTAAAATTACACCAATTATGGCTGACTGATGCATGCAGACACTGGACGAATTCTCACATGGATTGACTGAAGCAAAAAGCCAAGTGCATGTTTCAACGTTTCTAAATGTGGCCGCTAAAGGTAATTTAAACCATTAGCAGTAACATGAAAGAAATGGAAAATCTGTGTCTGAAAAAGCAAGTATTTTCACTGTACTTGACATTTACCAAAAAAGGACTTCTGCACCTAATATCAAATAGTTGTCTGTACTTTGAAAATCTGTCAGTTTTGGCCAGAAAAGTGAATGACAAGTTTGGATTTAGCTACAGATTTACAGCGCCTCTGACTGGTCTAGAGGGAGTGATACCATCCTGTTGATCTTATACATTCCAGACATTCCAGTATCCACGTGTGTGGCATTGAATCGTAGTCTTTCTGGTAATCTATCCAGGCGGTGCACAAGTTGGTCTGCCTATTCTTACAGTCTCTGTGTACTGCTCTGTCCACCAGTAGCTGGTGCTTGGCTCCCCTGGTGTTACTACCAACTCCTTTCTGTGCCCCACTCATATATTGATCCATGTGCCTACTTGTTCTCTCATTTTCCACGTTCATCAACTCTTCAAAGCACTCTTTCCATCTTCCCATCACACTACTGGCACCTGTCAATAGGCTTCCTTCCCTATCCTTAATCACCCTAACCTGCTGCACGTCCTTCCCATCTCTGTCCCTCTGTCTTGCCAACCTGTATAGATCAGTCTCTCCCTCCTTACTGTCCATTACATTACAGTTGATCGGTAAAATGTTTGTTCTTCTGTTAAATTTATCAGGCTATGAAACCCACATAACTCCCATTAATCTTCTTCTTTCTTTTCCTTTCGGCTTTTCCCTTCAGGGGTCGCCACAGCGAATCAATTTCCTCCATCTAGCCCTGTCCTTTGAATCCTCTTCTCTCACACCAACTACCTTCATGTCCTCTTTCACTACATCCATAAACCTCCTCTTTGGTCTTCCTCTAGGCCTCCTGCCTGGCAGTTCAAAACTCAACATCCGTCTACCAATATATTCACTATCACAAATTTCCCCACTGTGGGACAATAAAGGTCTATTATTATTATTATTATCTCTCCTCTGGACATGTCCAAACCATCTCAGTCTGGCCTCTCTCACTTTATCTCCAAAACCTCTAACATGTGCTGTCCCTCTGATGTACTCATTCCTGATCCTATCCTTCCTGGTCACTCCCAGAGAGAACCTCAGCATCTTCATCTCTGCTACCTCCAGCTCTGTCTCCTGTCTTTTCTTCAGTGACACTGTCTCTAGACCAAACAACATCGCTGGTCTCACCACAGTTTTGTACACCTTTCCTTTCATTTTAGCTGCAACTCTTCTATCACACATCACACCTGACACCTTCCTCCATCCATTCCATCCTGCCTGTACACGCTTCTTCACCTCTTTTCCACACTCTCCATTGCTCTGGACTGTTGAGCCTGAGTACTTAAAATCCTCCACCTTCTTGATCTCTTCTCCCTGTAACCTCACTCTTCCACCTGGGTTCCTCTCATTCACACACATGTACTCTGTCTTACTGCGGCTAACCTTCATTCCTCTCCTTTCCAGGACAAACCTCCACCTCTCTAGCTTCTCCTCCACCTGTTCCCTGCTCTCACTGCAGATCACAATGTCATCTGCAAACATCGTAGTCCATGGAGATTCCTGTCTAACCTCGTCTGTCAGCCTGTCCATCACCATAGCGAACAAGAAGGGGCTCAGAGCTGATCCCTGATGCAGTCCCACCTCCACCTTGAACTCCTCTGTCACACCTACAGCACACCTCACCACTGTCTTACAGTCCTCATACATGTCCTGCACTGCTCTAACATACTTCTCTGCCACTCCAGACTTCCTCATACAATACCACAGTTCCTCTCTGGGCACCCTGTCGTAAGCTTTCTCCAGATCTACAAAAACACAATGCAGCTCCCTCTGGCCTTCTCTATACTTCTCTATCAACATCCTCAATGCAAATACTGCATCTGTAGTACTCTTTTTTGGCATGAAACCATACTGCTGCTCACAAATGTTCACTTCTGCCCTTAGTCTAGCTTCCACTACTCTCTCCCATAACTTCATTGTATGGCTCATCAGCTTTATTCCTCTGTAGTTGCCACAACTCTGCACATCTCCCTTGTTCTTAAAAATGGGCACCAGCACACTTCTCCTCCATTCCTCAGGCATCTTCTCACTATCTAAGATCCTGTTGAACAACCCAGTCAGAAACTCTACTGCCACCTCTCCTAGACACTTCCAAACCTCTACAGGTATATCACCAGGACCGACTGCCTTTCCACTCTTCATCCTCTTCAATGCCCTCCTCACTTCATCCTGACTAATCTTTGCTACATCCTGGTCCACAACAGTCACCTCTTCTAGTCTTTGTTCTCTCTCATTTTCCACGTTCATCAACTCTTCAAAGTACTCTTTCCATCTTCCCATCACACTACTGGCACCTGTCAATAGACTTCCATCCCTATCCTTAATCACCCTAACCTGCTGCACATCCTTCCCATCTCTATCTCTCTGTCTTGCCAACCGGTATAGATCAGTCTCTCCCTCCTTACTGTCCAAACTAGCATACAAGTCATCATAAGCTTCTTGGTTGGCCTTTGCTACCTCTACCTTCACCTTACGCTGCATCTCCCTGTACTCCTGCCTACTCTCCTCAGTCCTCTCAGTGTCCCACTTCTTAGCTAACCTCTTTCTCTGTATACACTCCTGTACCTCCTCATTCCACCAACAAGTCTCCTTATCTACTATATTTCCAGATGAACACCAAGTACTCTCCTACCTGTCTCCCTGATCACATTAGCTGTAGTTGTCCAGTCATCTAGAAGCACCTCCTTGCCTCCCAGAGTCTGTCTTAACTCCTTCTTAAAAGTCATGCAACACTCTTCCTTTTTTAGCTTTCACCATTTCGTCTTCTGCTCTGCCTTTGCCCTCTTCATCTTCCTCACCACCAGAGTCATCCTGCACACCACCATTCTATGCTGTTTGGCTACACTCTCACCTACCACTACTTTGCAGTCACTGATCTCCTTCAGATTACACCGTCTACACAAGATGTAGCCTACCTGTGTGCTCCTACGACCACTCTTATAGGTCACCTTATGTTCCTTCCTCTTCTGGAAGAAAGTATTCACTATAGCCATTTCCATCCTTTTTGCAAAGTCAACTACCATCTGTCCTTCTGTGTTCCTCTGCTGGATACCAAACCTGCCCATCACCTCCTCATCACCTCTGTTACCTGCACCAAAATGTCCATTGAATAGAATGTCCAATGACAACTCTCTCACTTCTAGGCATGCTCTGCATCACTTCATCAAAGTCCAGCAGAATTTCTCCTTCTCCTCCAGCTCACATCCTACCTGTGGAGCATACCCACTAACAACATTGAACATCACACCTTCTATTTCTAGCTTCAGACTCATCCCTCTATCTGACACTCTTTTTACCTCCAGGACATTCCTAACAAACTCCTCCTTCAAGATAACTCCTACTCCATTTCTCTTCCCATCTACACCATGATAGAACAACTTGAACCCTGCTCCTAAACGTCTTGCCTTGCTACCTTTCCACCTGGTCTCCTGTACACACAGTATGTCTACCTTCCTCCTCTGCATCATGTCAACCAACTCTCTACCTTTTCTTGTTGTAGTTCCAACATTCAACGTCCCTACCGTCAGTCCTATGCTCTTGGCACTCCTCTTCTCTCTCTTCGTGCGAGCACACTTTCCTCCTCTCCGTCTTCGATCAACAGTAGTCCAATTTCCACCGGGGCCCTGTAAGTGGACGTCACCGATGGCAGTCGTTGTTAACCCGGGCCTCGACCGATCCTGTCACAATCCGCTCCTGGTATTCCCCTCATCCGCCCAGCTCTACCTGCCTTCCACTCCAAACTCATCAGTGCAACTGCCTTCACCTGTGTTTCCTCACCTGATTATCACCTGCCTGCTCAGTACATATACCCTCCCATTCCTCTCAGTCTCTGCCAGATTGTCTTTGTGTCATGCATAGCTCTCTCGTGTTGATCTCCGGACTGCTTCCTCGGTTACGACCCTGCCTGTCTTCGACCCGTCCTCCTCGTCTCTGCCCCGGTAAACTGACCAGCCTTCTGTCGTTGACTACTCTGCCTGCTCGTTCCTTGTCTGACACCTGTCACCTGGGATTCCTGTTTGCTGAGACTGTTTGTCTGGAATATTGCTGCCATTCTGTGCGAACCTCAGAATAAACTGTTGGACTATTCCTGATCTGGTCTCAGTCTGTGCTGTACGTGGGTCCTACCTCTGACCTGTTACAGTACAATCTGGCCATAAATGGATCCAGCACAGGTTGATCACCGGATCTCCCGGATGGAGGACATGCTTGACCAGCTGGTTGCGAATTCCGTTGCGGCGGAAAACCAGCAGGTTCTGGCACAAGTTCGGTGTGATGTAGCAAGTCTCCACGCCCGCACCCAGGCCCTGGGGCTAACACCGTCTGACTCACCGGGAGCCACGTTCTCGTCACCTGCCTCGGCGGGCGCTGCTGCTCCGCCGTCCGCCTCAGCGGGTGTCGCCGCCATTCCACCTTCGATCCGGGAGCCTAACGTGGGAGCACCGGAGCGTTATGACGGCGATCCTGCCACCTGCAATGCCTTTCTCTGCAACTGTTCCATCATTTTTTCCCTCCAGCCGCTCACCTTCTCCTCGGAGGAGGCTAAGGTGGCTTACACCGTCAATCACCTCACCGGGCGGGCACGTCTGTGGGGCACTGCGGAGTGGCAGAGAGGGACTCCCGCCTGTCGATCTTTCCGGTCCTTCGCCGACGAGCTCCGGAAGGTTTTTGGTACTGGACCTCTGGGGGCCGACGCCGGACGAGAACTGCTGGATCTGGTCCAGGGCAGCCGTTCAGTCACGGATTACGCTATAGACTTTCGTACTACGGCCCCTCTGTGTGACTGGAACCCGGTCGCCCTCCGTGATGTCTTTTTGCGGGGCCTGGCTGGATACATCAAGGACGAGCTGGTTGCGTATGAGCTGCCGTCAACACTGGAGCGCCTGATTGAACTCGCCACCCGCATTGATCTACGCATCCAGGCACGCCGGAGAGAAAGACGCTCTGAGCTCCAGCCACGCTCTGCCCGTCCCCGCAGTCCTCCTCGCTCCAAGCCTACAGCGGCACCGACCTCTCTCCTGTCTGCCTCAGTCGCCCCTGTTTGTGAGGGGGATCCGGAGCCGATGCAGCTTGGCCGCACCCGCCTCTCACCTGAGGAGAGGGAGAGAAGACAGCGCTTGAACCTCTGTATGTACTGCGGTCAGCCAGGACACTTCGTCAGCCGGTGCCCAGTAAAAGCCAGAGCTCACCAGTGAACGGAGGCATACTGGTGAGCTCCATCGCTGATCCCGCCTCCTCTGAAAGGCCAAGCATCACCGCCAAGTTCCTGCTGCCTTCTGGTTCCCACTCCATCGCCGCCCTCCTCGATTCTGGGGCTGATGGGAGCATCATGGACGAGAACCTCGCTCTTCAGCTGGGACTACGCCCGGAGCCGCTGCCGTCGCCCATTTCAGCCAGAGCCCTGGACGGACATGTGCTGGGGAGGGTAACATCTCAAACCAACCCGGTGCGCATGCTCCTGCCAGGGGGGCACGGTGAGAGCATCCAGTTTCTGCTTCTGTCCACACCTAACCAGCCCGTCATTCTGGGGTACCCCTGGCTCCGACTGCACAATCCTAACATCGACTGGACAACCTGCTCTGTTCGGGAGTGGGGTGAGACCTGCCAGCGGACCTGTCTCGAGGCGTCGTCAGCTTCTTCTGCTCCTGCTCCTGCCTCTACTCCTGCTCCAGACCTCACTGGGGTTCCTGCTGTGTACCACGACCTGAAAGAGGTATTTAATAAAGCTAAAGCCACCTCCCTGCCGCCACACCGCCCTTATGACTGTGCGATTGACTTATTAACGGGCACATCTCCTCCCAAAGGACGTTTGTACTCTCTCTCTGCCCCTGAGAGAAAAGCCATGGAGGTATACATTAGAGACTCCTTGGCGGCAGGGATCATCCGCCCCTCTTCTTCACCTGCTGGTGCAGGATTTTTTTTCGTGGAAAAGAAGGATAAGACACTGCGCCCCTGCATAGACTATCGTGGACTTAATAATATCACGGTTAAGAACCGCTACCCCCTCCCGCTCCTCTCCACGGCTTTTGAACTGCTCCAGGGGGCGACGGTGTTCTCCAAACTCGATCTGAGGAATGCTTATCATCTGGTTCGCATCCGGGAGGGAGATGAGTGGATGACTGCCTTCAACACCCCGACAGGGCATTACGAGTATCTTGTGATGCCCTTCGGTTTGACGAATGCCCCTGCAGTTTTCCAAGCCCTGGTGAACGATGTGCTCCGAGACATGCTGAATAAGTACGTCTTTGTGTATCTGGATGACATCCTGATCTTTTCCCGCAGCCAGGAGGAGCACATCGTCCACGTCAGATCCGTCCTCCGCCGCCTCCTGGACAACGCCCTCTTCGTCAAGGCGGAGAAGTGTGAGTTCCATGTACCCTCAGTCTCCTTCCTGGGGTACATTATTGCCAAAGACTGCATAAAAATGGATCCTGCTAAGGTTTCTGCTGTAACCTCCTGGCCTGTCCCGGAGACACGCAAGCAACTGCAACGTTTCTTGGGGTTTGCCAATTTCTACCGGCGCTTCATCAGAGGTTTCAGCTCCATCGCATCTCCCCTCTCTGCCCTCACCTCATCCAAGACCTCCTTCCGTTGGACCGATGCAGCTCAAGGAGCCTTCGACACCCTCAAGACTCGTTTCTCCACTGCACCCATCCTCCAGATCCCCGATCCAGAGCGCCAGTTCTCCGTGGAGGTGGATGCATCCAGCGTGGGGGTGGGAGCGATCCTGTCCCAGCGCGCCGCCAAAGACCAGAAGCTCCATCCCTGCGCTTTTTTCTCTCGCCGTCTCACTCCCACGGAGAGGAATTATGACATTGGTAACAGGGAGCTTCTGGCGGTAAAGGCGGCCTTGGAGGAATGGCGCCATTGGTTAGAGGGGGCCGAGGTGCCATTCATTGTGTGGACTGATCATCGCAATCTGGAGTATATTCGCTCTGCCAAGAGACTGAACTCAAGACAAGCCCGCTGGTCACTGTTCTTTGAGAGGTTTAATTTCACGCTGTCTTATCGGCCAGGCTCCCGTAACACCAAGCCAGATGCACTCTCTCGCCGATTTCCTGAGAGCCCGGATGAAAGACCTGAACCCTCCACCATTATTCTAGCCTCCTGCCTCGTCGCTTGCGTCACCTGGGAGATCGAGGAGAGGGTGCGGGCAGCCGCTGAGGATCAGCCCGGTCCTAGTTCCTGTCCTCCTGACCGCCTGTTTGTTCCGGCTAGGCTCCGTTCCGATGTGCTCCAGTGGGGGCACGCCTCCCGGCTCACCTGTCATCCAGGCATTCAGCGCACCCGTGATGTCCTGCAGCAGCGCTTTTGGTGGCCTTCGCTGGAGGAGGATGTCCGTGGCTACGTCAACGCGTGTCCTGTTTGCAACCAGAATAAGACTGCTCGTCACCCACCAGCCGGCCTCCTGCACCCCCTGCCTGTCCCTCATCGCCCTTGGTCACACATTTCCCTGGACTTTGTTACCGGTCTACCCCCCTCCCGGGGTCACACTGCCATCCTCACAGTGGTAGACCGGTTCAGCAAAATGGCACACTTCATTCCCCTTCCCAAGCTTCCTTCTGCCAAAGAGACTGCCAGTCTGGTCCTCCAACACATCTTTCGGCTCCATGGTCTGCCCACCGACATCGTCTCTGACCGGGGCCCCCAGTTCACTTCCATCTTCTGGAAGGAGTTTTGCAGTCTGCTGGGGTCCTCAGTCAGCCTCTCCTCTGGTTTTCACCCCCAGTCCAACGGGCAGACTGAGAGGGCTAACCAGGACCTGGAAACCACGCTTCGCTGTCTCACGGCTGACAATCCTGCTTCCTGGTCGGAGCAACTCATCTGGGTGGAATATGCCCACAACACCCTCACCTGCTCCTCCACGGGCCTTTCCCCCTTCCAGTGTGCCTATGGGTATCAGCCGCCGCTCTTTGCTAACCAAGAGAGGGAAGCTGCCTGCCCGTCAGCTCAAGCCTTTGTCCGTCGTTGCCGGCACACCTGGGAACGAGCACGCACCGCCCTCCTGAAGTCTGCTGACCGCTATGCTGCCGCTGCCAACAAGCGCCGTAAGCCTGCTCCCGCCTACCAGGTCGGCCAGAAGGTCTGGCTCTCCACCCGTGACCTGCCCCTCAAGGTGGAGAGTCGCAAGCTGGCTCCCAGGTTTGTGGGGCCCTTCCCCATCTCTCGCATCATTAACCCGGAAGCGGTCCGCCTGCAGCTCCCAGGGTCCATGAAGATCCACCCGACATTCCACGTCTCCAAGATCAAGCCTGTCCGGGTGAGTCCTCTTGTTCCCCCTACACCACCCCCTCCTCCTCCTCAGCTTGTCGATGGTGGTCCTGTGTATGCTGTCAAGCGCCTCTTGCGCTCTCGCCGCCGTGGACGTGGTATGCAGTATCTGGTGGACTGGGAAGGTTACGGTCCGGTGGATCGTTCCTGGGTTCCGGCCCGGTTCATCGTGGATCCTCGGCTCATCACAGACTTTCACCGCCTGCATCCGGACCAGCCTGCTCCATCCTCCATCCCGTCCCCTGGGGGACCTGCTGCTGATGGGCCTGCCGACCCACCGGAAGATGGTGGCTCGGATGTGGACACTTCCTCCGGCTCATCTTCCTCTTCTGCAGACGACGATGTGGACTCCGCTGTCTCAGAGGAGTTTTAGCCCCCCTCCGGCCTCCCCCCTCCCTCCCCGCTCAGTCTGGGACGTCTGGAGCCGTCCCTTGAAGGGGGGGGTCCTGTCACAATCCGCTCCTGGTTTTCCCCTCATCCGCCCAGCTCTACCTGCCTTCCACTCCAAACTCATCAGTGCAACTGCCTTCACCTGTGTTTCCTCACCTGATTATCACCTGCCTGCTCAGTACATATACCCTCCCATTCCTCTCAGTCTCTGCCAGATTGTCTTTGTGTCATGCATAGCTCTCTCGTGTTGATCTCCGGACTGCTTCCTCGGTTACGACCCTGCCTGTCTTCGACCCGTCTTCCTCGTCTCTGCCCCGGTAAACTGACCAGCCTTCTGTCGTTGACTACTCTGCCTGCTCGTTCCTTGTCTGACACCTGTCACCTGGGATTCCTGTTTGCTGAGACTGTTTGTCTGGAATATTGCTGCCATTCTGTGCGAACCTCAGAATAAACTGTTGGACTATTCCTGATCTGGTCTCAGTCTGTGCTGTACGTGGGTCCTACCTCTGACCTGTTACAGATCCGGGTATGGAAGTCATAGGTTTGACGCAACCCTCTGTATTTATCCGGGCTTGGGGCCAGCACAATAAGACACTGGCTTGTGTCCTCTTGTGGCTACATTATATTTTTTGCTGGAAGAGGAGAGAAATATAATGAAGATAAAAGAGGAATTTGAAGTAGAAAGGAAGTGAGTGGAAAAGAGAAAATATACTTGTGTCACCACCCTAATTAGTCAACCTTTGGCTGTTTGATGAAGGACAAACCATCGACACAGACACAGTGCTGTGCCTGTAGGCAATGAGAAAGGCCAACATACACTGACACAAAGATACACACTGTCATTCACTCTCCATCACACACATGCTCACATACACACACAGCTTTCTGCTGCATTGTGGTCACTTCAGTGAGCAGCTACTAAAACGTGACTTTCTCTTTAATGCATTGGTGTCTATAGTGGAACTGCATATCAGCCTCTAGAGTGCTCTCTACTGCTGTTGTCCATTAAGGTAAATTCAGTGGTGAGTCAGTGCAACTGAGAGTAAATTATCTCTGAACTCAAGATGGTTGTTAATCAGCTCCACCTGCTGACCACTGATAGCATATCCTGTCAATTATTCTATTCTAAAAGAGCCCAGTGGTAAAAAAAAAAAAAAAAAAGCATTTCACTCATCGAGGCCTTGAAAGACCAAAGCATCTATGGCACAGACACATGTACAGCAAACAGGCTGAATGGAGCAAATAAGAAACTCAAGAGTTAGAGACAATTGAAAGAAATGGGAAGAGGAGCTTCATGTGTTGTCACCTATAATGCAAACATCACTGTCACATGTTGGCTCAAAAGCCCAGTGAGGTCTTGTCCTATGCTGACCAGTCTTTCTTGACCACACATGTTGCCAACAGGTGTGGTCAAGAAAGAAAAAACAATGATGATGCTCCAAAAATCCTTCTCTGTGGCCCTTTATAATCAACACACAGGTGGGGTTGATCTTGTTGGCCAATTTCTGTAAATGTACCCCCACAGATGTTGAAACCAGAGGTGGTACATCTGAGTGTTTTTGGGGGGTTTTTTTGGTTTATTTTTTCATATTTTGGATGTGACCATTGTGCATGCCTGGTGCCTCTCATTGATGTCTAGTCTGGAAAAGATGAGACTCCTCGTCCTCAAAGCTTCTGTAGCTCATGCACTGATAAATAGTGGCACCGTCAAGCAAAAGCAAAAGAGTGGAACCCTGTGGTGTATTCTTTAATACACAAAATTGTTTAGTCTGCTCACCCCTCCTGGAGTAGATGGGATCACCCAGGAGCGGGAACCCTGGAGGGAGCTTGTGCCGATGTAACATGGCCGAGTTGTTCAATAAAGCCTCCTCGTCAGTAACCTCCTCGTAGCAGAGCCTGTGCTTCATATTAACAAAAGTATAACAAGACATGGCGTCAGAAGACTAGGGGTGAGTGTTGGAGTTATGATTACTGATTCAGAAGACTTTCAAGAAAGTTAGTGACAGACGCAAACACGATGCTAACGAGAGGGGATGAGGTGAGTCCGACAGCCGGCCACAGCAGTTCAGTGTCGGGAATACTACATGCAGCATTCAGCCGCCAGAGCAGTTTGACTTCAGCAAACCCCAGGAATGGGAAAGGTGGATGAGGAGATTTGAGTGCTTTCGGCCAGCCAGCAATCTTCACCCATCCTCCAAGCAGAATCAAGTGAACACTCTCAAGCACTGTATAGGCGACGTAACGGATGACTTCTTGAAAGGACTGAATTTCACATACACGCGTCAGATGCAGTACGACGTGGTAAGATAGATAGAGAGATAGATATATACTTTAATAATCCCGAAAGAAATTCAGAGTAACGTCTGCTCTCAAGAAAAAATACAAATAAATACATATAGCAGTGACTGACAGACGAAAAAACATTACCTAAATTACATAATAACATAATTAACATAATTACATAATTAACTACAACGACATTACACATAAATAAAAAGGAAGCATAAGAACATGAAAGAGGCATAAGACATTAAAGGAGCATAGGAAAAAGGTATAAGAATAAGTGGATGAACCAAACTGTAAACTGACACCAAGAACTCCCACAAAGTATTCCTCAGTGCATCCCCATTGCATCCCAGTCCCGCATAGTCAATCCCCTCTCGGCCGACCTTGATGACCCTGCGGCCTCAGCTTTGTCCCCCTCCTTCTAAGAGAAAGGTTGTACTCCCTGATGGCACGGGGCACAAAGGAGGTCCTGAGTCTCTCTGTGGAGGACCTCGGTGACAGCAGTCTGACACTGAAAGAGCTCCTCTGTTGGGTGAAGTGGTGTGCAGGGGGTGGGTGGTGTTCCCCAGGATCGATCTAAACTTGGACATAGTCCTCATTTAGAAAAATCTCCACAGAGTCCAAGTCCTGGCCGATCACAGAACCTGCCCTCCAGATGAGCCTGTCTAGGCGCTCGGTGTCCCGTTTCCTGGCACCACCACCCCAACACACAATAGCGTAGGACAGCGCACTGGACACAATGAACTGGTAGAACAGTCTAAGCAGTTCAGAGCTGATGTTGAAGGAGGCCAGCCTCCTCATGAAGTACATCCTACTCTGACCTTTCTTGTACACACAGTCCAGGTTGTACTAACATTCCAGTTTGCTGTCCAGCTGCAGCCACAGGTATTTACATGTATATGTCTACACAAGCTCCACCTCCTTACCCCCGATGACCACTGGCTGTGGGGAGAGGGGTGCCCGCTGGAAATCCAGCACCATCTCCGTGGTTTTGGTGACATTCAGCTGAAGCTCATTCTGCTGACACCAGCCCACAAACTCTCTCTCATCACCCTCCCTGATACATGCTACAATCGCAGTGTCGTCTGAGAACTTCTGCATGTGACATGTATCCAAGTTGTGCTGGAAGTCCATAGTGTAGAGGGTGAAGATAAGGGGGGAGATTATGTTTCCCTGTGGAGCCCCTGTGCTGCTGGTCACCACTGATGACAAACAGTCCCCCATATGGACGTACTGGTCCGAGATCCAGCTCACAAGGTAGGGGTCCACAGCCATGGATGATAGTTTCTCCTGCAGGACCCGGGGCTAGATGGTATTGAAGGTGCTCAAGAAGTCGAAGAAGAGCACCCTTACTGCGCAGCCCCCGACATCCAAGTAGGAGAGAGCCCAGTGGAGGAGGTACAGGACGGCGTCGTCAGTCCTAATCTGGGCCTGATAGGTGAACTGGAGAGGGTCCATCGTGCTCTTCACCTGGGGACGCATGAGCTCCATGACCAGTTGCTCCAAGGTCTTCCTCACGTGCGAGGTGAGAGCGGCTGGTCGATAGTCATTGAGCTCTGTGGGGCGACTCCGCTTGGACAGAGGGACAATGTCTGTCTGCAGAATGTCTTCCATAGGGATGGGACCCTCCTCAGACGGAGACTGAGGTTGACAACCTAGTTTAGGGGTCAGCCAGTTCGGCAGTGCAGGCCTTGAAGAGTCTTGGGGGGACCTAGTCTGCTGCCTTCCTTGGGCAAAGCCTGCTTAGCACAGACATCACCTGTTCCGCAGTGATGGCCGTGTGTGGGGGGCGTGACTTGTTGGTCCATTTGGCCGGGGGTCTGGCAGTTGAGGTGGGGGAAAGGTCTGAGTTTGGCCCGGGGGAGATAGGTGAAGTGGCCGGAGAGGGAGAGGGGGAGGCAGGTGAGCTGGACAGAGAGGGGGAGGAGGAGGGGGAGGCAGGTGAGGTGGACGCAGACGGGGAGGAGGAGGCATGTGGATTCTGGTCAGCTGGGCCAGAGGAACTCTGGAGACAGGGGCATGGAGTGGTGGGGCAGCTGAACCGATTGAAAAAGCTGTTGAGTTCATCAGCTTACTCCACGTTCCCCTCCACTGTAGTGTGGCCCTCTCCGTAGCCAGTGATGGCCCTCATGCCACTCCAGACCTCCAGCACCTGGTTGCGCCCCAGCTGGTTCTCCAGCTTCCTCCTGTAGTTCTCTTTAGCCTCCCTCAGGTAGAGTCTCACTTCCTGCCAGGCCTTCCTCATCTCCTCTTTCCCTCTCCTGAACGCCCGCTTCTTCCTATTCAGGACAGCCTTCAGCTCCTTGGTTACCCAGGGTTTGTTGTTGGGGTAACACTTGACTGTCCTATCAGAGACCACTGTGTCCACACAAAGTTCACATTGTCTGTTAAACACTGGGCCGCCCCGTTGACGTCCTCCCCATATAAGCCCACAATAACATCCCAGTTGGTGGTCTGGAAAAAATCCAGCCTGTCATTCAACCATCCCTCCTCGCATCCGTCTCTTTTTTTCCGTCTGGCCTGAGTCACAAGGATGGCTTTGAGTGATGTGATGGTTGACACCGTGCAATTCAAAATGACACCCCCTGCTTTAACATCCTACCCCACACACACAAGCACTTCACACATGCTGAAAAAGAGGTAGGAAAATGTTTTCAGAGAGCTATTGATCTGTCATGTATCCAATAGGACAATAATGAACTTCCTGTGACACCGACCTGTGGAAGGGCAAATGTGCTGTAAATTTCCAAAGAGTATCAAAGATTTCTGACATACTTGTTATTTACTGAGAAGATTTTTTTTTACTGCATGTGACAATATAGCACTGTTGAGCTGTTTTAGCTTGTTAGGTTTGAAGCAACAATTTAGAATGATTCTCATGACTATAAACACACTAAGATAAGAACATACTTCAAATTTAACCTAAATCTTTAGCTTTCTCTCCTAAACACCAGCTCACTTATGAATGCAAAAACTCATGAGAGATAAAAACTGATTTACTTCTTTCAGTGATCGTCAGTCAGGAATAAATGTCCTCTCAGGTGTTAAAACCCATCGATTTATATCCAGTTAAAGATTGTAACTGGAAGGTGTAAAAAGCATCTTCGGACTGATTTTTTTTGTAAATTACATACAAAATGATTGAAATGCTGTATGTGTTACTCATTGACAATGAAAAGCTGACACTGAATTTCTGCCAATATTATTATTATTCTAAAATATTCAGACTAGCATTTCTCTACTCAAACGTGTGAGAAAAGTTCATGTTGATATTTAGTAATGACAATGAACCTTTCAGTTCAATAACCCCCCAACTACAGTGATACCTCTACTTACGAATGTCTCTACTTACGAAATTTTCTACTTACAAAATTTTTCAGCAGGAAAATATTACCTCTACTTACGAAAGAAATTTCGACTTACGTAATGTAAAAACACAGTATCGGCTGATACTCGAATCTCCCACGGGTTCCTGATCGCAACATTCTCATAGCTGCTCTGGCATTGGCTATTACCTATTATGTATCTTCCTGGCATCCCATTGGCTAAGAGGAATGCCACTCCATCTCTGTGTGGAGCTAGATCGGTGCTTATGGTTTATAAGACATTTATGTCGGAATTTTTGTGGGCTTGGAATGGATTAGGGCATTTGCATGGAAAACGCGTCTCTACTTACGTAATTGTCTATTCATGTAATTTCTTCCTTAACCAATTATTTTCCTTAGTAGAGGTACCACTGTGTATCTTAGGGCCTCTAACAATAAGGGAGAGAATTTTCACCATGGAAGTTGTGCATGATAAGAGTCCAGGGTCATGAGATTATTTTTGTAATAGGACAGAGAGGAGACATATTTCTAATGAATACAAAACATTATTTATGTGTGGGGGGGTTTTCTTACTGTAATTCTCAAAATCTATTGTGTAGTATTATATTGAGTTATTGCTCTGTAGAAATCATTAAAATTAAATAAAAGAGGATGATCGGGCATCTGATGTAAAACTTTTGCCAAATCAAACACACAAATCAAATCTTCCATACCAGACAGGTCGAGGCCCAGGTTAACGACTGCCATCAGTGCTGTTCACCTACAGCAGGGGGATTCAAGTAAATGTCTCGGAGGTCAAGTTATTAAAATTTCCTGTTAATAAAAGGTCCGAACCCAAGTCCAGTTTGTGTCTTGTAGCCGGCCCCTATGTCCGTATTTTCAGTTATTATCTATTTTCAGTGCAGGATATTATTTAACTGAATGCACAGCTAGCTCTTTTACAATAAATAAAAGTAAATAAAGGCTTTAAATGTATTTATTTTATTTATGTAAAATTGAAGAGCACAGACAAACCTCAGAATTAAAAATAAAGTGTAAACATAGCTGAATAATCCTTTTTTCTCATAAATTAAAGACCTCCCAGCCTACAGAATTGAAGGCCTAAACTTAACGTAAAAAAACATTAACATCTTCAGAAAGCATAAATAAAAACTGGCTCTTTCAAGGAAAAAATGCAAACAGTAACAGTGGGCATTACCAGTAACATCTGTAGACTTATCAATGACCAATGGTATGTATGGTGCTCTCTGAATAGCTGCATCAAGCTGTGTCAGGACATGATCTGTTGATATTTCTGATTTTCAATAATGTATCAACAACAGCTTTTAAGCACTTCATGACAACTGCCCCTTCACTTAAAGATTTCTTTTTGTTGCCCCAAAATCCACCATGCCTTTAGTGAACATTCGTTCGCATTTTGCTCGGTTATTTTGCCTTCACCTCGGACTTCAGGGGATAACTTTGCTCAAAAGCTCTGTGCTTTATTTCATAGTGGTGCTTCACGTTATCACGTTTAATTAATGCTATGTGTTCAGACCATATGAGGCACAATGGTTTGAACTGCCTGAAGGAAGAATAAACATAAATTTCATCCACTCATTATTAACCAGCGGTTTTCCTCATTAACCTCCCTTCATTTGGAGCTATACTGTCCTCACTGTCTCCCCTTCCTCTGTGCTCCTGTAGCGGTAAACTCACAGCGGTGGCGGCAGCGAGCTGTCTCACTTCCAGGTGCGCTGACAGAGCAGGTAAACAAACGATCTGATTGGCTGAACTGAGCGGAGCTATTACCTTATTACAGTTTTTTTTCAGTCGCTAACAAGCGTTTGTCCAAACAGCAGTCACATTTTCAAAACTCAAAATACAATTAGCACAGCATCGGTCTTTTGTGGCCATACCATTCACACATTTCATGTTGCTTTCACACAATATGCAGTTAATGAACATATTACCACAATGCTTTCACTTTCTTAACAGACAAGCTATACCTTCGAACAAAATTATGGATTGTTTTTTCATTATTTACGAATGTTAACACACAAGATCCCACAATAGCAACAACAATATTCCAAACCTTTGATACAGTATAAAAACCTCTGCCTCTGCAATGATATCAGTTCAAAAACAATATATCGCAGCTTATAAACAAACAATTGCATATTTTGTTTTAATTTTTTTTTATTAATCCCAAAAGGGAAATTAGTGGCACTCTCTAGTGTTAGTAATTCATACATGCAAATATTAGTGTGAACAGGCCCTGAACACAATCTCATACACACACAAGGCCTGTACACATGCAGCGGGAGGTCGAGTGGCAGGCAGCTCCTTTATGGTGCGCCCAAATGAGCAACTTGTAAGGGCCCTCACTCAAGGGTGCCTCGGTAGTGCTCCGGAGGTGAGCTGACACCTCCCACTGTCAGCTCACACTCCGGGTATTTTTGGGTGGGAGCGGGAATCGAATCGCCAATCTTGGAACATTGGACGACACGGTCTACCGCTGAATCACCCTCTCATTGACAGACAGCTGATCATTACCAAGGGTGGATCCGGCATACCAAGCAGTTCTATCCCAGGTGCATCACCTTGGATGATATCAGAGATCGTAGAGATTAGAGACAGTAATTTTGTGTTTTTTAACGTAAGCCCCCCGCCCCCTTTTTTTTCTGGGCATTTTGCTGTTGTTGGGTTTTTTTTGTTCAGAATGCTCTTGTGGGTTTCATGGCTATTTTGTTCACTGTAAGCTTTTTCTGTTCTATCATATTGTAAAAAGTATTTTTACTGTACCTACTGTAATAAACTGTAAAGGAAAAAAATGATTTGCTCTTTACTGGAATGCTTTTGAATGTGAACATTGCATGTAGACATAAAGTTCCCACCTAGAAATTTTGTGTACATTTTGCAGGCAAATACCATTAAAACTGAAACATAAAAGTCTAGGTATTCTTCAAATGTCAACAATACCCAGTATTTTGAAACCTGGTGTACTTTGATTGACTGTATGTACCTTATGAAGTGAAAACAAGCATAATTCTTTGACATAATAATTTCATTTGGAGTCAAATGTCCGGTGTTTTGGTAAAGTGTGTATACAGAAAAGAGTTTAGAAAAAGTATTTGAAGTATGGGTAAGCGCTTGCTAGTGACTGAAAAAAACTGTAACAGGAGGAGGAGCACAAGCCGTCTGTAGCCGCGACCGTCAGAAAAAATTCTCCAAGAAAATCTACTCTCGTGAATTTATCATGGAGTGGTCACTTGTCCGGACAGAACCATCATGCGGTCCGGATCTGGACCGCAGTCCGCCATTTGGTGACCACTGACCTACAGGGTGCACGTGGAAATTGGACTACTGTTGGTCGAAGAAGGAGAGGAGGAAAGTGTGTTCGTAGGAACAGAGAGAAGAGGAACGCCAAGAGTATAGATTTGTAGATGACATTGTGATCTGTAGTGAGAGCAGGGAACAGGTGGAGGAGAAGCTGGAGAGGTGGAGGTTTGTCCTGGAAAGGAGAGGAATGAAGGGTAGCTGCAGTAAGACAGAGTACATGTGTGTGAATGAGAGGTACCCAAGTGGAAGAGTGAGGTTATAGGCAGAGGAGATCAAGACGGTGGAAGATTTTAAGTACTTAGGATCAACAGTCCAGAGCAATGGAGAGTGTGGAAAAGAGGTGAAGAAGCGTGTACAGGCAGGATGGAACAGGTGGAGAAAAGTGTCAGGTGTGACGTGTGATAGAAGAGTTTCGGCTAAAATGAAAAAAAAAGTGTACAAAACTGTGGTGAGACTAGCGATGTTGTTTGGTCAAGAGACAGTGTCACTGAGGAAAAGACAGGAGACAGAGCTGGAGGTAGCAGAGATGAAGATGCTGAGCTTCTCTTTGGGAGTGACCAGGATGGATAGGATCAGGAATGAGTACATCAGAGTGACAGCACATGTTAGAGGTTTTGGAGACAAAGACAGAGGTCAGACTGAGGTGGTTTGGACATGTCCAGAGGAGAGATAGTGAATATATTGGTAGAAGGATGCTGAGTTTTGAACTGCCAGGCAGGAGGCCTAGAGGAAGACCAAAGAGGAGGTTGATGAACGATGGCCCTCGGCTGTGGGGGGGCAGGAGGCTGAGACCCCCCCCCCCCACCGCAGTCGTAGCCGCCTGCCCCCCACAGCCGAGGCCATCGTTCATCCTCTCCCTTCCGACAGTCACGCATGAGATGTTCCTCCCATCCGCACTTGAAACATTTCACTGGTTACATATACTGTGTAATCATAGTAATCAATTTTAAATGTGAGCGTGAAATTCAGCTGTTCATTGATCCGATTAGGGATCATCGTAACCTGTCTCCGGAAGGCATAACATAACTGACTAGTATTGCCGACAGGAAACATATTTACAGGACTCAGGAGCCAACCATGTCGTGACAGTTCCTTCTCAAGGACCTCGTCGTTGAGGTACGGCTGTACGTTTGATATGATTACCGTTCTAATTTTGTTAGCCAGGGGGAGGATGGGGGTGAAGGTATTCTTAATCCCCACCTCGCTCACAACTACCTGGTGCACCTTTTCACCTTCATCGAAAAAATTACTTGCGCTTTGTTCATTCGGGAGCCTTCTTTAACACTGCCATACCTGACCTGCTCTCCCACCAGTAAACACACCTCTCCCACCGAGCAGTTGGTTGGAGAGGTGTGCAGGGTAAGCTTGATCTCAGGCTGGTGAGTGAGTTTAGCGAGTGTGGCTTTTTTCTCCGCAGTTGCCCATCTTGGGGCTACCATATTGCCTCCTAATTTCTGTAAAAGCCCCGAAAAAACTACTGACTGCAACTGTACTGTTACCGTCGCTAACTGAAATTGGAGACGCATGCATACAAAAAAAGTTTAAAAAAGACAGAGTGAACAAGCATGCAAAGACGCCACTGTCTCGTCTATTCCTCTCACATACTCCCAAAATGTAACCGTGGTTAAATTATGGTACACAAAAGCTTGCACACATATACAAAACCAAAAAAAAGAGTGAATAGACACACTCCTTTCTCTTCTCAGATCAAAGCAGAGAGAGAGAGAGAAAGAGGTTTACTTTTAGGACTCGTCAGAAGTCCCAATAATAAGAGGGATGGGGAGAGAGAAACTAAGAGCAAACCTTGAGCAGCTCTGAGCTCTCAGCATAAAGAAGCGATGTGTGGAGAGAACTAAATTATAATTTCAAACATTGTTCACATTTATCTCTTCTCTTCCCCCTGCCTTACTCATTGTTGTTCTCAACCCAACCACCATCGCCTGTGCTTTCACCACTTCAGCCTGAAAACTACATTCGTACTTTCATTGTTTTCACCCAATACTTTTAACTGCACTGTGATAGCTTGGTTCTTAAACTGCCAGTTTAAGAACCAAGCTATCACAGTGGATTTTTTTTTGGGAGGGGGTTTGGCCAAATTAGATGATGAATAATATAAAATGTTACATATTTTAAATATTGTTCCTTCAAGCTGAAGTGCCATATATCCACTTGTTTGACAAACTGGAGTGAGTTAAGTGTGTTTTAATAACTCACCCCTGAAGGGAAAAGCTGAAAGGAAAAGAAGAAGTTGGTTTGCTGCAGTGACTTATTCCCTCTCTAAGACAACTTCACTTTGGCCTCGAATATTATGGTCACAGGTCCATTACGTGTCACTGCAACAATAAACAGTAATTTAAATATTATCAGTGAGGCAGCAGTCCAATTATTTGACAGGGATTCAAGCGAGGAGTTGACATAATTAAAGAGACAGTAAAGTTAATTTTAAGTGACATATATGTCATTCACGGTGGCGCAGTGGTTAGCGCTGCCGTCTCACAACACAGCGGACCCGGGTTCGAGTCCCGCTCTGTGCGGAGTTAACATGCTCTCCCTGTGTCTACGTGGGTTCTCTCCGGCTTCCTCCCACCTCCAAAAGCATGCGCTTCAGGTTGATTGGCCGGTCCCAAATTGACCGTAGGTGTGAATGTGTGTGTGTGAATGATTGTTTGTTTCTATGTGGCTCCGCGGTGCAATGGCGTCGTGCCCGGAGTGTCCCCCGCCTCACGCCCTGAGACTGCAGGGATAGGCGTCGGCTACCCCGCGACCTGCGTTTGCGGATTAAGCGGGTTAGAAGATGAATGAATGAATGAATATATGTTATTCATCATTATGAAATATAGAAGAAAAAATAAATTTTACATGTGTAGCATCATCCGTTTGGTCAAAAAAGCTTAAAATCTGCCCCGCAGGAGCTTCCGCATTCAGTGGTCATGTGGGGTCACTGGGGTCAAACATAGCTTAGCATAGCAGCCGTAAGACACAATGCAATTCTAGATGTGATTAACACCAAAAGTATCATGGTTACCTGTGAGGTGAACGATTGTGTCAGCAGAACAGCAAAACAGATGCGACTTTCAAATAAATTCAGTGTGGAATTAATAACATCTAGAGTTGTCATTATATCCACAGTCAAAAAGTAATAAATGGCGGTCAGCTCAGTGCTAACATAATATGGACAATCCGATTGACGGGCTAGCACGTTAGCATTTTTAGCGCAATACCTTCCCAGAAGGTATTCTAAAGAACAACAGGTCCTTGTCTTCGCGTCTTTTTGCTGTCCTGTTGACACAACTGTTCACCGCACAGGTAACCATGATACTTTTGGTGTTAATCGCGTCTAGAATTGCATTGTGTCTTATGGCTGCTGAGCTATGTTTGGCCCCAGTGACGTATGACGCCCACGTGACCACTGAATGCGGAAGCTGCTGTGGCGCAGATTTTAAGCTTTTTTGACCTAACGGATGATGCTACACACATAAAATTTATTTTTTTTAATTTTTCATAAAGATGAATAACATATTTGTCACTTAAAATTAACTTAACTGTCCCTTTAAAGAGACATAATTGAACCTAAAAGTTCATTCTTGACCTTGGAAATCTGGAGTCCTCCAGGTCACAAAAATCTGTGTGAAGCTTGAAGCTTTGCTGTTTGTTGATTAATGGCTCTTTACAGCTGAACAGATGTGGCATTAAATGCATTTTATACCACTGGAACCGTTGCTGCCCTTTATACCAGCAAAACTTTGCCTGCAACAGTAAAGACGCCTGAAAACTGGGAGGGTGACAGTTTTTGGGACATGAAACCCACACAGTTCAAACAGTTGATAAGATTTGTTTACTTAATAAACTCTGAAGTTGTATGTTGTAAATATATTCTGACTCATACTTCTTTCTTTTTATTTTCATGCAAAAATTCAGTCTGACAGTGGAAATTCATCTGAGTGCAGTTCATGGAAAAACCGGTGTCACTCCTACAAGGTCAGGCAGGGCTACTGATAGCCATGTAATAGTGCTTATCAGCCACCATTACACACACGTACATCCTTTTAAGAGATCAGCGAATGGACTCCAGTGGGAAGGACAGCAGGTATGTCCTTGGTTTAATGGCAATGTAAGTTGATAGAACCACTGCTGCAGATGCCATAATGCCCCTGATGTATCACATCCTCCTCTGCCATTCGCTACGCAGCCAAGCAGCAGTACGTATGCCGTAAGGTCATTGCTGTGATTTCACTGGTTAGATCATCGCTCAGAAAAACCCACGGACCTTGAAGGAGTGTCATTTGAGAGTAAATAATATTTGAGCTCAATGTATCAGTCATAACTTCGACAAACCTTCGGGACACGGTGGCAATTTTCCCCGACAGTATGCTCATCATAAATGTGAGAGCTCTGCAACACCCATATCATTGACGGAGACATTCTCATGGGGGTCCTGGTTCTCACCTCTCCTGAGCGGTACATCTGGAAGCTGTTTGTTTTGACCAGTCACGCCTCCCACAAACATGACATCTATTTTGAGAGGGAGGGATAAAGCAGGGCTCCGGGAGCAGAATGACAGCAGCAGCCATAGTCAGGATGAAGATCATGCAAATGCATTGACATGCAGCGATAGCCCCGGCATTTTCTTCACCGTTATCTGTACTCAGCGGTAGTATTTAGCCTGACAACCCCTTCTTTGAAAGCGCATGATATTTTATACATATTCATGGTTCCTCTGTGTATTCCTCTCATGACCTTGGATACTTATGCTCATCTGTATTTCTCTCTCTCTCTCTCTCTCTCTCTCTCTCTCTCTCTCTCTCTCTCTCTCTCTCTCTCTCTCGCTCTCTCTCTCTCTCTCTCTATTTGGCCTTCATGAATAAACATAATTTTAAAAATAAAAAATCTCTCTCTCTCTCTCTCTCTCGCTCTCGCTCTCTCTCCTCTCTCTCTCTCTCTCTCTCTCTCTCTCTCGCTCTTTCTCTCTCTCTCTCTTTCTCCCTCGCTTAAACACAGTCATAAATATTTCATCTGAATAACCTGTGCTGACTCACGGAATTCACACATATGGGGTAAAGCAATGTTGCAGACAGAACCAGCAAAGAAGCATAAGATGTGGGATTGTTTAAAAAAGTAAACATGTATCTAGAGAAAGGTAATATATAGGGGACACACACCATAAGAGAGGAACAATGGAATAACTTTTGAAAGGGTGGTGAGGGAATTTATGTTAACAGTGAGGACAGAGGTGACATGTAGACGGATGGAAACGATGGAAAATAGAAGTGTGTAGGTTTAAATCGCTCATCTTCTAGAGTAATAAGTCCAGTCTGGAGTGGGTCTCAAGAATATGACGTTAACATCTTTGTTAGACTGTTTTTCCGCAAAATGCTGCCTTCAGCTAAATTCTATTGCATTACTACTGTAGCTCACAGCTACAGTAACAAACTGATCTATTATAGAATTACACTCAGCATCTCAGTTTATTAGTTTAATGTTATCATGTCACCATTTCACAGTTATGACTTGACAACCGCAAAGGATGATGCTCACATTATTAGTCTATTTGGTTGTACACAAAAGTGACACTAGATAAATGTCTGACTACAATAGTAATTCACTAAAAGAGACAAAATTGGTGCTGGGGGAAAATAAATCAGGTGATCAGAAGAATTCATTCTACGGGCACTAAGAGTGCAAACACATTATACAGTGATCCCTCGTTACTCGCGGTTAATGCGTTGCATAACCACCCCAAAATAACAAAATTCTGCGATATTGCGACAAACTATTTATTTCATTATTTACGGTTATTTTACTGTTTATGGGAGGTGTCAGATCACCTCCAAAGCACTGCCGAGGCACCCTTGAGCAAAGCACTGTCCCCCTTTAAAGTTGAACATTTGGGGCCCACCAGGATGGAGCTGCCCGCCACTCTATCTCCCACTGCATGCTTAGAGGCCCCCTTGTGTATTTGTGTGTGTTACAGGGGGCTGTACATACTAACATACAGTATATGCATGCGTTTATTTGAAACTGAATGTGCTCTTAATTTAAAAAAAATAAACGTGTATGAACCCTCAGATAATGATATTAAACCACCTTCTATCTGTATTACCTTTTCCCACAGTAATAGACTCTTTAAAGAACTTTTAAGTATTTCTTTAATACACAGAAGTGTGCTGCGTTCGGAACACAGCACACTTCCGGATGCTGTCAGCCAATAGAATGTGCGTACAGAATCATGTGACTACCTACTAAAAATCTATGATGAGGTGAAGCCAGGTATCTTGAAGCGCGAATGCGCGAGGGATTACTTTATATCAAAATTAAGTTAGATGCAAAATTAGAGTAACGCAACTGAGTTACCTCATTTGTCATATTAAAGCCAAGATGCACACAGACAATAGAGTGTTAGAGTGAATGCAGACCCTGGAGGGACAACTTCGTTTGATGTGAGGTGCCGGTAAAATGTAACCTGTCTGTGTCAATTTTTATGAAGACAGTCGCCTTCAATGGATAATTCTGTCTCAGGCTGCCGGGGTCACAACCCCCCGGGGGTTTCTGCCTCCCTGATTTTCCATAGACTGCCAGTCTGCATATGTGTACTGTTCTTCTGAGCACCAGCCATTAATATGTAAGGGTGTGAAACTTTTTGATTTGGACAACTGGAACTCGACAACTGGAACTATCTCTATATATATCTATATCTGGATACTTATGCTCATCTGTATCTCTCTCTCTCTCTCTCTCTCTCTCTCTCTCTCTCTCTCTCTCTCTCTCTCTCTCTCTCTCTCTCTCTCTCTCTCTCTCTCTCTCACTCTCTCTCTCTCTCTCTCACTCTCTCTCTCTATCTATCTATCTATCCTATCATTTATCTATCGCTGTCATCTTCTGAGAAAGAGGGCCGCATGATGATCAAAGATATATTGTTGGAATTTCAGCTGTTCTGCTCTCCTACATTTTATGACACTAAAATTTACAAGAAACTAAATTTAAATCACAGTAAAATAATAATGTACAGAAATAATATGCCATTAAAATGTGATGTATGACAGACTTTTCTGCAGTTTCGGGCATCATTATTTACCTTGTTACAGTGTATTACACAAGCGTTATATTTATTTTGTGAATGTGTGTGTGTGTGTGTGTGTGTGTGTCTGAGTGTGTGTGTGTGTGTGTGTGTGTGTTGTGTGTGTGCGTGCGTGCGTGCGTGTGTGTGTGTGATAGTTTTTCTGTCCATGGATTTCCTTATCCTTATCTTAGGCCAGAACAAAGCGCTTTGCTGGAAATCCTGTTTGTTGACTGTACCTGTCAGGTATCCTCATTTTACACAGGAAGCTAGTATAGCATAAACACTGAATGTTCTACACTGTGTGTGAACTTTATATCTAATTGCGTCACAAGGAAACATAAAACTTTGCTCTAAAAGTCTTAAAAACTTTTTAACTAGACGGTGTAGACAATATGATGCAGTAAGACAGATTTCAGAACAAAGATTTCACACATGGCTTTAATTTGAAAGATGATGTTATAGATTTTTTGGGCCTCCCTCCTGAGACTTCTCTCTGACTAAAATCAGACACAGCTCAGGGTGAGGATGTCCCACCCCGACAGAGGTTATAAACTCATCCTGGCTGAATAGGACCGGAAAGGTGATAAGTGGTTAATTTTACGCTGATAGGAAATGAGATTCTGTGTGTCAAATTCTGCATGACAGAAGAGGTCTTCTAAATCAGTGCGTAACAACGAGATCTCCCACGATGAAATATAAACAGATAAGCAGATATGCAGAACAGGATTACCTTACCATAACCACAGCTCTTGATAAGAATAGTTTTAAATTCAGTGGGGAAACACTTATTAAGACTTTTGTTGGGAGTAGGTGATATTAATACATAAAATCAAAAGCTTCCGATTCTGGTTAACTTAATGGAAGAGCTCTGTTCAACATGTTTCAAGTCTTTTGTGCTTTGTCCAGCTAAATATTAGACCTTGCACAGCAAGTACTAGTATTAATTAGCATACAGTAAATGTTTACTTTAGTCTCATCATTATTTAGGTTTCCTTGTAGATTCATTGTAGATCTGTTTCCATCAGTACCCAGTTAATATATTAAGCTAAGTTAAAGTAGCTCCAGTTTTATCATTTCCATACAGATTTGAGAATGACATTCATATCTTCTTTTAACTATTAGCAGAAAAGCCATTAATCATGTTTCCCACACCATTGAACTATTCTATAATGTAAGCTGTGTCATGAGTAATAATTCCCTCTGACAACATGGCTGTAAATATAAATATGGATGAAAACAAAAATTTTACAATTTGTCGGAGATGGGTTTTAAAGAGGTCAAGCTGCTTATGACTAAACACTGAGGCTTCCAAAACAAATCATGCATAGTAAACAGAGAGACAAAGACAGTAGAACGGTCTAAAGGCACATTTTAACAAACAAACATGTAATATGTTCTGGGAAAATGTATGCTAGATTCCTTTTGTTTGGCTCAAGGGCATTTGCAATATGTTTTGAGTTCCTGTGAGGGAAAACCATTTTCAAACAACAACAAAAACCCCACAAAAGCATGTTACTGCACCTCTTTCTCCGAATGTTCCTTCCTCTCTGCTCTGATCGATTATGTGCAAGTGAATATCTGCTGAGTGAATCTCTGTTGATAAATGAATTTCCGGTCCAGTCCATTCTGTCGCAAGTCAAAGCATCGGTCTATTCTTACAGAAATCAACTGTGATGAATTAACTGATGTCTGTCAAAGAAGAGCTTCAAATCACAAGGGCCAAAAGTCACAAATTAGAGGGAGAATTACACCAATAAAAATGAATGAGCACAGAAACAACCACAAAGCAATCAAAGCTTATAAAACTGAGCCGAGAATGCTAAGTTTCCTCATTATGTCATTGACCCAAAAAAGCAGCAGTCATAATACAACCCAACGATCATTAAAGTCTGCAAAGAAGATTTGGAATCACAGTAATCCTTTTTGCATTTGCACTTCAAGATGCCCGGCTTCCTCTCATCATGGATTTTTAGTAGGTACTCACGTGATACCGTACACGCATGCTATTGGCTGACAGCATCCGGAAGTGCGCTGCCTTCTGAGACTCACGGAACACTACGCATGTATTCCATGTATTAAAGAATCACTTAAAAGCACTTTAAACAATCTATAAGTGTGTGGGGAAAAGGTAATACAGCTATAAGGTGGTTTAATATCAGTATGGAAGGGTTCATAAACATTTAAATGAACGTGAATAATAAAATAAGTACTTGGTCGCAATATTGCAGAATTTTCTTATTTGCAGGTGGTCCTAGAACGCATTAACCACGAGTAATGAGGGATCACTGTACATTGTATTCTTATTTGTTTGATAGTTATTCAAGACAAGTTGTATTCAACTGATTGTGGTTTGCATTGGGATCTGGTGCAATACTTCTTGAAGAGATGTAAGATTTGACATCACACTGAATCTCAAAAACAACTTGGTCTGTATTATTATTTATAATTGTTGTTATTATTGTTGTTATTATTATTATGTGATTGCACTGAATTTGCCACAAACAGTATGAAGGTATGAAGATTATTTTAGAGGCAATATGATTTATATTGCCTCTAAAATAATACCGGTTCTGTGTTGAACACTGATTTTTGAGTTATTTAAGGGATATCATGAGTCATTTTGGTCAATTAAAAAAATGTTGAGAAACTTTGTGAGCCTCCACAGCTTCAACCTCTATTTATTTACTACTTCCATACTCTGAGACTGTGGGCAAGAGTAAGTTTTGCAAAATGAGCCACTATTCACGGCATAAGGAGGACATCTGGTGGTTTATCCGTAGTTAGCATGATAGAGTAGCGTGGACTAACACACACTTTTACACACAGCTTTGCATCTGACAGAGTATGCTTAGTACTCTTATGAAGTGTGTAATTACTACGTAATAACTGCATAGTTATTATTCATTCCTGAAGATAACAAAAAGAAAGTTTGGATATGTTGTTTTAGAATCCTGATGTCATCCTGCTTAATATGTAGAGTTAACTATTAGGTCAATGAACAAAACTCACCCCAAACTAGGGTTAAAATAAAAATATACTGTAGTTTCACTGACACACTAAAAACAATTTACATTCATCATCAGTCACAAGCTTGCTGTTCTTTCAAACCTCTCTGAAAAAAACTGAATGGTAAATCAAAGTGAAATTATAAATTAGTCTGCAAAATGATATTAAAGTCTTGTGATGGTCTGTGTCTGTCTTGCTTTTGTATTTTATTTTATGGGTTCAGTTCATGTACTTTTCTGGTTTTGTTACTGCCACACTTAGTGATTCGTTGCACCTGTTTTTTTTCCCCTGAGTGTTTCGTTTGGTATTACTTGATAATTGACAATCATTTAGTTCCACCTCAGACTGATTTAGTACACTGGCCTGTCTATTTAAGGCGCTTCACTTCTGTTCAGCGCTGTCACAGCGTATTCAGTATTTGTTTGAGAAAAGTATCGCGTATGCCAATTGTTACTGTAGTACTCAACTGCTTTTTGTATGACCACAAGTTTAGCCTCGCCTTGTTTGTTCTTGTTTCGGTTTTTGATCTTTGGACTCTCGCGCCTGGTTCCTTTTGAAATCATAAGTCTCACATTAATTACACTAGAATCCAAAAGGAAATTTTGGTATTTCGACTTTGATTATAGGGACAGATAAATGGTAGCTTTGTCACTGATGGGTACCAGTACAAACACAAAGCGCAAGAGGTTTTATTTTTCTTGAAAAATACAATTATTAAAAACAAAATAATAAGAAACAGGAATATAAAGTAGAGCTGTTTGGAGAAAACAAGACAAAACTGCTGCATGGTTCTTTATTCTCTTCTAATCATGAAGCTCAGGCTTCAGAAAAAATGACATTTACTGTATTAACATCCCAAAACTACAGTGAAGTAAAAAGTCCAGCAGTTGTGTGGAAGATCATGAACATATAAAATGATTTGCTAACAAATAGGGAAAAGTTGTGTCATACAGTAAGCGGGCCTTGCTACAGCGCAGCTGAGGAGAGCACTTTCTTTCCCTGCCCCGGTGATTTTTATACAATTCAGATAAGGAATTTGCATGAGATGATATGATGTCTTCTGGTCCCAAATACAGTAGATTGTGACGACTGTTCAGCTGCCACCTCCCCGTAGGCGTTGGAATATTTCCGCTTCCGGGTGGAATGTAGTTTCCGGTTCCGCTTCATCCTGTGAACAAGACCTAAGACCCCTATGTCCTATAAATGGAATTGTTATTGTAAGTGTGTGTGTGTGTGTGTGTGTGTGTGTGTGTGTGTGTGTGTGTGTGTGTGTGTGTGTGTGTGTGTGTGTGTGTGTGTGTGTGTGTGTGTGTGTGTGTGTGTGTGTGTGTGTCTGTGTCTGTGTCTGTGTTAGTGTGTCTGTGTGTGTGTTTGTGTGTGTGTCTGTGTGTGTGTGTGTGTCAGATTAGATGAGTTCAAGACAGACTGATGGAAAAATACTTACTGTGTGATTAAAATTGAATACTGTGAAACCAGCAAAATTGTAAATAGAATCTATATAATGTTTAAATCTCTTCACCATAAACAATATTTTAGTATTATTGGTGAATGTACTGATACAAAAAGAAGTTTAAAGCATACAAAATACGTAAGACATCCTCTGTGTAGGAGCCATGTTGTTCTATTATAACAGTTTCAGAGCTCTCTAACCAATAGAAGGACATCCCAGTTTTGGATGAGGACAATGATGGAACACTTGTTGTTGTAAAAGTTGTACTCTGTATATCAATTGTATGACCAGTTCTGTAGCGCCTTAGACATCAAATAGATACTGGCTATCCCGTGCTGTCTATAAGTGTATTTTGATACCGAAAATGAGTTAAAGAGGAACATGTCTCTGGGACTCAGTCACATTTGTTCCTCTTGAAATTGCTTCTTCTGTGCTACAGCATATCAGTTTTTCATGAATCTCTTTCTTTGGGCAGTTGAAGTAGGGAGATTTGTGCTGACCGCTAGAGTAGGCCAGGGTAATGGATCTTAATGCATGAAAAGCATTAAGGAATACTTAATGCTTGGAAGAAGGAACACTTTTCTAGTAGTATAGTACCTCATGATGAAGCATTTTGCATCAAGCACCTACAGTTGAGTACATAACAGTGTGTCTCTGTGCAGCCGTGTTGGACTAGTCCAGCTTGTTATGAATCGGCATTTCTCAAGGCACTGCACTGCTGTACTCTCAACAAGCATCCGTTCAATATTAGAATGAAAAAGACACTGCTGAGACAAACACACCGGAATCGATCCTGCATAGTCAACGGTTATTATGGTAAGATTACTTCTGATGTGACTGATGTAATATGTTCATAAAATATGACAACCATAACAACCAAAACTATAACAGCTCAAGGGTCTTTTAAAAAGTGTGAAAATCTGAGAGCATAGTTTTGCTATGAATTATAGGGTCGAAGAAAATTTTAATGGAAATTTATGAGACATTGGTTTTTGACAATATTATTCAAAAGTTGTTTTTCTCAAGGCACAGTATTCCAAGCTTTCTGCCTTCTGATATATGGTTATCTCTTCACCACTTTTGCTTGTCCTTGTTCACAAGGAACTTGTTTTTCTCTAAATTAGAATATATCAATTTGTTGAGTTGATTTGCCACTGGAGATGCTGGTACAGTTCTGCATTGCTGTAGTCCTGTCTGTCTGTTGTGTTGTCCACCAAACATAACAGGAGCAGATGCAGTAGACTATATGGTCTGTACATGAACAGATTAAGCACCACTGTGCCTCTGATTTATGTCATTTTTTATTTTAAATGTATTTGTATCAGGAACCATGCAAAATACACTCAAGGCTGAAAGTCAGACTTTTTGTACCATATAGAATAGTTAATTGTTAATTTTGTCCTGCCTTTAGTAGTAAGCCTGAGTCAGCATTTGAAAACTTGATCGTTAAAAGGTTCTTTCCACTTCAACTTCCTCTTAAGAGGAAACTGTCAGGATACTGTGTTAGATGTCTCATGCTCATATCTTCTGATGTAAAAGGATATTTCCCTATATAGATTGCCTGCCACTTGATCCTGGTGTGAAGTCTACAGGCGGTAAAATCTTGTGTCAATGGTCGACACCACTGCTGCAGGAACTGCTGTTGAAAAATACAAGAGGTTATTTCGGCAGGTTTTGCAAAATGTAATGCTCCTTGGAATAAAACGAACAGGTCAGCCCCGGCAGCTGAAACTGTGGAGCGAGATTGTAAGTTCCAGCTCCTCCGACCAAATCAAACCCATGGAACTCCTTGTTCCTCTCAGTTGAAAAGGTTGTGCGCTTTCAAAAGGAGCAGGGAGAAAAAACATACTGCAATGTATGCATGGCACTTAAGATAAAGATGAAGGTTGATAGAACTTATATTGTTTTTTTAAGAGTAATAAAACACATCAACATTGCTGATTAATGTTGTTAGTCCATCTCTCTTAAATTCGATGTAATGCAATGCAGTTTTCTTATTAACTTATTTCATTGTTTTTCTATGTTCATTGCACACACAATGAACAGTAAACATATATATCAGAAGTTGCTGAAAGCTCATTTTGACCTTATCATCTTCTACAGTCTCAGTACTGCTGAAATGGATTTTTTGACTGAGTATGTTGCTGTAATGAAGCCTGTTGTCATGGTTCTTAATACTCTACAAGGGAAATAATCAGTGCATATGGGCTTCCTACTTCCAACGCTTCACCAATGGCAAGGTAAACTGAGAAATTGTGCGAAGTGTGTGGTCCTTTCATTAATTCAATGCAGGGTGGGATCGAAAAGGGCTTTGGAGACATCACGCAAATTGACTGCTGCAGCAATTTTATTGCCAAAATTCAGGACATCCTGGATGACTGACATCTTTTTGGGAGTGCAACACTTTCCACAAAGTCACATTGCAGACAATTAGGCCCAAGTCAAAAGGGGCATGATGGATGACTGGGCCATAACTAACAAAGTAAGGTGTCTTGTGACCAACACAGCACCAAACATGATAGCATTTACAAAAATCTCCATATTTGGCATTCTCTTTGCAGTGCACACACTTTAAACTTTATACAAAAGAAGTAATGTCATCAAATTCCTCCACTTCCATCAATCAGACACAAATCTAGGCATAATGTAACATACTTAAGATCTAGCATCACAGCCTGAAGTTTGCTCAAATGCATCAACATATGGGACATCTAACCCTGAGACTTATCAATGAACTTATCTACACTTTGGAAAAGCACATATCAGATGATGGCGAGGCTAAACGATGAGAAGGAACCAGTATGTGCCTCATTAACTACAGACATGACACTTATTGCTAATGAGCTTAGCAACTTAGAAGCACTTCTTTTATGCTGATCTGTTGTGATTGTTTTTACTTGGAAGTAATGAAACAAGTTGTCACAGCTAAAACGTTCTCTTAAAAGACTAAATGTGGCTTCACACAGTTTCTGACAGTAATTTCGCTTAATGTACAAATAAAATAACCAACTTTTAGATTTACAAGCTAATTAAGAAAAAAAGCTTGATAAACTTTTTGCATAGTATATTCCTCTCAAAACAAGTAATTTGTAAAGTAAGATGTTATATATTGAGGACTCCCAGTAGTCACGCTAGAGATCAAAAGGACTGGCACACATTTAGCCAATTGTGAATAAGAATGTCTGTGTAAGTTCACATTCATCCAGGTCATAGTTATCCAAAGTTGTTAAATCAATCCACTGGACAAGAAAGTTCCTTAAAGAAGTTTCTGGTCCCTCTAGCACCACTCTCGCCCCTGCTATCTCTGCTATCTCTGTCTCTCTTCCTTCTTCTGCTGTTCTCTCTCACAGGCCTTTGTGTGGTGGATCATCGGCAATCGGCTACCTCTGTCTGCTTCCATGGCTGGCGATAGCACAAGCTGTACAGTAGTCCTGTTTCACCATCCACTAGGGGAGTGCTGGTTCTGCCTCATTTGGTTCTGCTGTGGTTTTGGGGTTTTGCCAGAGTAACCTTGACTTTAACTTTTTTGAGCTCAATGACTTAGGCACTGTCTGGTCTGTCCTCAGAGTGGTGGATCCTCGGCAATCGGTGACCTCTGTGTGCTTCATCGGCTGGTGGTGACTCGCTCTACTGGGGACGATCGGCATGCCTTTGTTATACATTTATTGTTACTGTTATTGTTACTGTTATTATTATTGTGTTGTTAATCTGTACATGCGGTATCTATTGCTTCGTCTGTCCACTCCTGGAAGAGGGGTCCCTCCTCTGCAGTCTTCCTGAGGTTTCTCCCATCCATTTTTTCCCCTGTTAAAAGGGTTTTTGGGGGGAGTTGTTCCTTATCCAATGCGAGGGTCGCACTGCTTGCAGTGCACAAAGGTCAGAGGGATATCGTCCATGTGCAGATTGTAAAGCCCTTTGAGACATTGTTTGTGAATCCGGGCTATATAAAAATAAATAAACTTGAAACTTGAAACGTTTCCCCTCTCATCTAAGAGGCTTCTTCAGTTCTGGTCAGAACCAGATGTGAATTATGTGTGATAAGAGACATGTTGCTCTGATAACAAAACAACATAAATAACTGACAATGACGTGAAGCATGAAACTGAGCTCTGAATCCCAGTACTTATATCAAGTCTGGTTGAAGAGCAGTATTAGACATGCAAAATGTGAGGTAGGTGGGAGTTACCGTACTTAGTCTTGATTTTAAACCATTCTTGTTCAAGTTCACATCAAAGTCTGAAAATCAACAATAAAAAATAGAATTTAAAAATATATTGTGTTATATACTAGGTCATTATATCAGTATGTCAGTGGAGTTTCTCAAGTTGGTTGCTGCAATAATGTGTACAATCCAGCAGGTGTCCGTATTGAGTAATACAGCAATTGAGTACAGACACAGTATCAATACCATTTAGGTAATAGGGGCGGCAGTGGCTCAGTGGTAGAGCAGATGCCTCACAGACGGGTCGCCCCAGCCATCGGCAAATCGAGTACGGCTCCCGCCATGATGCCACCAGGAGTGTGAGTTGACAGTGGGAGGTGTCAGCTCACCTCCCAGCCACTGCCGAGGCCCCCTTGAGGCACCGTCCCTCCTTCAAGTCGCTCAAATTGGGGCGCGTTTCAAAGCCGCTACCCGTCACTCTGCCTCCCTGATGTGTGTAGTGATGTATACTAACTGCATGTGTGTAGTGATGTGTACTAACTGCATGCTTTCAGGGGCCCTGTGTACTTGTCAAACTAACCAAGTGACTTTGTAATTTCCCCCTGAGGGATCAATAAAGTATACTTCTTTCTTCTTTTTCTTTCTTAATATACCAATGCTTCACAAGGCCTCATTGACCCATCACTCCCTGCACATCACAGCTTTGGAGACAATGAAAAGACTGAACTCAAAACCAATATTCCTTGCCAACACAAGAGCTGGAAACACAAAGATGGATACCTACAGCTGAACTTTGTTGGAAAGGTTTGAATTTGACGCGGCTCCTGTTTTGACAGTTTGTCCCTGAATGATAGGGAACCCACTCAGCTAATTCCACTTTACATTTGCATAAGTTGACATTATGCATGTTTTGTAGTGAAAATTCTACGGCTAAAGTGATGGAATAACATGACTTCAGTTTCTGTTGTGTTTTTTCATGAAGCAGCAAAAGTGATGTTCACTGCTTTGGCAGACCAAGGTGGGAAATATGGACCCTTCCCTTCCGACAGAACTCTGGTTTTCAACACCACAATTACAAACATTGGTGCAGTAACAGTATCGACACAGTCTCAATACAGTTCGGTAGTGTGTTGAAACAATTCATGACACTTTGACACCTCATGTATGATAGACAGAAATTTATTTTTTCCGAAACATCCGGCCACCTTAGCCAATTATAACTGAGTTGTGACGTCACGATTCGCATAATGTGCCCAAAGACCTTTTGCGCGCCTATGATGCTGTAGCTTTGTGCACAAGGATCAATTGGACAGAATCAAGGTACAGTGTTGACATTAGTGTTGGGTAGATGAGGCGTCATGAAGCATTATGAATCATTGCCAAACTGTATTGAGACAGTGCCGATACCGTGTCACTGCATACTGGCTCCTGCTGGGCCTTAAAAATCCCTACAGGCAAACTAGTTGACAGACTGAAGTGAGACTAATTTGATGACCTAGTTAAACAGGAGTGTCAAACTCATTTTCACCGAGGGCCAAATCAGCATAATGGCTGTCCTCAAAGGGCCAGACGTAACAAATAAATGTAAGTCAATGCAATGTAAAATAAATGTAACGAGTCCTTAATGTAAAGTAATATTATAGATTCAAGTTAGAAACATTACAGTTGATCAGTAAAATGTTTGTTCTTCTGTTAAATTTATCAGGCTATGAAACCCACATAACTCCCATTAATCAAGGATCAAATTATCCAAGTGAATAAAGCAAAATAACATCCAACACAAGTTAGGACATTAACTTTGTTTATTCCTTTTTTTTCCAGAGTTACAATGGATTTAATTACTGCATTGTGAGAAATGTAGTTGTGGTCAAAGTACACTTTGGACCTATTTATTTTTAGACACTCTGACCTTTACTGCTCTTGCGGGCCACATAAAATGATGTGGCGGGCCTTGAGTTTGACACATGCGACCTAGTATATACAATAATATAAGTCACTATATTTCAGACAACATTATTTTATACCATCACCAATGAATAATTTGATCATGTATCGTAATGTGAAATTTAAGTGAATATGATTTGCACTGGCATCGTGCCCGGAGTGTCCCCCGCCTCACGCCTTATGCAAGCTGAGTTAGGCTCCAGCTCCCCGTGACCCGCTACGGCAGATGAAGCGGCAGAAGATGAATGAATAAATGTTGTGAATGAGGATGCTTAAGGACTGGGATTATTTAAAGATTTTTTTTAAAGTGTTTCCAGCTTTTTGAAATTGAGTCCGCTACACCAGCGGTGTCATGAACGTAGCGCAGGGAGACAGGACTCAAGTGCACGACACTGAGTGGTAAAAATCACAAAACAAGGTTTATTCCAGGCAGGGTTCAGTACACAGGTAAGACAGTCGATCCAGGCAGATATCCAAGGCGGCAGGCAAAAAGGCAAGGTCAAAACACAAGCAAGGTTCAATCACAAAAACGAGAGCAATGAATCAAGGCTGGAAAGTGAGCAAAAAAACTACAACGAACTGGTGACGAGACAAGACACAAAGGGGGAATAAATGCAGGGCTAATGGGGGTGATAGGAGGCAGGTGCGTGAAACACAATCAGGAATCAGGTGCACGCAGACAGGGAGGGAGCAGGGCGAACAGGAACCAGGAACAAAGACAGGGGTGAGTGATCACAAAATAAAACAGGAAGACAAGACATGAAACATAGGGAAACAAAAGAACACTTAAGACAAGATCATGACAGTACCCCCCACCCCCTCAGAGGCCGGCCCCTGAAGGCCCAGGAACATCGGGGTGGGTGGCATGAAAATCCCTGATAAGGGAGGGGTCCATGACGAACCGGGACGGGACCCAGGAGCACTCCTCAGGCCCATAGCCCTTCCAGTCGACCAGGTACTGGACCCCCCGGCCCCAACGGCGAGCAGACAGGAGTCGAATGGTGAATACCGGGCCGCCATCAATGAACCGGGCGGAAGGAGGGGGTCTGGCCAGAGGGACAAGAGGACTGGTTCTGACAGGTTTGACGTGGCTAACATGAAACGTGGGGTGGACTCGCATTGACCTTGGGAGCTTCAGCTGGACTGTGACCGGATTAATACCTTTGGCGATGGGGAATGGACCAACGAACCTGGGAGCGAGCTTCTTGGATTCCACCCGTAGTGGTAAGTTCTTGGTCAATAGCCAAACCTTCTGGCCGAGTCTGTAGCGTGGGGCGGTTGTCCTCTTATGGTCTGCGGCTGCCTTGTAGATGGCGGACTGCCGTTGGAGATTCTGGCGGGCCCGCTCCCAGATTCCCCTACAGCGCCTCACCATGGCCAATGCAGAGGGCACCGAAGACTCCGAATCCACTGAGGCAAACAGAGATGGTTGATGACCGTGAACAATATGGAAAGGAGACAAACCAGAGGAAGCAGACGGAAGACTATCGTGGGCAAACTCGACCCAAACCAGTTTCTGCGACCATGTTCTGGGACGCCGTGATGCATAGACCGGTCTCCAGTTCCTGGTTGAGGCGTTCAGCCTGCCCATTGGTCTGTGGGTGGAACCCGTAGGAAAGGCTAACAGTGGCGCCCAGCAGACCACAGAACTCCTTCCAGAATCACGAGATGAACTGGGGCCCACGATCTGAGACGATGTCCTTGGGAAAACCACGAATCCAGAAAATGTTCAACATCACGACCTAAGCTGTTTCTTGAGCTGAGGGGAGTTTGGGAAGAGAAATGAAGTGAACCATCTAAGAGAATATATCCACAACCGTCAGAACCATTGTGTTACCGTTCGAGGGGGGAAGCCCCGTGATAAAGTCCATGGAGATGTGGGACCAGGGGCATTGAGGAATGAGCAAGGGCTTGAGTTCTCCGGATGGCTTCTGGTGAGAGACCTTGTTACTGGCACAAATGGAACATGCGTTAACATAGTCAGTAACATCCTTTGTCATCTTGGGCCACCAGAAACATTCTTGTACAACAAACAAAGTCTTACTGATAACATGGTGACAGTCTTATTGGTGTGGGCCCAGTGAATCACCCTCCCCCTGAGAGCCTGAACCACAAAGAACTTTCCATCAGAACATTCAGGAGGAACGGTGACACCATCGGCCGCCGACTTAACCTTGCCTTCTACTTCCCAGGAAAAGGAAGTGACAAGGCAAGTCTCAGGTTAGATAGTCTTGGGTTGAGGGTCAACCAGATCATAGGCAAACATACGAGAAAGAGAATCAGGCTTTACATTCTTAGAGCCAGGTCGGTAGGAGAGCGTGAAATTAAACCGACTAAAAAAAATAGCCCACCTAGTCTGCATTCAATCTTTTAGCCGTTCTTAAGTATTCGAGGTTCTTGTGATCGGTCCATACCAGAAAAGGCTGAGAGGATCCCTTAAGCCAGTGTCTCCACTCCTCCAGGACCACCTTAACAGCCAGCAGTTCCTGGTCACCTATGTCATAATTGCGCTCGGCTGGAGAGTGTTTCCTTGATAGGAACGCACAGGGGTGCAGCTTACTGTCCTTGGAACTGACTTGAGAGAGGATTGCTCCAACCCCGTTGTCAGAAGCATCTACCTCTACCATGAACTGCTGGCTGGGGCCCGGGAAGATGAGAACAGGGGCAGAGGTGAAGCTCTCCTTTAGAGTCCGGAATGTGATTTCACACTCTGGGCTACAGACAAAAGGTCTGTGAGGAGAAGCCAGGTCATGCAGAGGTGCGGCTATAGAACTGTAATTGTGTATGAATCTCCTATAAAAGTTGGCAAAACCCAGACACCATTGAACCTCTTTGCGTGAACAGGGAGTGGACCACTCTGCCATGGCAGAAACCTTCTCGGAATCCATCCTGGTCTCCCCCTCAGCAAGCACAAACCCAAGGAATGAGACCGAGGGTTTGTGAAACTCATTTCTCCGCTTTCACAAACAGCTTATGCTGAAGCAATCGCTGAAGCACTGAGCGGACATGATGAGTGTGGGTCTCTTCATTGGGGGAAAAGATCAGGATGTCATCTAAATAGACAGACAAAAACATTTAGCATGTCTCGGAGCATATAGTTCTGAAACACGGCAGGAGCATTGGTGAGACCAAAAGGCATTCTCAGATATTCATAATGGCCTGTGGGAGTGTTAAAAGCAGTTTTCCACTCGTCCCCTTCTCCGATCCTCACCAAATGATATGCATTGCGGAGGTGAAGTTTCGAAAAAAATTTGGCCCCCTCCAACAGTTCGAAAGCTGAGGAGATGAGGGGAAGAGGGTACCTGTTCTTGATCGTAATGTCATTGAGACCAAGATAGTCTATCAAGGTTCGGAGGGTCTTGTCCTTTTTCTCCACAAAGAAGAACTCTGCTCCAGCAGAGGATGAGGAGGGACGGATGATCCCAGCGGCGAGGGAGTCCTTGATATAATCCTCCATGGCTTTGCGTTCTGGAGCACAGAGAGAATATAATGTACCTCTGGGTGGGGTGCTACCAGACAACAAGTCAATAGCACAGTCATACGGACGGTGCGGTGGCAGAGACGTAGCCTTAGTCTTACTGAAAACTTCCGCGGTACAGGTACAGACTTGGGAAGACAGGAATCCACACAATTCAGTCCCCCAGGAGGTAATCCTCCCATTATCCCAATCAAAGTTTAGATTGTGGACCTTGAGCCATGGGTGTCCTAAGATCACCTGATGGGCCATAGAATTAAAAACGTAAAAACTTAATTTCTCTGTGTGAGAGTCTGGGAAAATAAGTTTAACCGACAGAGCACGATGCGTTATTCTGCCAAGAGGGGTGCCATCTACGGCCTTTACCTCAAGGGGGCATTGTACAGCAAACTTTCTCAACCCCAATCTCCTGACTAGGGAAGAGTTCATAAAGTTAGCGTCGGCACCAGAGTCAATGAACACAGAGACCTGAAGGGAAGTAGAGTCTGAAATGATTTCCACCTGAGGCTGGAATTGGGCAGGATTCCCAATAACACAGCTTCTGCTCACCTTAATCCGCTCTCCGGAATGTGCCCCAGCTCCCTTAACATGACAAACATTCACGAGATGTCCCAGCTGACCGCAGTGAAAGCACCTGCCGTCCCTCTGTGGGCGGAGACGTTCCTCAACGGGCAGTCGAGTCCGGCCCAGCTGCATGGGTTCCTCCATGGGGTCGTTGACGGGGTAGCCAAGCTGGTCGCCGGTGGACGAATATGACTCTGGAAGAGTCAGGAAGACAAGACATGAAACATAGGGAAACAAATAAACACTTAACGAAAACGGTCCCCAATCATTTTTGTGTCACGGACCAGTTAAAAACAATATTTTCACGGACCGACCTTCATTTTCTCAATAATTGTTAGTGACAAAGTTGTAGTCTAGTTGTAGGACAGTTGTAGTCTAATTAATCATCTGCAGTGGTTTTATGTAAAATGCAGACATCAACAGACAATAAACAACCTTTTTTTCATAAATTGATAATCAATATATCTGTAAATGAAATAATTGTAAGAACTTTGATTCATGTGACTGCAATGATGAGATTTATTTTGAAATACATTAAAAAATAAAATAAATAAAAAATAAAATTTTAAACAGAACCTGAAAGATTGAAATTCAATTTAAATGAAAGAGTTATAATCTAGCTAAATAAATAGCCATCACCTACATAAAACCAGTACATTTACAGTCACTAAAACTTGTTTTGTGAAATTCCCCACTGGTATCAGGAAGATCAGAAAATGTCCCAATTTGAACATTGTGAATTGTGTGGGGATCACTTGGTAACACAAGAAACAGTTATTCACTAGAGTTCTGTGGTCATATAAGATTCCCTGTCTGCGCATGCGTGATCATGATAAAGAAGTGGATGCCTCATGCTGTGAGTCTCAAAGGATGTTTTGGCATAAATTACTCTCAAGTGTCACTGGCATCTGTCTTTTATATCTAAAGTTATTACATCTCTAGGGATGTTTTTTAGGCATGAACAACCTACCTCCATACTGATGCATCTAGTTGACACTCACAAACGCTGCATCTGAACTTATTTTATGTGACTAACAATCAACAGAACAAATGGCATTACTAGCCGACATAGGAGATGACAGAGAGAAGGGGGAAAAATCCTGATATAATTATACTCTGTGAAAGAAACAGACATTCAGACCTCTGCATGGGCATAAGAAAGTACTTACTGTAAAAGCAGCGATGTGGGTCATATCATAGTTTTAAACATGACCCATGAATAAGCAGGAATTCCGTTCACAACTGCAGACTGCAGCAGGCTTGAGTTGCAGATAGCATACTGTATTAACACTCTTTTAAACACACTATAGCTTTATGATGATGCAGAAATGAGATAAGGCTTTCTGTTTACCTGTTGTCCTGCTGGGTGTTTTGAGGATGTCTGCTTGATGCCAACATTCATTTGTTGTCCCTCCTTTTTTTCTCTGGGGTAGTACAGTATTACAAATCATAAGAGTTTCTCTTTCTTACTGAGCGTGTCGCTTTATTCAGAAATAGAATGGGGGGGCGTACCTCCCCTGTGTGACTCAGGGACAATCTACATTCCTCTTTACCTCTCTTGCTTTGTTATCATTATTCAGTTTGCTAAATGTGCTGAGCCTTCAAAGCCTGATGCTTTGTAGGAATGTGCTGTTAAACTATTAACATTTGGATGGGGCAATAAAGACAGCAGCATACACAATCACATATTGTGAGAAGATCATTTCCATGGTTTACACAGCAATAAACACACCTTTCATGGCCGGTGTGGTCAGTATGAAATTCCTGTGACTCTGAGCCAGAGAGAAGAAGGAAAATATCTTCAAAGTGTGCAGAAAATGTCAATTTCCTTAAATGTTGGAGATGAGTGGAATTTGACCCCTGACTTTATTCTCCTTCATCATGACAATTCTGGGGGAAAAAGCAAGAGACCTGCATTCAAAATATGCTTTTCATATATACAAAGGAATGCTGGCGAGTCTTCAGTGCGTTGTCAGTCAGTATGCCAGATAAGAGCTCTCAGTTCATAAATAAGATTGATGGCATTGCATACCACCGATTCCTGCTCTGTGTTTTCCCACACAGACTTTGCTATCAGAGGCATTTGCGTTATCTCACCAGCTCATATCCTCTGCCCAAGTCCATACATGCAGAGCGTAAACATGTTCCACATTCAATCATCAAACTATGTTACAACAGGATACATTCTGTATTTGCTTGCTCAGATGTGACTAAGAAAAGGCAAATGTGCAAAAGATGACAAACAAAACTGGCAGTGAATAGTTTGTGGAGGGTGCAGGTTAATGGGTAACTTTAAAATACTTTGTAATGGCCCTGTAACACCATTGAACTGCATTAAATACAGAGAATTTAGAATATGTTAGACAGTCTAATTTAAGGCTTACTGCCAGGTATTTAGGATCACAAGAAAGAAGAATGTAAGTATAGTCGCTCAAGTCTTCTCAGTATTTAACATTTTATACATGCGAATACAATATAAAAGTGAACACACAAAGGAAACATTAAATCCAAAGCAGGTCAGTTCATTGGATTTGTTCAGTCAAAACAATATGGTCTGAGGGAGCTCAAGTTCCACTTCCTGTTCCGTTTCATTCCTGCTATTTTTGGATATTCCTCTTGGATCTCAGTGTAGTTTTATGTATTGTACAAGACTTGACTTGTACAACACAAGGTCACAGCTGATTATGAATAAGAAAGTGTGCTGCAGCACTTATACAGAAAAAAACTGTTTTTGGCTTACTCCTTCCACAGCAGCAGTAAGATTCAGACACTCAGGTTTAGAGCAGTCCAGGATATTATAATCTGTAATGGAAGTCTGATACTAGAATCACATTCCATCATCCATCAATGATTAATAAACAATGCACATGCATTTGCATATTCGTTTGTTTGCACTAAGAAGAGAAATTCAGTAAAAGAAAAGATGAGTGGCTGGTGTTAATTTTTAGATCAATCAGTCAACTTTTGGTTGTAGAACACTTAATCACATCAACAGATACTTAAAAGTGCTTTTACAGACACAGAAACCCAACAGAACCAGATAGTCGCTGTTTGGAGTTTATATATATCCGCAGAAGTGGGGATGGGATTTTCAGTGTCTCCTGATGACTTTTCATTAGTAAAGTAGTAATACAGTACAAGATGGTAGTTGAGTAATTCTCCCAAATTGATCTCGTCAAAAACTGATTAAAGACACAGATGTCAGTCTTAATAAGCTGATGAATACATTTTGATCCACGTCGTCTTCAGAGGGGCATTCATTTGTCTTCATTAGCTGGCAAACCAGTTTATTATTAATTTATCTTAGAACTGTGCATCTTTGATTTTTTAACAAACTAAACTGAGGTGGGTTTTTTTTTTTTAACTCCCCTTCATTTGGTTAAAGGATTTATCATTGCACACTTATTGATTAAAAAGTGCTAAATTGTCTCTTGTGTTAGAGACTCATTTCATGTCACACAGAGAGATCACCGGCCAATCTGTGGCAGATTAAGCAGAAGAAAATGGATGGATGGATGTACGCCTTCTTTGTGAAGTCTCATTGGGCCTGTTTCACAAAGGCAGGCTTAACATACCGTGAGGTAAATCTGAGGTTATGGGTCGATTTACCCTAAACTTGGAAAAACCAGGGATTTTGGTTTCACAAACACTTTTCAGGGTTAGTTTTGTTAATCCAGAGTAAGTTGACCCACAGTAAAACAGGTGCAACAACACTAAAAAAAGCTATTAATGAAGCCCCGATTTGACGATTGACCATGACGACGGACGAGACACGCACTGCAGGGCTTTATGGCAGTCGAAGTACAGATTTTAATGCATTCATATAAAGACTTTGAGGACATGTTAAGAAGAGGAACAGCCTTGCAGCTGCAAAGATGGTAGACGAGATGACCAGGCTGAGCAGGTGAGTCAACAGGAGGTAGGTAGTAGAGGCAGGCAAGCGGGCTGGAAGGGTAACAGGCAACAGGCAGCGGACCAGAACTGGTAACATGAAGAAAACGGGTTTAGTAATGAGAGCTAGTGATGTCCACTTTGTTCCTGTGCTCCAATACATGCCCCAGACTCGGTGGGCGTTCCCATGTGAAACATTGCTCCGGAGCCTGCTTCAAACATGTGACGTGACGTGACTGATGACGTTTGGCACACGAAGCGCGCCAAAACTCTAAGTGCCCCATTCACCAGGTGACACAGTTTAGTGGTTCTGATCAATGTGTGATCCGAAACACTGTTTTAAAATGGATGAAACAGTGTGGTGGGCTGCCAATGGGTTGGGTTAGGGTTAGTGTCAATATCCCTTGGATTGATCACATTGGCGTTCCGATTGCTGACAGACAGTTTGTGTCATAATAACTTTACAACGGATCCAACCAGAAAGAGATTCCAAGTCTAGGAACATTTTGAACTGGTGCTGCTGAACAAAGATTTTAATTTCTAAGAAACTTATTTTCAGGCTCTGTTGCTCACACAGTAGAAAATAATAAACCACACACATGTCATTTCAATTTGCAGGTGAGGTGTTTGCTTTTTTCCCAGCACATGACGTACAGTAACAACACGTCATCAATGATGAGGTGTTACCAATCCAGACATGGGGATGAAGCCGGTGGTGCTGCTGTGATGAAATCTGGGAATTCCGACTTTTCTCTCACAACATAGATCTTGTTTTTTTCCAGTGACACTAATCATCCTATGTAACTCACTCACACAAAACACACACACATATATTTAGACATATATATGTGACAGTGATAATGAAGTACAAAAATGAATGAAGTACAAAAACATCGTTCACACAGGTCAGACTTCTGCATCATCTCATTAGGGATCCACCTCAGCCGCATTATGTTTGTATTGTACAGTAAATATTAAGTGGATGTTTGACTGTTTTATCGCCATCATAATGCTCTTGTCATGCACATAAATGTGCTCTCATCTATATCAACTTCTGTTAAATAAGGAAATCTGTTTAAACATTTTAATGCTATGTAACTAGTAAGTAACTAGTTAACTATTGTAAAGATACAAAAACTAACTTCGTATTTGTAATAAATAAAGATGACCAAAGGAAATATATATTGCATGTTTTTATTGCCCGCTGTGGTGGTGATGGTGACTGAAATGGTTCTGGCAGATGGTGTCTGTCACTGCTCTGCCTACTGGATAGCAGGAATCATCCTGAGATGCGTAGGCAGTGGAAACGGGCTTTCAGTAGGCCTGTGGTCATCTCCACCCGAACCCGGACTCTCATCCTGTAGTGAACCCAGTTGAAGTTCTGTTGAGTGTCTGGGTCAGAATAAAGGGTCAGCAGCCTTGGTTGGCATGGGTCATCCCTGTCCCCCAGAAAAAAACCATCAAACTCTCCTGTAATGTATAGTGGATTCATCAGAGTGGATTAAACGATTGGGACAAGTGAGTTATCGTGTAAATCTTTAGGGTACTGACCACTTTACAGTCTGCTGCTCAGGTAAGACTCATCATACATCCGAGAGTCAGGAACAGACCCAGACCTCCACACCAGAAATGTAGTCTGCAGCATCACATATGATCTGGGCAAATGTTAGTTTATTTGTGATGCAATCTTTAACACGTTGAATCAGTGGTCAGTCTACATGTACCTTGATGGGTACGATGGGAATTTGGGTACCATCTCTGCAGCCAATTACATTGGGAAATCCTAAAAGAAATATAAGTTAATAATCCAATTCTGAGGTTGCAGCACAATGTCATTAAGAGAATATCATTTCAAATTAATTTATCAGATTTCTACATCATTCACCTGCAATCCTGTGGAACTCCTCCTTGATGCTTCTGATGGGTGTATCTCCAGGGAAATAGACAAACTGGGGTTAAAGTTTAAATGCGTGTGTGTGGGTGATGTATCCGGGGCATCACCAGTACCGATCATAAAGATAACTGTCTGGATATGACGGGACATCTGAACGCGGTACAAAATAATTAATGCTGAAACTTCATCTATGGGATCCTCGTCAAACGGACATGCCATGTTGGCCTCTAAAATTTGTCTAAAATATGGATTTATTTATGAAACCGAACGGAAACCCTGGGTTAGTGGAATAAAACCTGCACCTAACCAGGTTAGCTTTAGAGTCGATTACTTTGGTAACAAACCCAGAGGTTCAGATTACCTCGCTTCATGAAACAGGTCAGGGTTACTCCTCTTACTCTGGGTTACCTCCCTTTATGAAACCGGAAACCCTTGATTTCAGAGTTAACTTACCCAGATTTTCCACTAAACTTGGTTTGTGAAACAGGCCCACTGTCAGTGTCAATACCCGTGTGTGTGTGTGTGTGTGTGTGTATGTGTGTGAGTGAGTCAGTGCGTGTGTGTATGTGTGTGTTTTGCCAAAACAGATACCACACAACAGACCTCTTAGTTATCTCATCTCCATATGAATGCATGTACTGAAGTAGCCCAAAAGCACCTCTGGGTATGTTAAACCGGAGGAATAGTTGGAATGCCGCATCATTAGCAGCAGTAAAAAAATGCAGGTAGGAATCTAAAATGGCAAAAGAGGCTACTTTGGGAATTTTTTTATTTATTCAGTTTCTTTTTTTTCTTTCCAGAGGTTATTACACCAGACTTAACTTCTGTCAGTTTTGGAACATCAATACCAACATCTGGAAAAAAAAAAGGGTTGACAGATAGAAGCCATTGGTTTGTAAAATTCCCGTCCCCAAAATCAACAACATCTCTGATTGCAACACCAACCAAATTCATACACTGCATGTCACATTTAAATTATTTTATTTCGGAACATTGTTGTTTTGAATTGTCCATTCAGTCCAATAAACGTGCGTTTGCACACGTCTTTATTACTTCTTGAAGTGAGTCCAATTTTGTTCATGATCTTTTTGTAGTCCATTCCAAATGTTGTTTCTGGACAACTTTATGGTGTCAGTGTCGACTGAATTTCTTGCTCTGTGTGGCTGAGCTGATGTTGAATTCTGTGCCCGCCCCCACTCCTAGTCACTGGTGTCAGCAACACAGTTCCTGGCCACCCCATCCATACGTTTTCCCAATCTCTCCAGCTTTTGAGTGGAATAACCTGCTTTTGTCACTTTCAGCGCTAGGTGTTCTTTTGAGAATGTGACCTATGTCAAGCATGCTCCTGATGGAAAAAGGAGAACAAGAGGATGGGCCATATGAAAACGTTGAACCTGAAAAAATGCAGATCTGGTATTCATTAATGACAGCGCTTTTTTTGTAGGGTACAAGAGGACAGGACTGAGGCAACAGGAGAAACGGGAGCAGATTGGAATAGAAACTCCTAAGTATAAATGAGATTGCTTGCTTCAGAGTTTAATGTTGCTTAAAAGACTGAAAAAGACTTAAATAAAGATTACAGTATTTTATTGCTTCATGAAATGTTGCATACTGTTTGAAGTTCACATAAATGTCCATTTGAAGTCAACACTCGCTTGGTTGTGTACAGCTTGACAGAACCGCGATTGTCAGCACATAACTTATGACAAACATACAGAAAGTCTTTGGCATCCTGCTCAAAGCACTAATATATCTAAAATAACAATATAAAGATCTTTTCAATAATAATAACAATAATAATAATAATAATAATGTTGTTAGTTCAGAGCTCACAGGAAACAAAACAAAAAAACACAGATGGTGTAATTTTAAAAGTGGTGCCCAGACCAGCAGGACCACACTGGAAACACACTCACATACTCTAATCATACATGCAATCATACTCTGAAAAATAAACAGAAGATGAAATCAACAACACGATTTAAAACCAAAAGCACCAGGTTTGTGTCAGTTTGCAAAAAAAAAAAAAAAAAAAATTGTCATGCAAAGCATCTCACTGCTCGAACGCTTCTGAGCCTCTGAGGGACCAGCTTCTCAGACTTCAGACACGTGGGCAGTGAGAGCACTTGAATCAGCAGTGTGTCATGTGTAACCTTAAATAACTGAAAAAAGGAAAATCTTAAAGAGTTAAGTGGTGGGGATGAGGTCACTCACATTGACGTCACATTTTTGGGTGGAGTGGAGGGAAATGCCACTCTCAGAGATGACCTTTTGTTGAATATTTACTTATAAGCGCATGAAGCTTAAGTTAAGGGTTGAGGAATGTGGAAATCATAGATTATAAATATCAAGCTTCTTAATTGACCTGTAAAAAATAGATAAAGGGGGAAACAATGTGGGGAAAGCAGCAATTGTAGAAATATATATTGGATATAAATATTTTGGCATACACTCTGAGAACATGTCACCCTTTTACAGTCCACAATACTGTACAGGTACCTCAGAAGGTTAATCTTTCTTTTCTCCCAGCCCAGCCAACCGCCAGCAGCTGTCCAGGCCATAAGACAGTCGGAGCACAGCTCTGCCTTTAAAATGTAAAGTCTTTTTTGTTTATGTGCATTAGCCTCTTTCCATGACATTCTTCCATCTGCTGTTTAGTACATTCTCTATTTAAGGACTTGTGCTCTTCACAGATTGTCAAGATTTTTTTTCATTCTCAGTCCTTTAAATGAAGATTTCTACAGCCTCTGACTCCAGCTCCTCCAGGCCGTTGACGGGGTTTAGTAGCAAGTTTTTAGATGTTGCCTTGTCTGAAAAAAAAAAGGAAAAAAAAAGCAAGGGTATGAATAACTTTGTAAAGGTTTAAGGTTAAAACAGTGGAAAAATGTTCCCAACTATATTTCAACTATCAATGGCAAAAGGTTAACAGGAGTTTTCCACTGTTGAAACAACCTCTGGAAAAATGTGCCCAGTTGACAGATTCACATTATTTCCCAACCATGAACATTCCACCAGGCCCACATTATGGACCATGACCTGCAGAGATGGTATCTGATTGGCCAGTTAAGCTGCAGCATGGTTAATCAATGCGAACATCTCTGAAATCACAGCCCCAAACTGCTTTAAAGCAAACAGAAGACTGTATTCATACACCCAATCATTGAGTAAATAGTTAACTAATGAAATATTGGCTCACGCTGCAAAAACACCGTCATGCAGGTTTGATAGAAAACTCACTGCTGTTGATTGAAGTTTTGTTGGCAGCCTCTGTTGGTTTGTTTCCCTCCACTGGGCGTTCTAGCATTCCATGATCGGACTGAGGAGAGAACTGACGGCCTGGAAACGTTTGATCATCTGAGAGGCTCTTACCTAATAGAAAATACGACAAAAAAAAAAAGTCAAGATTCATCACCGGTTTTCAATTTAGTTGAAAAGATGTTATTCACATTCAATTATTACAAAGCGCAATCCTATTTTCTTTACCTCTGCTTTTTGGGATGGTGCAGATGGACGGGGTGGAGAAAGCCGGTCGGAGACAGGGACCCGATGTATTTAGGAGGTTGGTACGGGGACTCGGCTCGTTTTTACGCCCCTGGTCCTGGTGCAGCCTCTGATTCAGGATCTTAATCACGGCATCCTTTTCCAAGATCTGAGCATAAAGAGCGCGGATCCTGTTACAAAACACAGCAATGAAGAGAACGTGTCAGGACACAGGTGTCAAAAAAATGTTAATATTTGTGGCAACAAGAGTTTACTATGCTGCAGGAATGCACCTATTTTCCATTTCCTGATTTCTGTGGTCACCAACTGGCAGGTCCTCATTGAAGCTGTTGTTGGAGGAGTGGCCAGGCGAGTGGTTAATAATGGTGGTGTCTCTGCAGATGAAAAGATATCACTGTGGGATTAGGTCGTATTCAAATCAGCTTTAAAAAAATAACCATGTATAAGCTGGCCCAGTGAATGTCAAGAGAAACTTTTTTATCTTTACCTCTGGGCAGCAGCGGTGGCAGCCACCTCCATTGCAAACTGCCTCATGGTGCTTTCTTCAAGGTACTTCTGCTCCCATCGCACCATGTCGGTCTCGAGGGTCAGGATCCGCTCCTCGCGTTCCCGTAGACGCTCTTGGAGGGAGCTCATGGTCAGTCCTGGTGGCTGAGACTGTCTCTGAGATGCAGGGAATCAATGATTAGAAATACTTAATGGACACAAACAAACTGGTGGCATTTACTTGTTTGTTTTTTTTCCTTAGTATTCACCTGTTGTGCCCTCAGACTCCTCAGCTCTTGCTCTAGTCGTGTCCGTAGCTTCATCTCCAGACTCTCCCTCTTTTCACAGGTTGACTGCAGCTGAGCCAGTGCACTCTGAAGCCTCTCCACCTTGTCCACATAAGCCCTCTTCCTCCTCAACTCTTCCTCAAGCTGACGCCCCCGTCCACGAGCTGCGTCCAGGGCCTCCTCGAGTCGCTTTGTCCTGACGGTCTGCTCCTCGTTAGTGGTTCGCAATCGCTGCACCTCCCGCTCTACACGCTCCCTCTCAATGTTCTGCTCCTCATCTGAGACACAGTAAAATAAAGACAAGTGGTTGGGTTAATGTTATGATCTTTGGACTGAACAACAACATGCCATGATGAAATATAAGCATAACAAAACTACAGGAGGATCTGAAAAAGACAGAAATCACTAGTAATAAGAATCAGAGCTGCTATATGGTGGTCAGTGTGCCTCATTTGGCAAAGCACTTCTGGAATGCTGAGAGGAGGAAGGAAAGGAAGGGGGGGGGGGGTCGCCATATCCCTTTGACCCACATAGCACAGAACATTCCTCATCAAAGCCGTGCAAACACCAGCACCCTGCTTGGGTCCAGTCCCTTAAACAGTCGACATAAATCACACCAACAACAGGTGGGGGAACCCCCCTTTCCTACACTTCCACCACTGCTGTGATTTAGAGCCAGTTTCCCTTTATAAAAAGGTGTTTGGACTGAATCCCTCATTATTAAGCCCTGGTACTAAATAAGTGGAAGTTATGCAAGTGAAATTCCTGTCTTTAGCTGTAGAAGCTCTTTGCTATGCTACAGTTCCAATCAAACATGCTGATCACAAAGAAGGATCTGACAGAGTACCAAGGAGATGAGTCTCCAAACTAAATCACACACTTACTTTGTTCCAGCAGCTTTGCCATGATGTGCTGGTTATGGTCAGCCACTTCTACTTCTTTTGCGACATGCGTCCTTGCATTTTCCAGGTTTTCTGCAAAGCAATAATAAATGTAAGTCACACTACAAAAGTTAAAAACTCTGGATATGATATTATGGTAAAGGACTTTACTATATGATATTATGTCTCATGGAAGTACCTCGAAGGTCTCTGTTAAAATCTTGTAGCCTTCTGATTTCGGCCACCAGCCTTCTCCTCATCGTCTGCTCCAGGTTTTCCCGCTTAACGCTGCCCTGCATCAGCGTCTCATAGGCTTCTGAAATGCGTTCGATCTCCTGCTCCAACTGGAAAGGGAAGAACAAGATGAACAAGAGATGAGATGGGGTGATGACTGAAGGACAGGTGTGAAGATCTGAGAAATAGGACAGGGGAGAAGAGGAATTTGTTTGCTGAACCTACTTCACATGCCAGGGAGATGGAATGTTTCTTGTTGTTACTCTACATAAGAACATTATGCATATGGGTATGACTGTGTGCACGCACTACCCAATGTGTGTGAGTGTGTGTGTGTGTGTGTGTACAGTTCTGAGAAGGAATTCAAGTATGCACCACTCCCTGTGAGAGTGATTTATATCTACATTCCTAAGGACTGATAGCTCTAGTTCCAGGTGTGTGAGTCCACAACACATGCAAAGCACACTATCACACACACACACACACACACACACACACACACACAACCACACACACACCCACACACACACACAGGGAGCGCTGCCAGTAGAGAGAAGGTGTGCATGCCTGTGCCTGGGCTGTGGAAACAGCAAAGAGCAACCCACCATTATAGCAGTCACAGACACATGTTTATCCAGGGCTGTGGCCTGATGGGGAAAACTTTCCAACCCTGACAATTATCATTTTTGAAGGCTGAGACAAGAGTCGCGTGACATAACTCCAGCAGAGAGTAGAGGTGTCAAATGTCCCCAAGGCTGTATCCTCTATTTCCAAATTGTTTGAGCCAATAATGGAAATAATAAGAAAACAGAAAATTGATTGCTTGGTCAGAAAACAAGAGACCTTTCACTTTCTTTTTTAACAAAGCAGCTCACCACCCACCTATCATGAACCCCCCATCCCCACTCCCATCAGCAAAGGGTCGCAACCTTATTGACTGCTGTCTGACAAGCCCTAGATTACACTGAAAATCTATGGCCTCCCTCAAAGTGCGTGCGCGCGCGCGCACACACACACACACACACAAAAGAGAGTGTGTAAACACAGTAGCAAGCTGTGACCTCTGTTTGTGACTTTGTGGTATGTTAGGTGGCAGCTGCGATTTCATCTGTCCCTTACAAATGATGGACTTGGAGGCCAAGGAAGCAACTGATGACCGCGGATGAGTTTCATAGACAGATGGCAGGAATGAAAGCTGTAGTCTGGCCTTTCCTCTGAATTCAGTCAATGTAATACTAGATTTGAAAACTTCCTTTCACATTGATAGAAAAATGAGCAGTGGATGTTGTGAAATGCAAAACTTGCTGATCTAATTAAAAGTTTGTCTTATTCCTTCATCACAGCATGTAACAGATATCAACTTGAACATTTTTTTTTTTTTAACCTTTTGAATACGGCCAGTTTTCTCTCTGTGCGCCTCCAGCTCCTGCCTCAGCCTCTCATTCTCCATCAGAAGCAGCTCCACCTGGTTGGGTTCCTCCAGGCCAGCAGGTGGCAGACTGGCAAATGTGTTATAGCCAGGGACTTCTGCTAGCTGACCAGACCGGACAAACCTATGAGGAAGACATTGTAGAGTTAAAACAGTGTTGTATCTTAAAGAATAAAATTTGTAACTGCTTCACTTGAATGAAAAATGTTGCTGTGGCTAAGAAGAATAAAATGGTCGAGGCATCTGTAATATCACTCTAGTCCATCCCAAAGCATTTAGACAAATCATCTCCAGTTGCTAAAGAGAATTTAAGAATATGACCAATATTCTTTAAGCAACGTCAACATGAGAAACTATTCTGTTCCAGTATGCCGGGCATGGCAAGCACCTACAAGGCTGGGCTTGTTTTCCTTTAAGTATTTAAAGGAGGAAATGTGAAGCAGCATGCCGAAAATGCTGTGACTCATTTCAATAGGTATGTGTTTACGCATGTGAAACACAATAACCCGAGCACAGGAGGCCATTACTAGACTGGCTCCAATACAGAAGTTACACCACATGACATGATGTCATGTTTAAGACATTTTAAAAACATGAACACATGATCATGTCCTCCCAGGTTGTCTTCGTACCTGTGCTGCTGTTCCTGCATCAGCTCCTGAACATGATGAGGGATAAATCCTTTGCCCTGGATTGGACATGAGTACTCAGGAGGGGGGTTGCCCTTGTCCAGGCTTTGGCCCATGCTCTGAGGGCCTTGCGGCGCGTAGTAAGGAAGCTCTGGGTAGCTGTGAGAAGAACTGTTGATGGCCTCCTCTTTGGCTGATCCATCATTTCTATCAAGCGATATCTGCATGCAACGGTCACTGAGTGAGCGCACATGGGTGCATTTCATTTCCATCTGATCTGTCTCTTCATGGAAGGCCCCATCATGCATCGTCCCCTCTTGGAGTTGCCTGATGACTGCATTCGGGGCCCAGTGGGAGGCCAAGTACTGTGAGTTTGCCTTGGCCTGCTCATAAGTTGGTAGCTCCTCTCCATGCAGCTGGTACAGCTGGTAGCCACTCTCCGAGTGCTGGTAGTCACCCTGGTGCTCCTGGCCTTGGGGCTCCTGCCTAGCAGAGAGCTGAGGGAATGAAAGCTCCTCCTGAGTGAGGCTCTCCATTGAGGATTGCGGGCTCTTGCCCATTTCACCTCCACTGCTGGGACCACTGTTGCTGCCTCCACGCAGGGCCTGCTGCTGGATGGCTAATAAGGTGCGAGTATCTGTTGGGTTTCCATAACGGAGCTGCTCCTGGATGAGCCGGTGCAGAACAGTGCCAGACGGCTCCTCTGGGGACGTCATACCAAAGTGTGTACGTTTATATCTTTGAAAACCAGTTGAGCTCTTTCTTTTTCTTTCTTTTTAAAGAATACTGTTCATATGAAGTCGCTGTAAACCTGAAATAGAGCAGAAGGAGAGGAGGGTACAATCACTTCCATGTTGAACATTCACCAGGGGACAACCAATAGTTCAATGTGGGAACACACCAGCCACACACAGGGGAGACCCGCCGTTGGCTTCTGGTCTTTAAACACTTTTCTTTTCAAAAATGAGCAGAATTAAGTGATTATTGTTCAATTCTGGTTGGAAAGTAGTCCCTGACTTGAATGTTCATCAGCAACAGGGACAACAGTGATGCGGAGACATTTTCCACAGCAAAAAGCATATGCGCCAAAAATTCCAATCTCGCGGGGGGAGCAAAAGCGCACAAGAACCACACAGCGAAATATCCTGATCCTTGACCTTTTACCATATTTGACTTGTTGAAAACACAGAAAACAGCGTTTATTTAACAGCACAACATTATACTATCACAATTTTCACTGTAGCTACTTTAACTTTAATTTCCCTGTGGCGCTGAAGACACAAAAAGACGCTCCTCTTACCAGCTCACTCGCTCATCGCACCGAAAGCGTCGCTCTCGACTCTGTAAAATTCACAATAACTCCACGATTTCCACGAGTTTCTCCGACTCAAACGCGCCTCATCTTCCTCCCCCCTGACGAACTACCGCAGTCTTCTCTTGCTGTGAAATGATTGTGGCGAGAGGAGGCGGCGCTAATAAGTAACCGAGGAGGGACTGAGGTCGGAATGACAGGAATGTAAAACGCGAGATGCCTCTGGGATCAAAAGCGTAAAACCACACGGGAGGAAGAGGAGGGGGGGGCGGGGCACAGCGCGCCTCCAACCAATGAGGAGCCTTCAAATCCTACAGGCGACACTTGAGCGCTAAGGTTTTTAATTCATGCTCACCAAAAGGCCACAAAATCTGAGGTTTTCAGAGACGCTTTCACATATGTTAGATTAGGACAGTCAGAGGAGAAAGAAGTCGTCAGATCGTTTTAAAAAAAATACTGATTAAAATAGTACAAATAAAAATACTTCAAGTTCAATTTAGAACTGGTCTGAACGCTGTACACTAGATGTATAAAACGTACATACGAAAAAATGATGATATGTCCATTACATCGCGTTTGCATGTTTTGCCAGTTAAAGTGGATCAAATTGAATTAATACATTCAAACTAATTATTTAAAAGAAATTATGAGTAGACTGATAGAACAGATCATAGACCCCTCATTTTCAACAAAAACGGTGATAAGCAAAAGAAAGTAGTATGTCAATTGGGGTGGCAGTGGCTCAGTCCGCTACGTGTTGGCCGGGGGACTGGAGGGTGGCCGGTTCAAGACCCACATAGGGTGAAAAATTTCGTAGTGTGAACTGGTAGTTGAGAGGTTCCAGTTCACCTCACAAGCACTGCTGAGGTGCCCTTGAGCAAGGCACCCCTTTATAAGTTGCTCATTGGGTGCCCCACAAGGGAGCTTTCTGCCACTGTACCTCTCACCATCATTTGCATACCCTACAGCCTCTTGTGTATGTGTGTGCGTTCAGGCCTGTACCATAATTAATAGTCCCTCTCACCCTTTCAGGGTGGTATCTGTGTGTCATCCTCAAGCTCGGGTCCCCTACCAGAGGCCTGGGAGTCTGAGGGTTCTGCGCAGTATCTTAGCTGTTCCTAGGACTGCGCTCTTCTGAACTGAGGCTTCAGATGTTGTTCCAGGAATCTGCTGGAGCCACTCTTCCAGTTTGGGGGTCACTGCCCCAAGTGCTCCTACTACCACAGGGACCACATTAACCTTGACCTTCCACATCTGTTCCAGCTGTACTTTCAACCCTTGATACTTCTCAATCTTTTCGTGTTCCTTCTTCCTGATGTTGGCGTCTGCTGGAATCGCCACATCTATCACCACTGCTCTCTTCTGCTCTTTGTCCATCACCACTATGTCCGGTTTGTTAGCCAGCAGCTGTTTGTTGGTCTGGAAGCTGAAGTCCCACAGGATCTTAGCCTTGTTGTTCTCAATCACCTTCGGTGGTATGTCCCATTGGGATTTGGGTACTTCTAGTTCATACTGGGTACAGATGTTCCTGTACACCGTCACAGCTACTTGGTTGTGCCTCTCCATGTATGCTGAGCTGGCGAGCATCTTACACCCTGCTACCACATGCTGGACTGACTCTGGGGCTTCTTTACATAGCCTGCACCTTGGGTCAGATCTACTGTGGTAGATATTGGCCTCTATTGCTCTTGTACTTAGGGCCTGTTCTTGTGCTGCCATGATCAGTGCCTCTGTGCTGTCTGTCAGTCCAGCCTTATTCAGCCATTGGTAGGTCTTCTTGATATCAGCCACTTCCTCTATCTGACGGTGGTACATGCCGTGTAGGGGCTTGTCCCTCCATGTTGTCTCCTCCTCCTCCTCTTCCTCCTCAGGTTTCTGCTGTCTAAGGCATTAACTGAGCAGTTCATCTGTTGGGGCCATCTTGCTGATGTACTCTTGTATTTTTGATGTCTCATCCTGGACAGTGGCCCTGATGCTCACTAGTCCTCGGCCTCCTTCTTTCCGCTTAGTGTACAGCCTCAGGGTGCTGGACTTGGGGTGAAACCCTCCATGCATGGTGAGGAGCTTTCTCGTCTTGATATCTGTGGCTTCTATCTCCTCCTTTGGCCAGCTTATGATCCCAGCGGGGTATCTGATGACAGGCAGTGCATACATGTTGATGGCTCGGACCTTGTTCTTGCCATTCAGCTGACTTCTCAGGACTTGCCTTACTCTCTGGAGGTATTTGGCTGTGGATGACTTCCTTGCGGCCTCCTCATGGTTGCCATTAGCCTGTGGGATTCCAAGGTATTTGTAGCTGTCCTTGATGTCTTCTATCCTGCCCCCTAGTAGGTCAACCCCTTCAGTTCTGATCATCTTGCCTCTTGATATCATCCGGCCACATTCTTTAAATCCGAATGACATCCCTATGTCATCGCTGTAGATCCTGGTGGTGTGGATCAGTGAGTCCTGGACATCATTCCTGGATGTGACTAAGGGGGTTCAGGCCTTTGTAGAACAGCAGTGGTGATAGTGCATCCCCTTGGTATATGTCGCACTTGATGTGAACTTGTGTGTGTGTGTGCAATGATTACTAACAAGAGTGGAAAAATAATTTCCCTAATGGGGGACTAATGAAGGGATCTTTAATCTTAATCTTTAATTCATTCACAGCAGTAAGGCGACGGTTTTCTCAAATTTTCTTAGCAAAGAAAGCAAAACAGGATTGTATTGAACCGTTTAGCTATTAAATTTACAACATCCGGTCTACCCTCTGTATTTAATTTAAACTTTGGTGTGGGCATGCTCAGTGGGGGGAAAACATATGTCACATTAGGACAGCACTTCAAAGTGTCCCTAATCAGAATGGAAAAGATCATATTCCATGTGACATCTGCTGTCCACACCATCCAGAAAAACTAAAACATCTGGTCGGAAAGAGAAAGAAAATTTTAAAAGGTTAATACACATCTGGTCCACTTTGGCCTGGTTCTTTGACCATTAGAACTTATCCCGAAGAATTTGAACTCCTACTAGTTGACTTTGATAGTTATTAAATAAAATGTTTAATTAATGATGGTTTCCTTATTGACATTTGAACATGTGCCAATTTTTTTTCAAACTGAATGAACAGTTTCAGCTATAATTTAATCTGTAGTCAAGCATCTACCGTTATTATTTGCAATCACACAGTGATGTAACACCAGTAATGACATTTTTTGCAATAATTATTAGCATTATAAGTGGTATTAAGGAAGAATCCTGGTGTCCTGTAATGATAAAGATTCCAATAAATAAGTCTGGATCAAGATGGTGGTCCAGATCACCAGTAAAATCTATTGAATTTTTCTAGGACTCATACTTGACCTTTCCACAAAAAATTCTAAAAAATTCTAATTATACTGTCAAAATCTGCAGATTAGTTCTTGAGTCATCCTAAAACATGTCTGCTGCAGTTTAAATGGCAAGAAACAACAAATACAGAAACTGACTTTGAGATACACTTACTTCAAGTGTAGCTACAGTTTGAATGTGTGTGTGTGTGTGTGTGTGTGTGCGTGCGTGCGTGCGTGCGTGCGTGCGTGCGTGCGTGCATGCGTGTGTGTATGTGTTTATGTGTGTGTCCAGCATCAGATCGAAGCATAGGAGATGGACGTCAAGTCTGGGCCCTGTTGTTGTTGCTCCTGCTTCTTATACAGGATCTTATATCTTTAGATATATAAAGCGGTTTGTTTTCTTGTGACCGTGAATAAAAAAAAGAAAACAAAGACTGATATTATTGTTTTATTGTGGAATTTCCACGGGTTTCCGCTAGTTATAACTGCAATAAACAAACCCTTCTTGTGTTTGGATGATGCAAGGACAGAAAGATGGGTACAGGAAGAGTTACAGATGTTTTAATCCCTGTCATGAAATACATCAGAAAAAAGAAACGGTATAGAAATCAATTGCTGAGGCCAGTTGTGTTTTGTTTGTGATCAAAGCACAACAGGCCTCATTGTCCAGTATGGTAACTCTGGCCTCAAGCTGATCATCTCATCAAATGTAAAAAGCCCACTGAGTTTGTATAAAACTACTGATGAAATGTGTTCATAATTACCTCTCTGGGTGTTTCACCTTCCTTAATTAAACACACAGACATACTCCTCTCTCTCTCTCTCTCTCTCTCTCTCTCTCTCTCTCTCTCTCTCTCTCTCTCTCTCTCTCTCTCTCTCTCTCTCTCTCTCTCTCTCTCTCTCTCTCTCTCTCTCTCTCTCTCTCTCTCTCTCTCTCTCACACACACACACACACACACACACACACATCCTGAAACGCAGGCATTCTCATCATTTCTCAGATGCTGCTTCTTCTTAAAACTGCCCCTTTTAAAAACCATGCAGACACTTTGTCTCTGTGGGCGGCTCTTCACTGCTCAGTGGAACATTGTTTTTCACATTTACACCGCTAAGCAACTCGGTCTCCACCTTTTTAAGAGTCTGGTCATGTCATTTAACACCATCTCACGACTTCCTACACTTATGTTTGTGTGTGTCTCTGCTGGTGGACTACGCCTCTGGCCATTTTGTCTTCCATTGTCCTACACTTCCTGTGAACTTCCAAAGGAATGTGGTACCGACCCTTTACAAAATTATGGACACATTTAAAAAGTCATCGCAGGAGATGAACATTTAAAATGGCATGCCACAAACATTCTAATTTTCTGCGGACCCAAAACAGATAAAACCTTGACTTTTATAAGTTATCTGTGGTTTGTGCACGCAAAATAAAATAAAATGCAGTCATGTTGCTCTTCAACAGTAAAATCATGTTGCTCTTGGGGTTTTGTTGGAAGCAAAAGCACAAACAGTGAGAGTAGTTAAACTACCAGTTTCACATTTGGAAACAGTCTGACTCTATATTTATCCATCTGAGCTGTGTGTTAAGGTCAGGATGAAAATACCTTTGTTAAAGGAAGGAAGACAGTACCTAGAGGGTACAAACTGTTATTTCATTTTTGTCAAAAAAGTCACGACACAAATCACAACAGCAGAGCAGAACAGTGTCTGGCATATGGAGAGAGAGCCACTGTAATATACTGATTTAAATATGGATTTCAGACTTAAATATTACAAATGAGGTCTTCAAGTGTAGTTAACAGCTAGCCAATCCCAGTTATACATCAAATATGGACTATGGAACAAAGCATAGGCAAATATCACAAACTGATGTGAATTTAACCTGTTTAATGAAGAGTCAGAAGTTGTTTTTATGAGATTAAGAGATGATCAGGATTAATGTGTCATAAATGCAAATCATTTGGTGATTGCAGTTTCGTGACACGTACAAGACAAAAAGATGATATTTGCGGTTTTAGATATGCATGTCCATGAATAAATAAGGAAGTGAAAAAAATAACTAACGTCTGTGCTGTAGTCAAAGTTGAAGTCATGTTGACAACAGCAAGTAAGAATAACAATAGTACGACCCTAATCCCTACCTCTCTTTCTTTCAAACTGCAGTTTAGTCTTCACATTCCTAGATACAGTACATGTGATACTGTTGCAAACAGCCCCCCCCCCATTACTGAAAGCAGCAGTTGTTCATTGAAAACAAATTAACCTCTAATGGTGGGGAAGACAAACAAAATGTAAGGTATGAAGTTATCATATCAGTACAGATAATTAAAGTGAAGGCTGTTTCACTTGTTCACTTGTCATACTTTCACATGGGTAATAAGATTGTTTTGTTCAAAAATCAAAACAACTGCATCATATCGCTCGTTTTACCTCAGAGACATTAAATCACTGTGGACTTGTGGATGATCAGGGACTATGATGTCTGTATTTGGCCTGAGACAAAGTTAAAATGACTGGATAGAACCAGATTTATGTTACCGTGTCAGACTGTGTGGGAAAGAGTGACACAGAATAGCAGACAAGGTCATCTGATATAGCAGGATTGGTGAGGAATGTAACTGATAGCATTGAAAGAAGAGGGATAGATTCCTGTCTTTGGCTCTCACATCCATGGACAACTTCCTCATTCACACAGTTTACAATGGACAAGGACAAGGTGTGCTGCATTCAAGTGATATCCTATTCTTAGGAAACCGCTGCCGCCGAGCTTCCCATGTATTTGTATTTCACAACACATTACAAAGCCAGACAAAAATTTTTCGAAGAGAGCAGGCATGTTCAAGATCTAAGCTAATTCCTCTTTTACACCAGAAGAGCTCAAGGAAAGATAATTACTGGCCAATTGGAGATTTATTTAACGTGACTTGTGGAGAAATCACTACATGTTGCAGCAAGTCATTTTGCATCTAAGGGAATTTCCAAACGTTTACAGCAATAGACTTCAAACATGAGTCACGAGAAATGAATCAATTACGTGCAAAGATGAGAAAACAGATGCATGGAGTAGTCATAACCCAGTCAGGTTTAGCTGTATTGATTTCCACAGCTGATTGAAAGGGAATGAAATTAAATCGGAATCACTCACATTATCAACTCAAGATGTCATGTATGAGCTTCAGGAAAAGTTCTGCATTCTTTCAAAAATCCAATGTTGATGTTTGCTTTCCTGCTTCAAGCTTGAAGTTGAACGTTACTCTCATGTCATCTTAGCTTTACAATGCGAAGTAAGACAAAACAATACATATGACCCATTTCAGACAACAACATGTTACTTCAACAGATCAGTTTTTATTATTAATTCCAAAACAAAATGTGCTAATCAAGTTTATCTGCTGCTTATATCTGGTGGCTAGCTACTTTCCCATCTCCAGTCTTAATGCTAGACTAATGTGTAGGTGTAGCTGCATATTTCAACATCTATGTGAGTGAAATGAGTTTACAAATACAATAAGTAATATATTGTGTAACTGTTCCTTTAAGCTTTTACAGTATTAGTACATGATGTTAGAAAACTATTATCAATACAGTTTTTAAATCTGAATCACTTCAGTTGATTGTGATGTTCAGGTTTTTATAAAAGACTGCACATACCAAACCTTGCCTGTCTGCACAACTGGTTAATCCACATTTTTCTCTTCTGTCTTGATATCTGAGAAGTCTCCCTCTGTTTTGTGTGTTGCTCCATAGTAGTCAGTGTTACAAGCATTTGAAAAAGTCAAGCCAGGGCTAAAAAAAGATTTGGCCCATTTGACTGCAAGAATTCACAGGATGCTGTTCTTATGATGAAGTTATTGAGCTCTGTTAGCATGCTGCAAATAGGTTCAAATTTTACCTATGTTCTGTAGTTTGGGAATATTAACTAGAAGTGAACTGTACAGCAGAGAAGAGTAGATATATGAAAAAAAACAAAAACAAAACAAAAAAGTGAATCAATCCCAATTATTATTAATTTTATGTAAATTTGTGCACAGTTATGGAAAAGAATACTTATGAGTTGCATCTTTAGCTCATGAGATCTACATGTTGACATCACCATAGCAACTTTTGCTCCCAAATGTATTACTCACACAATACTTTAGGCAAACAGTGTCCCTTTCCAATTTTCTTCCCTATTTTGCCCTTCTTCTTTTTTTTTTTTTTGCTTCTCCTTGAGTTAACACAGAATGCACACACATGCCTAAGTTAACTGTGTTGCTGGTATGTAACAGAAATCTTGATAGGTCAAATGTCAATATGGAAAACAGGTCATAATGTTGCATAAGAAAGTGAATGTCCCTGTGGCTAGCTGCCAGACAACAAGCAAACTTGTCTTTATTCTGGGCTCACATAATCTGAGGAGAGGCCGAGACTTAACCATAACTAATAGCCCATATTTATCAGTCCCAGAATAGAAAATCTGCCCCTGAATCATAAAAGAACTCCTCTTAAAGCTCTATTCATCTTTAGAGCAGAAACTAACTGCACCACGGAGAAGCATAGCTCTGGGGCTCTTTATAAATACCAGCCATATCTGGCCTTTATGTGTCAACATTTTTCAGCCTTCAGGCTCAGAAACAACATGCCTTAAGCCCACCGCAGACGAATGACACAGCAACAAGCCATGAAGCCCTGTCCTAAAACAGCCCTCCAGCCCAGTGTTCGCCTGCCATCCTGGGAGGTCTTCAGAATGCCAGTCATTCAGTGGGGTCCCAACATATGTGCCCCCAGCAAATAGTTATGCTCCTCTGCTGCTGAGGCTGCACATAGCATGTGATCTGATGGCCGGCTTTAGCCTCTGGCGGACTGGAGAGAGAGAGAGAGGGAGAGAGAGAGAGAGAGAGAGAGAGAGAGAGAGAGAGAGAGAGAGAGAGAGAGAGAGAGAGTGAGAGAGAGAGAGAGAGAGAGAGAGGGAGAGGGAGAGAGAGAGAGAGAGAGAGAGAGGGAGAGGGAGAGGGAGAGAGAGAGAGAGGGAGAGGGAGAGGGAGAGGGAGAGAGAGGGAGAAGGAGAGGAGAGAGAGAGAGAGAGAGAGAGAGAGAGAGAGAGAGAGAGAGAGAGAGAGAGAGAGAGAGAGAGATCTGTGTCTGTATATGGTGCTCTGCAGCTCTGCTCGAGTACCAGGGGCTTTCCATGGTCCGAAAGCAATGAGGAAAATGTGTGTGTGTGTGTGTGTGTGTGTGTGTGTGTGTGTGTGTGTGTGTGTGTGTGTGTGTGTGTGTGTGTGTGTGTGTGCATGCGTGCATGCTTGTTGTGTGTGTGTGGGGGGGGGGGGATTAAAGGTGAAAAGTGATGATAAGCAAGTACGTGAGTTCTGGAAGGATGAAAACATGTTGGCTAAGTTGATTTTAGCTTTAAACTCTCCCAGAAAAGCAGATAATGTGATTCCTTTCATAGCATCAAACCAGTTTACTTGTAGTAATACTATGCCTGGTATGAGATAGATGAACTTCCAACTGCAGGACATAGTCGGGAGGGATGAAATTCCAAACTTCATGACTTCTGTGTCTTCTTTTTACTCACTCTGTGGCTATATTACTCCCACAGCACCCATGTTGCTATTGGGCAACCATTATGCATATCTAATGACACTAAGCACCATTCCATGGTTTTATTCTGAAATATTAAACAAAACAGGCGCTGGGTTCACTTCAAAACACTTGAAATGAGTTGCTTGATTTTCAATAAAGAGAAAGCAGTTTTATCGCAATACTTTACAACACACTAGAATAAACTGTAGAAATGTGTTTATTACAGGTCAACCAATCAGTCAGTCACATTATAACTGATCACCAATAACAGCATTGAGTGATCGAAAACTCATTGAAGGAATCAACTCCATTAACGGTTAAAAGATTTCTTGTATTTGAATTTATTCTTCAGTAATATGTTTGCATAATGGTACTTTTATGTTACAAGGGTATTTACCTTGGTTCAGTTCAACAAACAAAAGAAAACAATGGCCTGACGTACTGAAAGCATTTACGACCAAAATAATAACAAATGATTTGTCATTCTTGATTTGTATTTGTCTCAGAAATATCAACACTGGAATCGAACCAGAGGATCCAGTGTTAGTCAGTCTCTTCTTTCAGACCTCCTCTTCTTGCATCATTGCCATTGTTGATCTAATCTTTCTTTACACATTATTAATTCCATCCGTCTCAACATTTCTGTTTCTTATTTAATTTGCCGAATGTAGTTAAAGTAGACTTTTGTTTGTTTTTATGTGTTGAAATAACACACCCATAAATACTATAGTAGAATTTGTCATTTTACCATTGGGGTGTCACCTTATCTTGAACATGATTGTTGTCCTTAAATGACACCTTTCATCACCAGCCCCTCCTGTAACACCTAAATTCCATTCCAAATATTAGCACCCTCTGTCAATTCATTGTAAGCCTATAATCAAACAATTTCTTGGCACGTAGATCAGAATAAATCCATTATTATACAGATAACTTCCAGCTTTGTTGTTCCTACCAGTAACTGGTGATGATTCAGCTGTAAGATATGTTAATGGTTGCAACTCAAGGCCTAGCTGTGTCTGCTGACACACAAAGACTTAACTGTGTCTGGTCAAAGAAGCTCCTTGTTGCGTTTTACTTAGACAATCTATTTTTTAGACCAAAATGGTCTGCCATTAATTCAAATGGCAAATAACAACTGGAAATAAATTATTAGAATCACTATGAAGTTCATGAAACTCATAGTGTATTGACCCAGACAGATGACACGTTGGATAGCTGCGTAGAAGCATGTTTTTGCTGTTGTCTCGCATCTGTCTGTTATCTGCTTGTATGTGTCACTAATTGTGCCGCTGAAAACATATTTTTAATCTTAAATTTACCATTCTGATGCGAAGAAAATGTCACGATCTCTTTAAGCCTTCTTGAGATAAAGAAGCACATTCCCTCATGTTAAAACTAAAGCTACAATCCTTTACAAGAATTAAAAACAGCTGGTTTTTAAATGCTGAGTGACTGAACATTTGAACAGGAATTATCGACTCTGCTTTTAAAAATACCAGCATAGTGACACAACTTCTGTAATGTTTGTCTTCATGTGTTATCTTTACCATACAGTTGCCAAACACCATTTATTACACTATCATCTTTGTGCAAAGATGACCTCATATCAACTCCACAAAAAAGAGTTGCAGGGGTGGCTCTGGAGTTTGGACCGTCCAGATGTGGAGTTGTAAATTGTTCTTTCCCTGTAAGGTAGACATTAACAATTTTTTAAAATCAATTTCCCTCAAATATCGCCTCATTAAAATGATATGGGGAATCTGTTATCAAGCACAATGGTAGATGTTTATTATTAGTCCTATTTTCACTCACTTTTATCCTCCACCATCTCATTTTGACCGCTGAATGTTTGACGGGCTGGTCCTTGCAGGCTAATAGAACCAAACGTATGATAAGCAACACTAAGACATTTTGAAGAGCTGAGGGGAACTGCAGGGTTGTATGAATTGGCCCCACCTTTGTTCTTAAGGGCATTTCCTTGTAGTATACGCTGTTCACTTGTTGTCTTAGATATCAAAATGATAAGCAGAATAAAACAAAAGTATTATTAAATAAGCTAACTTTTAATATATATTACAATGTAACACTTCTCATTTAATTTACAAACTTAATGACTCTTCTCAACTTGTGTTACTGCTATGATAGCTTATCATGCTATCTCAATGCTAAACATTGGCTTAATAGTTATTTTTAAACTTAAATTCCATTCTCAAGAACACTTTGCTTGCATAAACCACAGAACAAACATTTGCTGTGAGGAAAAGATGTGCAGTACCGGTGTCACCACAGCCCAGTTCTTCATTTTCACAGGAATGTTTAACATTTCCTGGCCTTCATTCCTCTTCATATTAGTCTCAATTGGGACAGTCCAGTGATCATAGGAGACTCTGTTAACGCTGCTGTCCCAGAGAAAGAATGCAAACACACAACAGGCTTTTCCAAGAATTTCAGAGTCGAGGACCTTGCTGGAATGTCCTGACAAGCCATCTCCACTATGTTTACAGTTGCAACCCTGCAATCTGTCCTGCCAGTGTATCATTATCTGGTGTCCTGATGGGACACATAGAAACAGAGAGAGTGAACAGAGTTTTGTAACCAGAGGTTTAGATGTTTAAACCCCTATCTCTTCAAATAACAGCTAAAGGCCTTCCTTGGAAAGGTCAGATTAATCATGTTGCGTTGTGGCGACATGGTGTGATAATTCTTGGCTACATGGTGGTGAAGAAAAGGCATCCATCCACTGTGCAAGGGAGCAAAGCGATTATTTTTGACTTGATTGTTTTTGATCTGTGTTAAGTTGCAGATCAAACATAATTTCAAACCCAGGAAGGAAAGCTGACCTTGATATTTGGACTAAAATTGGAAACTTCATGTCAGGAGAGGGAAGCAAGTAAATGTTTGTCAGGATGGAAAATCATGTGATACCACTGTGGTGGTGGTGTGTGTGTGTGTGTGTGTGTGTGTGTGTGTGTGTGTGTGTGTGTGTGTGTGTGTGTGTGTGTGTGTGTGTGTGTGTGTGTGTGTGTGTGTACGCTAGAACTCAGATCTTACTAACTTCAGTCACTCTTATGTAACTCAAGAATGTTGGAACCGATACGTCTCGCCACACCAAAACGTTAGGAAGGACACAGTTTGTAATCTCAGATATGGTTTGGTGTTTCTTCTCAGAAATACAGACAAGCAAACAAACATATAAGTAAACATGGGTGATCACATATCCAGCCCTCATTAGCAGTGCCAATCACTTTACTTATCACTTCATCTCCTATCACTTTTTTAGGTGCAAAACAAACCCTGTGTGGATTCTCCTTTTAATGTGAAAAGAAATGCATCAAAATCAAATATTGTCCAAACTCCAAAGTTCCAGAAATGAATTCCACACCCCATTGCTTGATTAATTACTTTATTACTTTTACTTTTACTATTACTTTGGTCTTTTATCATATCATGCGGGACAAAAACATACATTCATACATTCATCAAAATGAATGTTAATACAATATGTAGTGATAATAACACAGAAGGCCTATTAACATGACAAGAGTTGTGTGGGAATTAATAATTTATAATATTGAAAGTAATCATGAACAGCTTTTAGTTGGACTGGAAACAGTTTTCAAATCAGTGTTTTCAGCTGTACAAAGAATGCAGACTTTCTATTCTGAAGCCATACGCCAAGATAACAGAAGGACACGCCATTTCCTGACTGCACAATAGCAAGAGCGGTGTGAAGAGTCCAGACCGGATGTGGTGAATGCTTTACTTCTCTACAAAGTCTTCAATCATCTGTGACCCAGCAGGAACACATGCTGTAAATCTGTACACACTTAAAGAGAGAGGATGCCCAAAGCGTGGGAATTTTACCTACCAGATTAAAGGACTGTGTCATCCTTCACTCCTTTATCTGTCTCTTCCTCTTTTTTCCTCTCTTTGACATACAAATACCTTTCTTTTCAGACTCCCCCTCAGTGGCTGAATTTAGCTTCTTCAGTTGTGGTCTACAGTGGGCACGTTCCGTTTTCAGCTCTTGGATTTTTGATATGTCTTCTTCTGTGGTGAGGGAACTGTTGCGCTCCTTCATCTCCTATGTTCCAATTTTATGCTAAGCTAAGCTAAATAGTGCATGTATTGGTCACGCATGTGAATGAGGAAGGCTATCAAGCCTCTATTTCCCACAATAATCTTTTTTTAACTGTAACAACAGTCAATGGACTGTATATGACGACAACACATTATTCACACCCTTGCAATCTTTATGAATTCTCTGCCTCATCATTAGACATCATGTAGGAATGCTGTGCAGCTGGAAATCAGAGAAAGGACGTGAATCAACAAGGTCAGTGTAAGATTGTGTAATATACTTGTGATTAAACATGTGCAAAGATATGGCTTTGAGCACATAAAAATTCCAGATTCCAGATAACTATCTTTGTATATAATCAGATTAAAGGACAAATTGCCCATTCTATTAATTATACCCAAATTGTAGTTTTCTATAATTTGACGAGAGTATTCAAACACCAGGAATATTTTGTCAGAGGTGTCAAATGTGAATATCGTTCTCATGGCTTCAAATAGAAGTGATTAGGAGTAAAATGCTCAGTATCTAAATTAGAAATGAATAATTTCAGAGAATTATTTTCTACCCGACTGAAATGGTGTTCATTTACATTCAAACACAACCCTGATTCAAAATGGACCACAATCTAAAACACATACAACTTGACCAATCTTTTCTCACACATATGACTAATACAAAATTGACATATCGAACAGTTGACCTATTTTTTTTTAAATCCAGGAACAAAGCTGATGAGTCATACAATGAGGTTATGAGAAAGAGTAGTTGAAGCTAGACTAAGGGCAGAAGTGAACATTTGTGAGCAGCATTATGGTTTCATGCCAAAAAAGAGTACTACAGATGCAGTATTTGCTTTGAGGATGTTGATAGAGAAGTACAGAGAAGGCCAGGGGGAGCTGCAATGTGTTCTTGTAGATCTTGAGAAAGCTTATGACAGGGTGCCCAGAGAGGAACTGTGGTATTGTATGAGGAAGTCTGGAGTGGCAGAGAAGTATGTTAGAGCGGTGCAGGACATGTATGAGGACTGTAAGACAGTGGTGAGGTGTGCTGTAGGTGTGACAGAGGAGTTCAAGGTGGAGGTGGGAATACATCAGGGATCAGCTCTGAGCCCCTTCTTGTTCGCTATGGTGATGGACAGGCTGACAGACGAGGTTAGACAGGAATCTCCATGGACTATGATGTTTGTAGATCTGATATATATATACTGTATATGTGTATGTGTGTGTGTGTGTGTGTGTGTGTATAGTATATTTATTTATTTATTTATATAGTATACACACATACACACACACGCTTACACACTTTAATGCACGACATACTGTACATTACATACACTTTAATAATCCCCTTGGGGACATTTTTTTTTCCCCTCATGATTAGTACATTTTGATATATGTATCTGGTTTATTGGCAGATCCCAAATTGCCCGTAGCAGTGTGTGTGTGTGTGTGTGTGTGTGTGTGTGTGTGTGTGTGTGTGTGTGTGTGTGTGTGTGTGTGTGTGTGTGTGTGTGTGTGTGTGTGTGTGTGTGTGTGTGTGTGCGTATGTGCGTGGTTGTCTGTCTTTGTGTGTGGCTCCGCGGCGCACTGGCGTCATGCTCGGAGTGTCCCCTGCCTCACGCCCTACGCCAGCTGGGATAGACTCCAGCTCCCTGTGATCCGCTACAGCGGATACAGTGGCAGAAAATGAATGGATGGATATACTGTATATACAGTATGTGTGTACAGGCTCCTGAAACAAACACACACAGGGCCTGTAGGTATGAAAAGTATATAGAATGGGAGGCAGAGTGGTGGGCAACTCCATCATGGTGCGCCCCAAACGAGCAGCTTGTGGGGGTGGCTCACATTCACAGATGTTTTGGCCCACAATGGTCTTGAACCAGCAACTTCCAGTCCCCAGTCCAAGACATGGGGGACTGAGGTACTACCATCCCAGTATCTATGTATATAGTGCCATACGATCTGTGTTTGAAACAGCTTCTTCATATTTGAAACAAATTCTTCATATTTCTTTACATTTATTCAAATATTGTTTTATAAAAATATGTGCTTTCTGTTGTCACGATGTGATGCTCATCTGATAGGCATGCCTCAGGTCAGTGTTTATCCATTTTAGATGGATGACACCTAGTGGTGAGAAAGCATGTGTTTCTTTCAGAAAAGAGAGGACACTTTATGTAGAAGTTTTCACAGTGGTCTATCATGTAGTCTGCAGCTACTGCCAGACAAGACTTATGAGACACAGTAGAAGTGTCGCAACTTATAATCATAGTAAAGTAAATCAATTTTTGTTTGAGTGGACTGAATATAGTTCCATGAATTTACTGATTTTTACTCATAAGGCAAATTCATCTCTGTTTCCGTGTAGCTCTAGTAGCGTGAAACATTGTCTCAGGTTCCTTCCTCCAATTCTGAGCAAGATTTAAATTGTCATCCTGTATTCTGGGCCTATGAGAGCCAACCAAATTGTGAGGGCAGGAAAGTTTGCGTGTGTCCTGTTGAGCTTCATCCATGTAGCAATAATGCTTAAACTCCTGAATCCTGTGACAAAAATAATATTACATTAATTAGGTGATTGTCTTCTTTCTAAACACATGCACATCTCACCACACATACCTCAGTGTATTGGAACCATCTGGTGCAGCCTGTGATAGTGAATTCTTTACTCGAAGTTTTATATCATCTTGTTTAGATTACCATGGCTCCCTGCATTCGGGATTAAGCCAAATTATTACACTGCTGAATTGCTGTGTCCCTGCAAGTCAGTGTTCGGCCTCTGATCCATGAGTGCCAGTAATCCATCATGGACTAAAACATACATTAAAGTTCATGCAAACTGCAAAAAATAAAAATTTGGAAACTAAAATTGAAAAATTAGACAGAGGTGAAACAACATGCCTGGCATTTGATGTCCGGCACTGCTTGTGCTTGACAAAGAAAACTTCACTAAATAATAGGAGATGCTGATTAGTATAACCTTGCTAAAAGGGGGAATATTAAACCCTTACCTTGTCTGTCTATAGTATGCAATCATTCACTTATTGAAAGGTTGGTAGGCTAGTGGTTTTAAATAGATTCAAATACTATTGTAAAATACTGTACATGTGGCAGTGGCTCAGCGGTAGAGCAGGTCATCCAATGATCGTGAATGTGCGTGATTGTCGAAGAGGCTGACGGCGCGTATTGGCTGCCATGTTTCCCCAGGGCAGCTGTGGCTACATATGTAGTTTACCATTACCATGTATGGATGAGGAGTGAATGAATGATGGATCCACTGTAAAATCCATTATTATTACTATGTTGTACAAATACAGTATTTTACTAGCAAGTCTATATTTTATATATGTGAAATTAGAAAAATAGAGTAATGAAAAGTTGAATATGTGTCTAAACAGTAAGAGTTTAGACACATAGCAATGCTGCACACAGACTGAGGCGTTGTTTATGGGCATGAATCCCAAAGTTCTTTGTTGATAAAGAACTAACTAAAAAATAAATGCATGTATTACAAACTGTTTGAAACAGGTACCAACAGGGTGGTGGCAAAAAAAAAAGAAGAAGATATTTTGGATTAACAGAAGTGTTTACATCCAGCAAAAAACATTTTGCATTTGTTTATGATTTTGCATTAACAAATAAATTTGTTTCAGCTTTGTGTGACACGGTGATCCTTTTGAGCTTAAAAGCCTGTGAATGAATTCACTTATCATGACCTTCTGGTTCCCTGATCCTGTCTCTTTCCCTCCTCAGCAGGGATACGACACACCTGTGGCCGATGAACTTCCTTGTTGCCAGATGATTACCGTACTTTTGTTTTGTCGCCCACTGCTTACTCTTTGAATCCTCCTGTCTCAAGTTTGGGATTTCTTGAGTAGTGTTGTTTTTTTCTCTATTTTCCACTTAAGAGTTAAACCCTTGGGTCTTTCAGCTGATGCTTTTGTGAGAATTCCGCTTAGAGGTGGTTTTATGTTTGTTACTTTGCCCTTGTGGTGGTTTCTCTGTTGTTATCTTGTGTGTTTTCATATTTAACTTGAAAGTTTATTTTTTACATCCCGCTTCAAAGTGGTGATGTATTGTAATTGTCCCCATTTGTGTGTTCGTCCATTCAACCGTCAGTTATGTAGTCTACCAAATATCTGCGCAACCGTTGCAGACAGAAAGATGAAACAAAAGGCAAATTACTCAGGCTGCAAAGGGGATGAAAATGAGATGATGATCTTGACCTTGAGAAAAGTAGGTCAAGGTCAAATTTCAACTTTTGTACTAACAGGAACTGGATAAGAGAAAGACGAGGGGGAAGGCCGGTGTGAGTTAGACCGTAGATCAAAGCTAGTGCTTTGATCCATGACAGTAGATCAGAGCACTAGCTTTGATCTTTGACCTATGCAAGTAGGTTGGGTAAAATTTTGAATTCATGGGAATAGACTTTAGAATTTCTGTTTTTTCCATGTCACGAGATGTTGCAGTCGGTGACTGCATTGGCTTTTGTTTTGTTTTGTTAATAAATCTGATTTCATTTTTCTTTCTGCCTGTGGGTTCTACCGTCCTGTGAACAACCCTTAACATCAGTTTACGATGCCATGAGGCAGAAGCAAGGCCAGGACCCAGGATGCAGAGGTTAAGAGCAGAGTTTATTACGCACTAGAAGTGCCAACAGAAAATCACCGGACTCAAGGAAAAACTAAATCTAATAAAGTAACAACACAAAATCATCTTACTCTGGGAAATACGTTTGAATGAAGAAATAAAGGCAGAGTACATGACCAAAGAAATCCTCCAGCACAGAACAAAGGGAGAAACTGGCTAAAAAAGGCCTCAAGCTAATTAGCCCCACCTTCTGCCATGCTCCAGCACTGCAGAGAAACATGACAAAGCAACAGACCACACAGAACCATGACATTGTGTTTGCATTAAGCCACAATCATTTGGTGCAATCTTTAAAAATCTATACTTTCATGTATAGTTTTACTTTTTACAAATGGGGGGGAATCCATAATATCCACAGGGATTTCTCCTCACCATTTCTACTGAACAGTATGACTAAAAGCTGACCTGTCAGGAGGATTGTTCACTGGTAGCATCCCTGAGAGTCTGGAACAGAATTAGAGTTGTTTTGGAATGTCCAGTGCAAGACGCCATCGATGGACAGCGGCTGAGAACCACAGAGCAGAAGAAATAATTAGATGTTTATGATGTAAATCCAAACAGTGCTGTCACGGCAGCAATCCTCAATATTTAGTACTACTCTTATCAAGTTATATAAGGTCATGTTTTAGTTCTAAGGGATTATTTCATCTTTAGGTCACTCTGAGCACATTCAAGTCTCCTCTGTGGAAAATGAAACTAAAAATGAGGCCAGTATGAAGCCCTAATGAGTAATGTAGTCTTGATATCAGGATAATTTTATTTTCAGAAAAAAACAAGTAAAAGACACACGGAGTCTTTAAAGACAAGAGCCAGTGGAGCCACCATCAAATTAAAGTGCATTTGTGTGATACAAGTTCTCTTAGAAATAAATACCACATGATGGGAATGAAAACCACATGCCACATAAAATGTCATTGTATAGTTTCCAAACAGTTTTTAGTATAGTTTGAAACAAAGTTTAATTTATTTGATCCCAAGTTTAAACCAAATTGTTTTAATTAAAAGGCAAAAATGAATTTGTAATAATCAGAAGATACATTTTTTTTCCAGTTGTACATGTAGACTGTATTTGCAAACACATTTTACAAAACATGCTATGGCAAGAAAAACTGTTATTTTCTAAAGAATAGGGTTATATGTAGTTGTTGCCATGAAAATAAGAATCGTAAATATAAATATTTGTGTCTTAAAACATTTCCAAATGTTTTCAGACACAATTACAGCATGTGTCCAATGTGAATCCCAGGTCTCACAAAGCAAAAAGACAGGACTGTATTAGAAACTTCCCACTCATACTTGCATTGTTTTTATGTTGTAATCTATAAATGTATTATTCCTTAACAAATTTATCAAAAACTGAATCTTCTCACTTTCAGTTTCTCGCTTTCTTCATCTTAATCTTTAAACTGCTAGTCACTCTGCAAAATGTCTGTGTTTATTTGTAAACACAGAACACCGTCTGGTTTTTATTTAGTCATTTCCCTTCAATAGATGGAACTTGTTACCAGATCTTCCAGAGATTTTAGATAGGGAGGATTTTGGTAGGATTAAAGTGCAAATTGTCCATTTTTTCTTACTTCAATTTTATCTGACTTCCCATAGCAATGTAAAATTAGAGCGCAGGGGTTTTTTTTCTTTTTCTTTAATTCATAGCCTTTCTATTGCTTATTATGTCAAATCTTGATGTTTTGCCTCATACCGATTCTGCACAAGCTTTTGATCGCTTTAAATTACAGGGCAATCTTTATCTTAGTACAGAATGAGTGCATACAATGTGTGCAAAGTAATTAGTTATTAATGGCCAAAATATTAAACAATGACAGTGATATCAGTGCCCAGATTTGTATTCTGATATATTCCAATTGGGCTAAACAAAAGCATGTGACACAAGATGCTGCTATCTTGTATCCGACGCACATGGTTGTAATCATGGTCATGTGATGTCGATTTGCAACTCACGTCTCCCAGAATGGAGCTTATTTCATCTTTCAGGAGTCTGTGCTCGGCGAGAGAGGTGTTTGGATCATAAGCAAGTGGAATTTGAGCCCCTGTGGCAGCCTAGACACACATACAAAACAAACAAAGAAACAAATACACACAAATAAACCCAAGCACACAAGATTTTTGTGTATCTCATTGTGCACAAACAATTGAACTTGTTCTTTTTTTTCACTTGTGCTGACACACCTGTAATCCTCTGGATTCAGCCTCATTGACTGCAGAGCTTCCCCAGGACCTGGAGCAGGACAGGCAGATGGATCTCCCACTACCAAACACAGGGATGTTGTGAGTGAGTTCCATTGTTTTCTACAGAATCTAATGTTTCCCCCAATCAATATGTGACTTCCTTCTATAATTTCATAAGGGAAACTAAGCATTTTAGATTATTTAAATAAATGAAAACATCACCAAATTATGAGTAATGTATGTAGGATCATCACATGAGATTATATGGGTTTCATTTGTATATTCTGCTGATGATCCATTAGTTACCATTAGCTGGATAATGGTTACACATTTTAATGCATATTGATCAATGAAAATCGAAAGAGGAATTCATAAGAACGTCTTTTCCACAAGAACATTTCTACACTGTGATGCATAGAGGCTTTCTGGGAAGCAAACACATTGCCCCAATATGAGTCCGTACCAAATGATATAGTGAAAGAGGAAGTGAGACGGTGGGTGTCATACTTGGAGAAGTGGCAGTGTGAATGGAAACACCCCAAACACTGGAGGCAGAGAGTCAGGTCTCCTTCTGTTAGATGACAAACACCACACGCCTCCCTCAGAGTGACCAGCTCCTCGCCTGAGCACTGGATACATATTTTAAGGCCTATGTTTTAACAAGTAAGGTTAATCTAGCATTAAGTACTGATATTAAACTACAAGATATGGATTGTGCAAACGGAGTAAAAGGCAAACTATCATTAGAGGTCAAATACATGTACATTTACTTGATTTCCGATTCCAGGAGCATTCATGGATGACGTGGCGCTAGTAGACAGTGAGACAAGGCAGTTGGAGTTGCTGGGGACTGTCTGTGTCTGGGCAACTGAAGGCTACAATATAAAATATTATGACAAGCATAGGCTGAAAAAAGTTTTGTCAAACCTTTGATTCATTGAACATTACTTACATTTATTGGAAAATCACCAGAAATGTGAGGTTTATTGCTAATATTTACAACGTTGCTCAGTTAATTCATAGAATTAATATTGAAACATCCATCATAGTCTTAAAACATATTACAATTGATTGCACTGATATTCTTATAAAAATGCTTACCTGTAAAGGCATTTGAGCATCCTCTTTTTTCACCCTTTTACCACGACACCTCTCACACTGCCAAGACCCACTGAAGGATGAAAATAATTAAGCATGAAAAATATGTCATTCTGGCAAAAGTTAGTAAAATATTATAGCAAAAGTAGTTTTTCATTTTATACATTGGGATAGATATGAGTGGAGGGTCCAGGCAGGTTAAATGAAAAGCCTGAGGACAGCCATCACAACAAATTAGCTCCCCTCCGTCCTTACAGACTGCACACTCGTCATCATTGAAATGCACCTGCACACAGAGGGACACATAAGAAACATGTTGACAGAAAAGTGTGCGTAGGTGTTGATACACTACCATGTCTGCAGTTGTCTCCCCCTTGTGGTGAAAAGAGTTCTTTGGTCGGGATTCTCCATTTGTCTCCTGACCATGAGAGTAAAATCCCCCAACGAATTTCATGCACGTTCTGGCAGCTCCTATTAAACAATGAAGATCTTCATTTACCTCATGATGTAGGATAGTTTTATCAATATCTGTGACTGCTTGAAAAAAAAACAGCCAGACACACACCCAATGACTTGTTGTCAAAGCCAAGTATCCGTTTGTTACAGATCTTCTCTGTGGGATCGCGGCCAACTGGGGGCTTAGCTGTGGAGGCAGAGGAGGAGGAAGATAGACTGACTGGTATATGGACTGAAGAAGAGGAGAACACCTGAACACCTGTGACAGAACAAAGGTAAAATGTGCCTGGGGGATGAAATCATTGTCTGCACATACTGTGTGCCTGTTCTAAATAGAGTTTGAATTACTGTTTGCAGATGGTAGCTGTGGGGCTGGTGCTTTATTCATCACTTTGAACAGCTTCATTTTGCCACCTGGAAAAAAAAAGGATTTTAATCACTCTGTTACTGAAAATAAATGTTGAAATAAAGGTAAAGACATTTTTAGTGGCATGTAAAACCTGGTTGGTCGCTGGTCTTTGCAAGATACTGTGACTGAGGATCATGTGAGTTTGCTCCTCTGTCCTTGTGGCTCCTCTTCTTAATGTGAGATTTTTCACGATCTTCAGAGGATCTCTTCTCATCTCTAGAACCTGTCGCATCCTTTCCTGCCAATAACATGCCAGTATCAATGGAATAGCACAGATTAAAATTAAAACTATACAGGTTTAATTGTCTTAGATCATCATTATTGGCGGCAGTGGCTGTGTTGGTAGAATGGTTAATTCAATGATCATAAGATCGGCGGTTCGAGTCCCACTCTCCAGTGAGGGGCCCACTGGCGTGTGGATGTGTGTGATTGTTCCGGTGGAGTGGATAAGCTGCCACATTTCCTGTCTGCTCCAGGACAGCTGTGACTACGCATGTAGTTTATCATCACCACGTATGAATGGGGAGTAAATGAATAATGGATCCACTGTAAAAAGACTTTGAGTGTCTAGAAAAGTGCTTTATAAATCTTGTTCTTTTCCTTTCATCTTTTCCCTTCAGGGGTCGCCACAGCAAATCAGTTGCATCCATCTAGCCCTGTCTTCTGCATCCTCTTCTCTCACACCAACTACCTTCATGTCCTCCTTCATTACATCCATAGACCTCCTCTTTGGTCTTCCTCTAGGCCTCCTGCCTAGCAATTCCATACTCAGCATCCTTCTACCAATATATTCACTATCTCTCCTCTGGACATGTCCAAACCATCTCAGTCTGGCCTCTCTGACTTTATCTCCAAAACCTCTAACATGTGCTGTCACTCTGATGTACTCATTCCTGATCCTATCCTTCCTGGTGACTCCCAAAGAGAACCTCAGTATCTTCATCTCTGCTACCTCCAGCTCTGTCTCCTGTTTTTTCCTCAGTGACACTGTATCTAGACCAAAAAACATCGCTGGTCTCACCACAGTTTTGTACACCTTTCCTTTCATTTTAGCTGAAATTCTTCTATCACACATCACACCTGACACTTTCCTCCACCCGTTCCATCCTGCCTGTACACGCTTTTTCACCTCTTTCTCTTTCTCTTTTCCACCTCTCCATTGCTCTGGAATGTTGAGTTGTTGTTGTACTTGTTAAGTACTTAAAATCCTCCACCTTCTTGATCTCTTCTCCCTGTAACCTCACTCTGCCACTTGGGTCCCTCTCATTCACACACATGTACTCTGTCTTACTGTGGCTAACCTTCATTCCTCTGCTTTCCAGGACAAACCTCCACCTCTCTAGCTTCTCCTCCACCTGTTCCCTGCTCCCACTGCAGATCGCAATGTCATCTGCAATCATCATAGTCCATGGAGATTCCTGTCTAACCTCGTCTGTCAGCCTGTCCATCACCATAGCAAACAAGAAGGAGCTCAGAGCTGATCCCTGATGCAGTCCCACCTCCACCTTGAACTCCTCTGTCACATCTACAGCACACCTCACCACTGTCTTACAGTCCTCATACATGTCCTGCACCGCTCTAACATACTTCTCTGCCACTCCAGACTTCCTCATACAATACCACAGTTCCTCTCTGGGCACCCTGTCATAAGCTTTCTCCAGATCTACAAAAACACAATGCAGCTCCATCTGGCCTTCTCTGTACTTCTCTATCAACATCCTCAAAGCAAATACTGCATCTGTAGTACTCTTTTTTGGCATGAAACCATACTGCTGCTCACAAATGCTCACTTCTGCCCTTAGTCTAGCTTCAACTACTCTTTCCCATAACTTCATTGTATGGCTCATCAGCTTTATTCCTCTGTATTTGCCACAACTCTGCACATCTCCCTTGTTCTTAAAAATTGGCACCAGCACACTTCTCCTCCATTCCTCAGGCATCTTCTTACTATTTAAGATCCTGTTGAACAACCCAGTCAGAAACTCTACTGCCACCTCTCCTAGACACTTCCAAACCTCTACAGGTATATCACCAGGACCAAGGGCCTTTCCACTCTTCATCCTCTGCAATGCCCTCCTCACTTCATCCTGACTAATCTTTGCTACTTCCTGGTCCACAACAGTCACCTCTTCTAGTCTTTGTTCTCTCTCATTTTCCACGTTCATCAACTCTTCAAAGTACTCTTTCCATCTTCCCATCACACTACTGGCACCTGTCAATAGACTTCCATCCCTGTCCTTAATCACCCTAACCTGCTGCACGTCCCATCTCTGTCTCTCCGTTTTGGCAACCGGTATAGATCACTCTCTCCCTCCTTACGGTCCAACCTAGCATACAAGTCATCATAAGCCCCTTGTTTGGCCTTTGCTACCTCTACTTTCACCTTACGCTGCATCTCCCTGTACTCCTGTCTACTCTCCTCAGTACTCTCAGTGTCCCACTTCTTCTTAGCTAACCTCTTACTCTGTATACACTCCTGTACCTCCTCATTCCACCACCAAGTCTCCTTAAAGCGCTATATAAATCTAATACACTATTATTATTCATAACGCTCTGTCCTTGAAGTACAGGTTCAGAGAAGAAAGGACTGAGATAAAAAAAATTATATCTTAAAGGATAATATCTTACGAAAGTACTTAAAGAAATAAAATTACTAAAATAAAAAAGGTCCCACTTTAGTGTGACATACTGGACGGCAGGTTAGAGAGCAGCTTATGCAGCTTGGGGTAGCTGTCCATGTTGTAGTCTCTGAACAAGTTGTTCCAGAAGGCCTGGATGGTGGATCTACTCTGCTCCAGGACCCAGGACAGGAGCGAGTACATTGCTTTGTGGATCCCTTCTCTTCCCTCCTTTTCCAGAGTGTCCTATGTCATGAGGTATAGAGAAGAGCAACATAATCGTGACACAGGATAAGTCTTTATAAAAGCAGTCCCTTTTTTTTGTACTGGAAGGAAATACTTCAATGAAAACTATCCTGCTTACCAACCCAAATGTTTGTGATTGAAACTAAACTGACAGATTCAAATAAAATGGAAATGCATCCTTTTTTCAGATTTACTTACCTTCAGTATCTGGTCAGTGATGATGTTTTTGTCTGCCAGACCATAGAGAAGAGGGAAAGAGTCATGTATTGTCATTGCTATGTCTGTCCGTAATTCCCTCAGGAGGGAGCACAGGTTCATCATCCTACAAGCATCCATTTGTGACACAATACACTTTGTGAGTAAATGAAAGTTGAAATGACTCACATAGAAGACAACCTGAAATCACACCTCAGGTAGTCTGGATGGAAGGGGTGTGTCCTCAGGGTTTGACATATTATTCTGGTGCATCACTTCCTGTTAACTAATGAGTGATACGTTTTGAATTGTGTTGCTCATATGTATACTGTATATTTCACTATGTCCCACATCCGTAAGAGTTGAGATTTTTTGGAAACTCCAGCAAAAAGATTTCACCGTTGATCACATGTATTTGTGGGGTTCATCTGTCGACTAGCAGCACTGACTCCGTCCACCTGTAGACCCCACACGGGGATCAAATGACAGGCTGTCCATCTAGGGAAATACCTGTCATCTTACATCAGAAGGTATGAGCATGAGACACCTAGCACATTATTGTGAGTTTCTAAAAAGGTTCTTTCCACTTCAACTTCCCCTTAACTATCAGGTTCTCAAATGTTGACTCAGGCTTAGTGCTAAAGGCAGGAGAAAATTATCATTGTTCAATGAACTACTCTATAAAGTACAAAAACTCTCATTTTCAACCTTGAGTGTAGATTCTGTCATCCCTGATATAAATACATTTACAAATGAAAATAATGAAATACATCAGTCTCTCCTCTCATTACAGATGTATGGTTGAGTTCAGTAAGTTCAGTTCATTTCATTTGAAAAAGCTTATATCTGTCTTAAATACTTTTTTTTAATCTTTTTTAATTTAAATATTATTTCAAGCCTAATTATGGCTAGTTAACATGCTCATCAGCAAGTTGACACATCAGTACTACCATAATCTCTCATCAATGAGTTAACTGCAGAGTTTATCCTAAAATTAAAAATAAACTGAACTATACACCAACATGTCAGCTAACATGCTGTTAGATACACAATTAGTCAAAACTATAAAATTTAGTATTAAATATTGATTAAAAAGCAAATATAAACATAATGTTAATGTGGCTCAAAAAGCTGCATTTCAATGATTTAAGCATTTTTGAAAATCTAAACATTCTGGCTCTTTTTTGTTTCCCTTTGTTAGCTGTGAATGGATGTAAAACTGTGAGAGGTAACATTTTCATTTGTTATTGATGAACAGATGAACAAAACTCGTGATAAATAGAGCAGACTATCATGCTTCCAGGTGAATGTTGATGGTTCAGAGAGTGAAGCCCTTTAATTTGTAATTTATTAATCATTAATCATTATTACATTATTCATACCGGTGAACAAGGACCACTTCTACAGAGGGACGTTCACAACATACATATTACATTATTATATACAGTGCAGTGCATTACAGTGGATCATTATATGTGTATTACCTGGATCGAGGGAGGGGAAAACAGGGCAGGAAAGGATGGTGGATTGGAGGAAATATGGGGAAAGGAGAGGCTGGAAGGAGGAATTTGTGATAGTAAGTTGTCTTTTTATTACATCTTTTTTTTTTTACCACAGTACTGTTTGTTCTATAAAAGTTAAACCCATAGCGAGTGCCACATTTTCACAGCTACTGTTAGGTGAACCTACGAGAAGTTGACTCTTATGTGAATATCAAATGAGATACACTTTGTCATGAGATGCTAAAGAGAGATGCTAAAAAACATTCTAAGATAGTCAACCTCCTTCCAGAGACCCTGGAGGGAAGGTCAAAGATCAGATCAGCGTGCATGCGTGCTGCAAACATTCAGACATATTCGGCCATCTAGAAAAATGGCCGACTCCCGATTATTTCTCCTCCTATGTTTAGGCATCATTTTTGGTGCTTTCCCTTTTTATATATAAAAAATACAAAACATAACAGCAAAAGGAATTCTGTTGGTCATCCTGTTTTTTCCCTATTTCATTTTTCCAAAATTGTCTTTGTTCAATGTCAATCTATCATTTGTTTTTGCTTTTTTTTCCCATGTCTCCTCCAGTCACTTATATATTGACAAAGTATACAATATTTTACAACTGAACAAGACTGAAAGATAACATTTGATTTGTCCAATCAGATAAAAGGCCAGCAACCTATACCTAATTAGAGAAGTCAACTGGAAGCTAACCAGTTTTAAGCAACACAACAAGCCTATGGTGTGAAGGAAGCTGTCCAGTGTCAGCTCTGCATTAACATGAGCACCCGCCCTCAGGGACACTGGGCTCTGCCGGTTTGTCCAGCTTGATGTCAATCACTGGGAATTGTTCCATTAAGGAAAAATCAGGAAGGAAAAGTTAAGCAATTTGATCTGTCATGTCCCTGTAAAATGACAGTTATAGTACCAGTGTAAAAAGACATTGGCATATAATTATAAGTCATGCATAAAGATTATTCATAAAATAATAAAGTATTTGAATTGAAAAATACATAAAGTACCCCTTATGCAGAGATATCTCATAACAATATTTTTTAATATGTATCCATTAATGTATTCATTCATGTAACAAGCAAAAGTGGTGAAATTAACCAGGAGATTAATCTTATTAGCTAAACCACAGAGGTTGGGTTTTGGTTGATTTTGTTGGTCTCTCTATCAATTTGTTCTTGTCACTGTTGACACAAACCCTGAATGACTGTATTCCATACCCTTTGTACTAATACTGCTATTACAGATTTTCCGGTCACACAGCCTCAGTGTGCATCACTTACCAGATAAATATTATATGATGCTGTACCTGTGGGTGCACACCCCTTTCTGGCTTTACGTGTTTCTTCTCTATTCAGTTGAAAAGATTTTTATGGTCTGAGTAGACATTAGGCTGGGTTATCTGTTTGTACTAGCCAAAATCCACTGAGAGATCAAAAATAAAATGCCTATTTATTGGCTGTTTAGCTGTCAGCACAGTGAGTCACAGATTATTTGAAGGATACTGCCTTCAGGATTTGCATCATCCAAGCTTTCCATTCCAGGTAGGGCTGCTGCAACCCGACGAAACAGCTATGAGCACAGAAAAGAAGAGGACAGTGTTGTTACTGTGTGATACTGAATATTAACGCAGAAATACTCCATTAAAAGCAGAAGCTCCAACACCAGTTATGTCACATTATATGTGATTTTGTTAGACTATTGTTGATTTGTTTATAAAAACACAATATGTTACTGTTGTGTTTCAGCTTATTTATTAATTTACTTAAACTATAGTACAGATTTTCTACAATCTACAGTCTATTAGTTGTCTGTATCTCTTAGTGTATGAGATAGCCAATATATTTAGCTGTCAGGTAAGTGAAATGGTACAAGAAGTACAATTTCTCCCTGAAAAGAATAAATTAACATGGCATCAAAATATTTTTGTTAACTATACTACATGTATACTCCAAATTATGCATAGTATTTGAGTAAAGGAATACAAATTTCTGTTTGTGTGTGTGCGTGCGTGCGTGCGTGCGTGCGTGCGTGTGTGTGTGTGCGTGTGTGCATGTGTGTGTGTTTCCAAAACATTCCACATATTATTCATCTTTAATCATTTTTTGTGGGACATGGGAAACGCAGAAGACCTACAAGGAAAAAGCTTCTCTAACTTGCTGAAACTGCAGGGATCACCTGTTTGACATTGCAGCCTGTCTTGGCACTCGTCTCGATGAACATGACGTTCAGCTCTTTGGCTCTCTGCTCTCCTTCTTCAATCATGATTTGCCTAAGGGGATATCGGGGGAGATTTCAGGATCACATAGCTGAAAGCTAATAAAGTCAGAAATGATGTGCTCTCCATTATCTCCATGTCAAAGACATGTTACATTCGATTGTGATCTATTGTCCGAGCTATTTACCTCTTCTCTTCCAGGTCTGTTTTGTTGCCTACTAGCATGATGATGACATCACTTCCTCGCTCTGTCCTGACATCATCGATCCATTTGCAGGTCTGCTGGAATGAGTTAACATCTGTACAGATATTTTATGCATTAAAGTCCTGTGTACAAAGAAATCTTTCCACACATTAAAACAGTTACAGTTTGCAGGTTGGGGCTCACTTGTTATGTCATATACAACCACAGCAACTGTAGAATCTCGAATGTAGCTGGGAATAAGGCTCCTGAAACGCTCTTGTCCAGCAGTATCCCACAGCTGCAGCCTTACCTGCATTTATTGACACACACACAGAAGAACACAGACACATTCAGCAGCTGTTCCCACATTAAAATATCACTCAGTACCCACACTATGCATATATAAAGGCCTTGTAAGCACACGTCAAAAGAGATGAGCCTGTGCTCAGGCTTACAGGGTACATTATCCTGACAGAGAATTAATATTAATACTAGCTAAAGTGGATTAGCCAATGGAAACACCCTGACTTCTTTATGCTGGAAAAGCTCCAAAGCTACAGCAAGCAGAAATAGCTTTAGGATAATCATGTTAGTCTGTCAGCAATTAAGCAAATAAAATCAAGTATTAGTGAAAACAATTCTTATATGTAAGTAAGTAAATTAGAATACATGACTTAATGTGCATCCGCATATGAATTTGAATTAAAATCAAGGTTTCATACTGTTCGGTCCTCCAGGTACATTGTCTTTGATAGGAAGTCAATTCCAATGGTCGCCTATAGTGGGAAACGAACAAGAGGGAACAAAGTCATCAGTTTATTCAAGAATAAATGTCTGCCTGCACCATCTGTTATTCGTGGCACTGGTGCAATGGAGGAAAATACAAAAATATGTTCAAAAAAGAGCAAATAAGCAGAAAAAAAATTGCTGTGTACCTAATTGATCTGGCTTGTTATGTAACTACTTCTTCATAGATTATTATCATTTATCTTCTTTTTTTATACTACAATTTTAAGAGTTAATGCTGATGGCTACATTTTGACTAAGTGATGACAAAGAAAAAAACAGTATTTACAGTATTAGTGTTGTTATGCTGTAGACAACTAACTTTCTACTAGATTTACAGTGATTACAGCAATTGAGATTTATAACATTTAACTTTTGACCAAAACAAAAGTGATTATATAGTTTACAGAAGAAGAACTCTCCATCCACCCCCATGGATGTACAGTTATCAAGCATTCAGTCCTAAAGACTTTTCTTTACTCTGAAGCCTTTTGTCTTATAATCTTACCTGATATGTGTTGTCAAAACTGTCATACATGAATCTAGTGATGAGAGATGTTTTCCCCACTGGAAGGACAGACACACAAGGATTTCTGTTAAGTGGTGAAATCAAATTTCTTCAGTAAAATCAAAATAATGGGCACTGTGGCCATTTTGTTCCCTGTGTGAATCACAATCCTGTATAGCATCTCCACGACATCAACATCAAACTGAAATTCCTCTTAATGTAACATAAGCAATGTTATATTTCTACATTTACTGTTATAAAAATATCAAAGAATTGAAAAGATATGCAACACAAGTGGAGATGTGCCTCCATATTGTCAGCCATAGGAAATTAACCAAGGAAGCACACAACACTGAGTCTATTCCAAACACAAAATTAAAATGATTTCACCGTCAAATCTGTCAAATCACACATTTCATCAGCTTATTGATTATTTAGTCCAGGAAATCTAAAAGAAAAGCAAAGCGTGAAAGTCTGAGCTGATGTCATGATTTGTCTGATCAACTGTGAAATCAAAATAAATTCATTTTAATAAAGTAACAGAGAAGCAGGAGGGAAAGTTTGATTCATCTGCCTGATTGACTGACTTGAAAAACTGTTTGATTACAGAATTGTTTTTATCATCATCATTATATATATTTATTTTATATTTTATCATATCTTTATATGCACTTATCTATCTAATCTTATTGAATCTGTTGTATTTGCGTAAAGGTACTGTGACGCCTACTGCAACCCATTATAGGCCTTAAATGTTGCATTGTGTGGTATTCAAATGCAATACTGCTGCATGATCCCTGATGTAAACATTTAAACAATATAATGAAAAATAATGAAAAAATAACCTTGGGTTAATTTTCTGACCATTAGTCAACATAATGCTGTAGCTCAGATCGAACAACATTGAGTATGAAACAGAAGTTGTATGATGATCCATCATCACAAAAAAAAAATCTATCCCTCAGCAGGTAGAAGCAAAACACATTACATATTCAACAAACCGGATATTTAACAAACTGCATTGTGACTTCTAAGAGGATGAAGATGAGCTGTGGTGAGCTCCATGTTATTTACATCTCAGCCAGCACCATCTCAGCACCATTTTACAATTGCATTCTGCTTGTGACTTGTATGAAGACTTTCCCAGCAGGCCCCAGGCTTTCACGCAAAGACCTTCATGCAGACAGCAGCAGACAGTTTTGGGCAGTGGCCACGCCAGGCCTCCATTCAGCACCGTGGACAGCAACATTGCAGCGCGCACACGCACGCACACGCACACACACACACACACACACACACACACACACACACACACACACACACACTGAAGCATCACAATGAAAGACACAAACAAGTCAAGCAGCTGTCATATCTGGCCCGCTGATGTGGAACGGGTTACTGATTTCATGACATACGCGCTCCTCCCCTGCTGTTTGTCTGATGTCTGAACACGTATTCAGGCAACTGAAACATTATCGATCAGCACCTCCTCAGTATCTACAAATCCTATACAGTCATTCCAACCCCGGATACATGGATTATTAAATACATACAGCATCATATTAAGACGCTGTCATGTCCGAAAATGTAGGATCATATTGTGATTATTTTGAGGACCGCGCCGGAGACTGCGAGCCTTAAGAGATACTAGACATCGCCAGCCTTGGGTGTGTCCCGACCTGACACATGGGGGACTGTTTATCACCTTCTCTACGAAAAACACGGGTGGTGGGGAAATAATTAGTGATAAGACTCTCTTATAACGGATTTTACGATGTTTGTGAGACCAATGCAAGTGAAATATACTCCGTATATTTGTCAGTCTTACGTAGCTCTCTAAAACATCCGAATTCATAACCGATCAGCTGATCCGATGTGACTTTAGACAATATGCGACAGTCATAAACAATTAGTACATGGTCCTTATTTCTCATCGATCATGATCAGTGATGATTTATCTAAGGTTGTAATGTATACGCATGCGGGGTTTTTTTTGTTTTTTTTTTTGTTCTTCTTCGGTTAATCAAATTTTCCATGGTTGTGCCAAGAGGAAAGGCCACAGGGGCGTCAGATCGAGCACAAAACCAGCTCCGACATCCTCGAGATTCAGCTCAAACTTTCAAAATCAGCACAGATTACATACATGGCCTTCAACATACACGCATGTCGTGGCGTGTATGTTGAGTGGGGGTTACACAAACCTCCCCTGAAACTGACTCACCGCTCTGCTCTCCCAAAAACACGAGTTTAAATTTCCTCAAAGGGTTCCCCAAGTCTCCTCCAGCTGACATGGTGGCAGAAAAAGAGCTCAGCTTGGATTATTTAATTTCTCTTATCACTCGGTTTTTCCTTCGCTGTGGGTGCGCAGGGGTCCTCCTCTCCTCACTGAATGATGGGAATAAGAGTCAGCATCCTCCCGTCAGTTTTCCCAGATTCTGCGCATGCGCGACCTCATCTCTATCATTCCATCGCTATTGGACATGAATAAAACTACAGCCATTTAGGAGTTATGAACCGTGATGTTAGCTTTTAAATTGGTTTTTTTTTATCAGGACAATCTGTATGGAAAAAAAATTAAGGAATCTTTACCGTTGTGGGATTAGAAATTGTTAAAGAGTATTTTTCTTTATGCATTATTCAGCGAATGATTGCACAGAAACTATGCATCCCCATTAAGACCTTCCACTTATGGAAATCAGAACTACATCCAAGAAAATCAAGGAAAATCAATTACTGTGTGATAACAATTAATAATGTTGTTTCATATGAGAAATTTATCCAGACAGATTTTTTTAATCTGTATTAGAGAAATCACTTAGTGATGGAAAAAAAGGTTTAAGAAAATTTTACATAATATTATGAAAATATTATGTAATAATATGTATATTGTATAACAAGAATTCTGTTTTGACTACTTCTGAATGATTGCAGTCTAAACAATATTTAATTATTTTGATAATTACACTTATGAATGTAGTCAAAGAGGACATGAAGGTGGTTGCTGTGAGAGATGAGGATGCAGAAGACAGGGTTAGATGGAGGCAATTGATTCGCTGTGGCGAGCCCTGAAGGGAAAAGCCGAAAGGAGAAGAAGAAGTAGAATTATAATTATCAATGAGTTTGCAGTGATATTACATCCATATTTCCTTGTCAGCATTATTTTATTCAAAGGAAACAAAACTTTCATACTAATGTTCAAAATCAAACAACTCAGCCTCCTTCTCTTTCCAGAAGGCAAAGCTACGGTCAATGCATTCACAAATGTTGTCATTGTTAAAGGATGAGAAGTCAACATCTCTTCCGGACTCATCAGGAGCAGCAGTCTGAACTGTAACTTTTGGTAGGAGACTAGAATCAGACAACAACAATGAAGATGCTGATGGGAAATGGCACGGTCTCGAGTTGCCGAAAAAACGAACTTTGATGTCTTTGAATCCATCGCTCCATTGTCGTCTTCCTGCATCGATTTCCTGGAGAACAGCCTTGTGGAAGTCCCTTACCATCTCCCATGGGAAGAAACCAATGTGGTCAAAAATCTCAAAGCAAAGGAGATGCCTCATCTTCCTCTCCTCTGGCGACAGTTCCTGTTCTAAGAGGTGAAAGTACCCCAGCATGAAGAGGTCAAGGGTCAGGTTGTCATGGCTCATCACAACACCATCCATATCTGGCAAGAATTGCTCAGGGGAGTAAGTTTTTTGAAGTAGTTGATTTTTGGGAGAGATAGAAAAACACAAAAGAGACTTCTGCTTGCCTATTAGTTGTAGTTTATTCACCCAAGAGTTGAGCATCCTGTCCACAACAACTCGTTGTCGGCAGAATTTAAACATGGATGTGATTTTCTGGGGGTTTGAACCTCCCTGTGAAGTTGCTTGATAAATCTGTCTCTGCCTCGATGCTCTCACTGAAATAGCATAAGCAGATTTCTTCCAGTGGCTCAGGAAAAGCACCACTATACGCTCTTTCCGTAAGCTGGTGGTCTCAATCACAGGTTTAAGTTTTCTTGGAGGATTGCAGTGGCTCACCTCACAAATGAAACTTGTATTCACATTCTTCTTGTTCACTTCTAAAGCTCCGGGAGCAACCTGACCTCCTTTTGCAACTCTGGCAAAAGGGTAAACACCGCCAATATGACCTTCAAAGTTGGATCTCAGGTTTCTTACTGAGACGCCAGATTGCTGGATCTCCCTCTCTACCCTCTTTCTTTGGGCTCTACTGTAGCTGTTCATCTCCAGATGATGTCCAAAAGCTGAACACATTCCTAGATGGGGAATCCTACATCCAGAAGTCTCACCATGTGTTGACACTGTCTCTCGGCCTTGTCGCACCAAAGCCTGGTCTGAATCAACACCTGAGGAATTTCTTTCCCCCTTGAAGCCCTTCATCTCCTCCACGGTCCTTCTTGAACCGTCTTCTTTGGTCAGGTTAGACAACAGCAGTGACATACTCTTAACAATTTCTGAGACACGACTGCACCACACTGGCAAAGTAGATTGTATTTTTGCTTTAGTGTTCATTTGTTGTAGGACCTCTCTCCTGAGGGAAATGTTGACAATTGGATCAGGTAAGATCGCCCTTATCTCCTCCGTCAATCGGGTCAACTCCAGCTCATAAGCTTGGCAACGCCTCTGCAGTGAAATAGTCTCGATCTGCTGCTGTAAGTATAACAAGTCCTCCTCGGTTAGAAGTTCACCAAAAGGCCCCAAGACTGCATTATGAGTTTGGCAGTACTTCCAGCCATCCACCGTTGTGGAACAATTAGTCGTGTCCTGTTAAAGTGACAAGAGAATTTTTTAAGAAATATCTATGATATTTTATCTATTTTTATCTATGTATGTATATATATATATATATATATACACAACATACAGTTTATATAAATACAGTATGCAACCCAATAGAGATAAGTACCTGATCCCACTGTTCCTCATCATTCGGCAGCCTGGCTTGCAGCTGCCGCACCATCACCTGTCGTTTCCATTCAGCAATGGGGCGGCCAGCTTCATCATGAGTGGGCACTAGGGAGTCGATGTCAGTTTGTGTGACATGGATGATGGGTTCCTCTTCCACCAACACTTCATTATCAAGTTTCTGTAAGCATTCAACAATGTAAGGCATTCAGAGAGGTTTATTATCTATCTTGCTGGTCTAACATTTATCAAATTAACAAGACATATACTTTATTGAATATATTGAGCCTTTAAAGTGGACATTTTTAATGATTTTTTTTGTGCATCATGTGCTTTCTTTTTGATTTAGACATTAAATCAAATCAATTAATTTGATTTAAAGGTCCCTCTAAATTTTAGAGGGGCCTCCGGCTGACCGTTTGTCCTGTGAAGACGGCGGTGAAGCCAGCGTGCCTGAGAGACTTAATGGACTTCATGCAAGACGTCAAGGTGAGATCTCTCTCTGGGGGCTTCAGCTGACTGAATGATGACACCACTTTAAACAGCCACAACAAAACATAAGAGCTCACATATATACAGGTATGAATACATATAATACATTTTATAGTTAATTTCCTTGATGGAACCTCCTTAAGGGATCAATAAAGTTCTACTCTACTCTCTACTCTATTTTCTTTAACACTGTTCATGTTCTTGAATAGATTCTCATGAGCCTTCAATACAGTGCGCTCTCGGTCTTTGCGGTTAACGCGTTCTAGTAGCCACGCGCGATTGATCGAGATTACGATCTATTTATCATACTATTTACGATAATTTAAACGTTTATGAACCCTCCCCATACTGATATTAAACCACCTTCTATCTGTATTATCTTTTCCCACATTCTTATCGACTGTTTAAAGCACGAATGCGTGAGAGCGCACTGTATATGCAATCATAAAGTGTGCAAACAAATGAAGAATCACTCGTAAATAAATAAATACAAATACAGCAGTACATACTAATTCCCTTCATAAATAATATCTTAATGTCATAGTGTGTGTGTGTGTGTGTGTGTGTGTGTGTGTGTGTGTGTGTGTGTGTGTGTGTGTGTGTGTGTGTGTGTGTGTGTGTGTGTGTGTGTGTGTGCACAGTCACCTGAGGAGGCCACCTGTACATGCTGGATGGAGCCTGGAGAGTGTCTCTTTGAAGTGGCAGCAGGATCCAGAGAGGAGGAAGAGGTCACAGGAGGTGGAGATGGGTGACGAGGCAGGGGGAGCAACTCCTTCACTGGCTGCTGGTAACACACACACACACACACACACACACACACACACACACACACACACACACACACACGCACACACAAACACACATTTAACACTTATATGCTTATATGCTGAACCTTACAATAACAATGTTTACATTGTAAAGAGATCCAGTGATTAATTCCAGTGTTTTTTATCCTAGGAAGTGGCTCAGCAGTAGGCAGATTATCCAATGATCACAAGGTTGACGGTAAGATTCCCGCTCCTGCTTAGCCACCTGGAGTGTGAGCTGACAGTGGGAGGTGTCAGCTCACAGCTCAGTTCTTTTAAAATAATTTCCTATTGATCAGGCAATTCACTCAGCGAATAATAATAATTGTGCTCCCCTTTTATATTAGGAATACATTTCATCCTCACAAGCACTGAACACATATCCTGAGTTTTCATAAAACGTGTATATTATGCCTAGGTCGCAATGATATAACAATTGCTTATCGATAGTGTCTTATACTGTTATTCCAGCCCTAGCAATGACAACTGGTCACCTTGCTGCTCTCCATTTCGGTTTTGCTTTTCCACTGTCCAGAGTTTTGAAGAAACAGGTGCTCCTCTGTCTGAAACCACCAAAAGAAACATCGTCACAGCAGCTGTACCAGACAAAAATTATCAAAAGAGAAACAGAAACACCCCAACCTGGAAAGAAATGTCACACTGCATTATTACACAGAAGTTAGTTTAACAGTGTAACCTAAGAGATAAGACCCCCAGGATGGCACACACACACACACACGCACACACACACACGCACGCACACATACACACATACACACACACACAATATAAAATACATTCAGTGTGTGTGAGGGCACAGCTTACAGTGCTGGGCATCAAAATAACAACTGTTGAAACAGTAGCTGATCAGTGAAAGTAGCGTGGGCCACACAGAGTGCATGTAGTGTGTGTTAGATTGTGCAGAGACATGATATACTTGCTCCAGCTAATCTTACTGTACTCTGTTCCATACAATACCTTTAATTCTACACAATTACAGTGGCTGTATGTCTTCTTGAAAAATTTAACGTTAAATACATTCATCAACATCGTCATTTATTCTCTCCGAGACTGGGGAAAGCTTAATGCATTCCTTAGCATTTATCAATTACATCTAATATTCCTGGGGAAATGCCATCATGCAAATAAAATATTGTGTTAATCATTTGTGTCGTTTGTTTATAATTTAAGTATCTTAGCCGGCACACTCTTATAAAGTAGATCTTAATGCATCTCCATCAGGCTGTAGGGGTTTAATTTAGGATTAACTTGCAATGAAATCTTAATAAAATATTAAAGAAATATAGTACACATGATTCTCTTGACTAATATAAAAGTTTTTTCAAGTTTCCACACATGATATATTCATTCAGTCCTATGTGAAAAGTTTATTTCATTTCATCCCATCATCATAGTTTAAATACATATAGAAGGCACACGGTACTTACAATGGTCCAAGAGTTATGAAATTACAATGACACAGTGGATGAATGCTAAGAGGGTCAAAAAAAACTCTAAATAATAAAATATGAAAGCAATGAAATACAAAAACTAAAGGGCAAAAATCCAGGAGGTGTCATCTCTTTACCCTGCGGTGTCTAATACACAATGAGACTGGGGACCAGCAGCACCTGGACCCAAACCTCAGATAGGGGGCCTTCTTAGTGTAAATAATTCAAGAAGTGGGATAGGGTGACCTAAATGGAACTATAGAATAATAGCTGTATAATGTATGTACCAAACAACGTACTGAGGGTTGGTGCAGCCTGTGAATGTGTGTGTGTGTGTGTGTGTGTGTGTGTGTGTGTGTGTGTGTGTGTGTGTGTGTGTGTGTGTGTGTGTGTGTGTGTGTGTGCGTGCGTGCGCGTGCATGCGTGTGTGTTGTGTTGTAATGTTTCAACATCTGTTCAATCATTCAAATGTTTGTTTCTCAATGATATGTTGATTTCTTGATATCAGTTAAACTCCACGTATGATCTAAGGCATGAACGTATTGGTGATACGTTGCTTTTTATGATTACTGTTGCCTTTCGTTTCAGGTAGATATTTCGCTGTTCACTCTTACAGTTTCGGATTCCACATATTTGTATGAAGCCCCAAATGTTGATGAGATTTGCACGGAAATCCTAAAGGATTTGGGTGTTTAGGGGCTGTCATGGATGACACACCTCTTTAACATTGCGTGGAAGTCTGGGACAGTGCCGAAAGAGTGGCAGACTGGGGTGGTGGTTCCTCTTTTTAAAAAGGGGGACCAGACGGTGTGTGTGAAGTACCGGAGTATCACACTCCTCAGCCTCCCTGGGAAAGTTTTCTCCAAGGTGCTGGAAAGGAGAGGCCTGTCTGATTGTGGAATGTCAGCTTGAGGAGGAACAACGTGGGTTACATCCTGGTCGTGGAACAACAGACCAGCTCTTTACTCTTGCAGGGATCCCAGAGGGGGCTTGGGAGTATGCCCATCCAGTCTACATATGTTTTGTGGACTTGGAGAAGGCATGCGATCGGGTCCCCAGGGACTTACTGTCGGAGGTAAGTCCCACAGTAAGTCCCTGGGCACCCGGGGACTTACTGTGGGAGGTACTGTGGGAATATGGGGTGAGGGGGCCTCTACTTAGGGCAAACGCCCAAAGTGAGAGTTGCGTTCGGGTTCTCGGCAATAAGTCAGACTTGTTCCAAGTGGCTGTTGGCCTTCGCCGGGCCTGCACTTTGTTCGTGATTTTCATGGACAGGACATCGAGGCATAGTCATGGTGAGGAGGGGTTACAGTTTGGTGGGCTGAGGATTGCATCGTTGCTTTTTGGTATAGATTGCCAATTAACGCTGCAGTCAGCGTTGGATGTGCCACTAAAAACAAGCTTTGTGTGTTTTGTAAAATGACAGGAATTTCACAAGCCTAATGGCTTCTACTCGTCAGCCCTTTGTTTTTCAGATGTTGTTGTTGTTGTAAATGTAATGAAGGTGTGAAGTCTGTTAATAATAAATAAATATATGGAAATGGGCTTTCTCAGGCAGATAGCTGGTGTCTCCCTTAGAGACAGGGTGAGAAATAGTGCTATTCGCGAGGGGCTCAGAGTACAGCCATTGCTCCTTTGCGTCAAAAGGAGTCAGCTGAGGTGGTTTTGGCATCTGGTGCAGATGCCTCCGGGGTGCCTCCCTAGGGAGGTGTTCCTGGAATGTCCAGCTGGGAGGAGACCTCGAGGCAGACCCAGGACCAGGTGGAGGGATTATATCTCAGGACTGGCCTGGGAATGTCTTGGGGTCCCCCAGTCAGAGCTGGCTAATGTGGCTGGGGAAACAGAAGTTTGGAGCTCCCTGTTGAAGCTGCTGCTCCCCCGACCTGACTCCAGAGAAGATGGATGGATGGACGGGGCTGCACGGTGGCACAGTGGGTAGCGCTGTCGCCGCACAACACAGTGGGTCCGGGTTCAAGTCCCGCTCTGTGTGGAGTTTGCATGCTCTCCCCGTGTCTGCTCGGGTTCTCTCCAGGTTCTCCAGCTTCCTCCCACCTCCAAAAGCCTGCGCTTCAGGTTAATAGGCCGGTCCCAAATTGCCCGTAGGAGTGTGTGTGTGCGTGGTTTCCTGTCTTTGTGTGTGGCTCCGCGGTGCACTGGCGTCGTGCCCAGAGTGTCCCCCTTCTCTCTCCCTCTGCCAGCTGGGATAGGCTCCAGCTCCCCGTGACCCGCTGCAGCGGATAAGAAAATGGATGGATGGATGGATGGATGGATGGATGTCCAGAGTAGGTACTGTGTCCTACTGCTTACTTCCTTGCCTGTATATTTAGGAATCTATTTTCCTCTTTTGCTGTAAAGATTATTTGTCATCACACATTTATTAATAACTCATGTGGTTACACACATAATCTCATCTAATTTTTCTCTGTGGTGACTCAAAAAAATACATAAAACCAAAGGCCCTATGTTTAAAACTCTTGTGTTGGCTTGTCCCCTCAGGGCTAGAATGTAGTAATGTAGGACTACAGGCAGACTCCATGGGAAAGGATTTTGATATATCCCTTTTTACATTTTTAAAAAATCGTCTTGTCATGTTATTGTTCTGTAATTAACAGAACAATTCTTAGTTTTAGATTATTTAGAAAAACAGAATTTATTAAGAACATAAGTTTCCATTTTTGGCCAAAGATTTTTTTAAACCTAAGGCAATTCACTTTTTAGTTTCCTTTTTTATAGTTTTCTATTCTTTTTAGAAAACGCTTTCAGTTATCTTTTTACTTTCCAGGCCATTTTAACACATACCCAGCACTTCTGCCTTTATGATCAGGAGATTTATTTGACTGATCATGTCACAGCTTATCAATTACAATTAATCAATAAAAAAAAGAAAAGTCTCACACATGTTCATTCTGACCAAAAGCACAAGTTGTGCTTTCTAAATTTCACTCTAAACATCTGAAATAGAACAAAGAGGATGTCACATATAATTTATGAACTTCAGAAGTGCGGGGGAAACTCAGGCGCGACACCAGTGCATCGTGGAGCCACACAGAAACACAGACAACCATGCACGCACACACTCATACCTACGGTCAATCTGGGACCGGCCAATTAACATGAAGCATATATTTTTGGGAGGAAGCCAGAGAGTTCAAAGTTCAAAAATGAGTGTATCTTGTTTTACTTTGAAAGTTGTAGGTCTCAGTCTCCTATCCTTTATTTGCCACAGAAAAGACATTTGCTGTTTCATTTTCTTCATCCCTACGATGTTCCATGTCTGTACGTCTGGTACATTCCTCCTTGTGTTTGTCTGCTTGTTTTTGTTGTATCTTTCAGCTACCTGCCATATTTTCAATCCATGCACCTCAATCTCCGCTTCAGATTAGTCTCACTCTCTTTATTAAATCTCTGCATTATATATTCCCGCTTCTGCACAAAAACAACCGGTGTGTGAGCTGACAGTAGGAGGTGTCAGCTCACCTCTGGAGCACTGCTAAGGTGCCCTTGAGCAAAGCACCATCCCCCCCTACAAGTTGCTCATTTGGGTGCACCAAGCAGGAGCTGCCCGCCACTCTGCCTCCCCCTACAGGCCCATTGTGTATGTTTTTGTGTTCAGGGTCTGTACACACTAATATACTGTATATGCATGTGTGAATTACTAACACCAGAGTATTCCACTAATTTCCCCTAGAGCAGGGGTGTCAAACTAATTTTCACCGAGGGCCACATCAGCATAATGGCTGTCCTCAAAGGACCAGATATAACTAATAAATGTAACTAAATGAAATATAAAATAAAAATAACTACTCCTTAATGTTAAATAACTCTGAATGTATTACTTATTCAAGTTACAAACATTACATTTTGCACACAAAAAAATAATTGTTTGCTTGTTGCTCTGTTATAACATAAATCCTTTCAATTTGTCAGGTTAGGAAACCCACAAAACTCCATCAATCAAGGATCAAACTATACAAGTGAATAAAGACAAATAACATCACAGAAAAGTTAGGACATTAACTTTGTTCAAAACTTTTTTGTCAAAGTTAAAATGGGCTCAATTACTGCATTGTGGGAAAATGTAGTTTTGAAGCACACTTTTAAGCTATTTATTTTTAGACACTCTGACCTTTTATGTTCTCGTGGGCCACATAAAATGATCTGGCGGGCCACATTTGGCCCCCGGGACTTGAGTTTGACACATGTGCCCTAGGGGATCATTGAAGTATATAAAAAAAATTCAAAAATTAAAGCCAACAATAAAGCACAATATTCTTTAACGCTGTTTTAGATTCAACACTCATTTATTTGTTTGCCTTAATTTTTTTGACAAACATTATGTGTCCACAGATATGAGAAAGAACACTTAAAAAATAAATGTGAGCGCTTAGATTAAGACTCCATAACAGGTTTGCTTCTGTCAAGTAGCTCAGAGCAATAATGACCTCTCCCTCTCTCTCTCTCTCTCTCTCTCGCTCTCTCGCTCTCAGACTGAGCTGAGACAAAACTGATCCCTGATCAGCATTTTTCGCTCTTTGGTGACACTTGATGAAGCAGCAGCAATCCATTTAATCTTATTCATTATGATATACAGGACATGGTTAATATAATCTGTATGATGAGACCCAACACAGAAAATCTCTATTTATAAACAAGACAGACCCAAGAAGAAGGTTTCTAGAGAGCCGTTACAAGGATGATGAATGACAAAACCATACAAGCAGCACGTCACGGGAGGGAAAGCTGTTGCCATTTGCAAGCGGTAAGGCAGGAGGACAGGGACAGAGCAGAGCAGAAGATTAGAGGACCTGCATGCTTTGATCCAGAGCTTTGAGCTCAAAAAAATAATATTAGGGCTGGAAGCATCGCAATCCGGATTCAAACTTAAATAATAAGTGCTGTTTGGTGCAATGCTGTTGGTGGCTTGACTTCTGAAGCAAAAAATAAAGTTTTTTTCTCCAACACCAACCGTTTATGTAACAACATCATAAAAAAATATGGGCAATAAAGACATATTGTGAATGCGTGCAATACAATTTAAGAACATAAAATATTCTCCACAAATAAACTTATAAATAAATGCTCCATTTTCCTTTCTGTTCCAACAGAGAACCTATAATTTCCTGTGCATCTGTTCGCTCTAATTAAGTTGATTATTATAAAGAAAGATGGATAAAAGTGTTAAAAACAAAATGATGTCATTCCTTTCAGTCATTTGCTGGAGGGGATGACATCATTACAACAGGATCAACAAGTAGCAACAAATCTCAACTGAAATGTGAAAAGCATTACGTAATATGGCCAGAACACATATTTAGAATATCTCAGGCTGCATTGCTCAACAGGTTGGTTGACCTATGGCATACAGAGTTCTGACTACATTCTATTGACTGACTTTGAGAAAAAGATAATCAAATCCAGTTAAAGAGAACAAAAACTGGGAAGGGCAAATTGGTTGGTTGACCAATTATTTGAGGAGATTGGATTTTTCTGATGGGAAAACAGAAATAGATATCTATTTTTTAAAGTAACCACTACATTATTCTTTCAAAAGCACTGCATTTCAGCTACAGCTTTTTCGACTACTTTCGACACAGAGCAGGTAAAAGCAAGCAGAAACTATCTCTGGAATTAAAAGCCATAAAAACACCAAGCTAATTATACTGAAATTGTTTCTAAGAAAAGCATCAGGCTGCCAAAAATCGAGCAGCTACAGTAAAAATCTCAAATAGGGGATTACTATTACTGGTAGCTCAGTCGGTACAGCGGGTCGTCCAATAATCACAAGGTCGGCAGTTCAATTCCCGCTCCCGACCATCCATCTTCAGAGTGTGAGCTGACAGTGGGAGGTGTCAGCTCACCTCTCGAGCACTGCCGAGGCGCCCTTGAGCAAGGTACCGTGTCCCCTACAAGCTACTCGTTTTGGGGCACACCAAGAAGTCACTGCCCATCGCTCTGCCTCCCACTGTGTGTATTAACTGCATTCTTACAGGCTCCTTGTGTTTGTTTTTGTTTGTTTCTGGGGCCTGTACTGACATAGGTATACTGTAAATGCGTGTTCAAAAGAGTGATAAGATAATTTCCCCAAAAAGGGACAATAAAGGTGTGTTTTCTTTCTTTCTACTATTAAACGCAACACTTACGATTAGTGATAATGAGATATACGCTGTACTGTACTGTTACAGACGATACCAACATACCATATTTGCAACATTGATGAAATTCATTCTCCAAAACTTTAACAAGTATCGTCAATATGAAAAGGAATTACAACTTTTAGTTTTGTATAACATAAAAACTTCATCTTGAGCACAATTTCCTTCGGCATTGATGTTTAGGCAGTGAAGGAGGGAGAAAAGAAAAAGAGCTGAAGACAGGGAGGCACTATCCGGTGCATGGACGAAACTTGCCCACTGAAAATAATTGTGTTCAACAGATTACAGGTCCTTGATCAATTACAACTTTCCATTTAGACATAATAAGTGTCTAAATGGAATAAGTGCTTATTTGATTGAAGTACAACAATCCATCTGGTATGGTTGCCCTTCCACTGAATTTATCATGTGAAACATCTTCACTCAATTTATGTAGGATTAAGCAGTTTGAAGAATCCGTGTAACCGTCTAGGAACGATGCTTATATACTCTCGTTCCATATTAATGTGAAGGTTAATCTATCAATATGATGATTGTAATGTTAGCTAGTGTAGCAGAACAAAGCAGAACATCGACATGAAGGTCACATTATGTTGCAGTTGGATCAAACAATTCCAATATAACTTTATTACTGAGCTTTACACATTATGATAGGTAGATTTTTTTTTTTTTTTGGATAAGTTAAGCTAACCAGCTGCTTGTCATCGCTTCATATTTACTATGCAGAATGCAAGAGTTTATCTAACACTTACTGTTTCCCAAAATGTTTGAACTGTGTCTTTAACATCCCAAGAAGTGGGAAGTGATTACAAACAAGTAAATTAAGAAACAAATAAATAAATAAGTGCATTATATGACACAATAACTCAAAGTGCCAGACAAAAAAAACTCGACACTTGTCCTGTCTGGTCCTGTCACAAAAATATAAAAGTGCCGAGAATGTGTGGTAGAAACATTAATTAACATCTTCATGGTTCTATGTATACAGGATCAGGTAAAAATAAAATTAAATAAAATTAAATAAATAAATAAATAAAATTGCTTATTATGACTTACTTGGCCTTTGTCCAACCAACACTGTCATTTAATACAAACATAGCAACAAACACTTTCTCTTTTCTCCTGACAAACCTACTCCTACTTTAAAGTTACAATTGATCTGTTTGCTATCTGAAGCCTCTGCTGTGACTGTACACTCTTAGCCGTGGATCACCAAGCCGATACAAACTGAGGTAATGGACAGTATATGAAGGATGAACTGTCACTTACAGAGAGAAACACCAACCATTTTCATTTCTGTCCTCACAGATGACAGATTTCTACATGGAATCTAATCGAAACTAATCCCGATGCCCAGCACAGGTGAGTTAACTAATGGGTTTGGGTAGCTAGTTTGTGTCTACAAGTCAGGAGGGAACACACCATGCAGGGTTATGATGAGGAGCCAGCTGCATAAACAGAGAGAGAAGGGTTTTGTTTGGTTTGAGGATAACATGTTTGGGGCTGGGATCATCTTCACACGTAAGGTTACTGAGCTTGTTGGTGAGTGCAGTTTTTAAATTTTATTTTTTGTTAGTTGTTTTCCACCCAGCAGGTTTGTCTCTCACATCCTCTGAGCGGATGGTGCTGACTGGACCGACTTTCTCCGGGAGAGTTTTGACCTGTGGAGAGGATAGGAGAGAAAAAGTGGTATAACTTCAAAATATTGGTAAAGCACAGTATTTGAACTCATTTTTCTAGAACTGCTGTTTGTCTGAGAACACTTCTGAAAACTACAATAAGTGAAAGTGCTAACAGAATTATATTTAAAACCTTTAAAAACAAATGGGCTCATTCATAGACCGACAGACAGACAGACAGACCGATAGATAGATTTTTAAGTGAAATGTGCCTTTACAGATTACCTGATGGTGCCAGCTAACAGCGGATTAAAAGCGTACAGCCAGTCATGCATCTCTTTGTCATTAGTAGCCTGTAGAAGTATCCCACGATGCTCGGTGCATACAGCAAAAGTGTTGGGAGTCTGGAGACAAAAAATAATAAGTTTATTAAAATCTCATTTATTAATCATTAAAAATGCTTTACTATCAAGCTGAAGGTTGCCATACCCGCAGTAAGGTTTGTTTGTCTTCACTGTATTCCACCTTTGCAGATGACAGGTTGATGATGGCTCTCTCCACGCTGTCCCTCTCACTGCGATACAAGTAGACATAGGGCCGGCGCACCACGACATAACGCTTCATCCAGCCACTGGTGTGAGGTTCCAGGAAATGAAGGTAACCTTTCTTTGACACAATGGGACTGCATGAGGTGAAACAAAAAAGAAAAAATTTACTAAGCAGGAATACAACCTTTCTTAAACTTCATGTCTTTCCTACATAAAAACAAATCAAGCAAGAAGTATGTAGGTCAGCATGTTTATACAGTATGTTTGTCTGTGTGTGTGTGTGTGTGTGTGTGTGTGTGTGTGTGTGTGTGTGTGTGTGTGTGTGTGTGTGTGTGTGTGTGTGTGTGTGTGTGTGTGTGTGTGTGTGTGTGTGTGTGTGTGTGTGTGTGAATGTACTGTATGTATGTATATGTACATATATGTAATTATGATGTCTGGTCTGACCTCACACGAATCTCCTGGATGTCAGGAACGAACATGCATCCTCTGAGGGCTCTCTTCCTGTCTATTGGGCTGTATGGGTCCAGATCAGGTGAGGAAGCACCTGAACTGGGTTCAGCATGTCTATATAAGATAGAAAACATGATCAATATTTGATAAGCTCTATGTTTAAATTTAGAATCAATGCTTTTTATTGATCCAGTGATAGAGTGATGGAAAACACAAGTTCAGAATCAGAAAAAGTTATTTGTCTGTTATTTGTTTTTGTTTTTCTTTCATCATATGCAACACCATGCTGCAGACGTTCTAAGGTGGCCAGTGCGCTCCTCTACATGTATGTTGTGGTGTGCTGGGGCAGTGGTCTGAGGGTGGCGGACACCAAGAGACTGGATAGACTGATCCACATGGCTGGTGACATTGTGGCAGCAAAGTTAGACTCACTTAAAGTAGTATTGGAGAGGACACTGTCCAAACTAAGGGCCATCTTGGACAATGAGTACCACCCACTGTACAGAACACAGACAGAACTAAGGAGTTTGTTCAGTTAGGATGACCCTTTCAAAATATACATAGAAAATCTGTCCTGCCTGTGGCCATCAAGCTGTATAATGCCTCACTTTGACGTCTAGTGATGAGGAGGAATGGAGCAGCAGTAAATGTATACATCAGTCAGTCAGTCATCTTCAGATCACCACCTCTATATCCGCCGCAGCGGGTCACGGGGAGCCGGAGCCTATATCGGCGGCATAAGGCGTGAGGCAGGGGACACTCCGGGCACAACGCCAGTGCACCGCGGTAAATGTATACATGTGTTTATATATTATTTGATCTATTTATTTGCTTATTTATCTCTGGTTCTTCTCAATTCTAAATTATCTATTCTTGGTCTTACTTTTTAACTTATGTTCAGAGCAACTGGTAAAAAAAAAGCAATTTTCCTCTAGAGATTAATGAAGGATTCTGATTCTGATTCTAATTTGTATGCATGGGTTGGATTTTTTTGTCCAACCATATCAATATGATTGATGATTGATTAAAATTATACTGCAAAGAATGGCCTCAAGTTGTTACATACCGAATGTCAAAATGCCCCTCAATCAATGAGGGACAGGTAGAGGATGGTGTGAGCGTGCTCAGTCCAGATGAGGTGGAATCCCTCCTCAGCGACACAGATATCTCAGAAAGCTGAAACACAAGCATCGGCACACATTCACAACATATGCACAAAGAAGCACACACACAGAACAAGATGGAGAAATACAGATACAGACAGAGGATGCCAGCAAACGATCAAGCACATACCACACAGACATGTATTCAGAGAACAATTCAATTAGACAAATTGTCCTTCCCTAGAAATCTCTCTGCTATTGAAATGCAAATCCTTGTTGTCTAAGAGCCCCTCGTTGATTTAAAGGTTAAAGAGAACATGCAGGAGTTGGGTTGGATGAAGTCTTGTGGGGTCTAAAGACAAGGAATGAGGATGAGTAAAGAAAAAAGGCGCAGCTTGATCATTTTAAAGTAGGAAACATGAATACATTAGTTTTGGAACACATAATGCTAGTTTATCTGTCTTAGAGGCAGTTAGATTCCAAAGAATAATTTCATGAAAATATTAAACCCAGGTCTACTAAAAGGTTAAAAGGCAGATTGGGATAAGGGAGTAAGAAATGTTGGAAAGTCGATAATCAAAACGATAGGAAATGTTTGAATGTATTGACTGAAATGCAGGGCTTACATACTTGGTGGTAAAAGCTAATGGTTGATTTAAAGGGCCTAGGCTGGGGCTCACCTTGCTCTCACTGGCACTGCTGCTCACCTGGCTGTACTCCCTGTTGAATGTGTGCATCAGCAGGCGCAGACACTAGAAAGAAGAAAATGAAAAGTGTCATTAAGACAGTATATCTGATCAAAACAATCAAAAACTAATATCTATGCTGAGATAGGAATTCTGAAGGCCTTGGGGACCAGAAGGTACCTTGGCAGCCAGCTCCCTCTGCCTCTGGTTGGGGCTGTCAGGGACAGGACTCTGGTTGAGTACGGGAGTCTTTGAAAAATCACTGCTGTCGCTGCTCTTATAGAGAGCATCCTGTCCTGCCTGCAGAGTCGCCTCCAGCTTCTCCCTCAAGAGCAAGTAGTGTCTGGTCTTCTCCACCTAAACAGACAAGCAGGTACAACTATAACATCAGTGATTGTGGTCCGGGCGGCACGGTGGCGCAGTGGGGAGCGCTGTCGCCACACAACATGTCCCGCTCTATGTGGAGTTTGCATGTTCTTCGACACGTCATTAATCCCGAGAGAATTTCCATATATCATCTGCTCACATATATTCACACGTTAAACCTTACTAAATACATAAATACACGCAACAGTTGCCAAAATAACAACAGACATGCAATTTGCACCTAAGCATAAGAAGTACAAGAACAAGCAGAAAGCAGAAAAATGCAGAATGTTCAGTAAACTGTAAACTGAAGGCCCACATGGTGGGTGAGGTGCATACCAGTACTGCTAGTAGTAGTAGAAAATAAATAAACAACAACAACAACAACAACAACAAAAACAAAAACAACAACAACAACAACAACAACAACAATAATAATAATAATAATAATAATAATAATAATAATAATAATAATAATAATAATAATAATAATAATAACAATAATAACCTCCTGCAGTAAGCTGAGTTTCTCCAGCTCCCACTGGTGGTCTAGGATGAGACTGTCGCTGCGAGGCCTCCAGCCAGCAAGGTTCTCCTCTCCTCGGACATACGCGACTGAGGTGTCCAGCACACGCCTGCGACGACGCTGCATGCCTGAAGAAGAAGATAAAATTGCTCTGTAAGTATGATAAACGTAAAATAGAAAAGGTAGTCTACATTACTTAATCTGATTATACTATCAGATCAGATTCCAGCCTCACCTGGACTGCCGTTATCTGCCACATGGCAGAGGGTGACCTCATAGACTCCAGTGACACGGTTGCTAAGAAGGATAGAGATGACATTTCAAAAGTGACTGAAAGTTAGAATGAATTTAATTAACAAGCATTACTTGGACTGAAACTTAAACTAGAGTCAGACTGCATGAACCCATATATTTGTACCTCTCAGAGGGTCGGAGGCAGCCGGTGCTGAACAGATTTCTGATAGAGCGAGAGGCTGGCAATTTTGCATCACGGGAATAAAACACCATGCAGAAATCTTTGGTGATCACTGTCGGCTGAGTGCAGTTCTCCATCTAGTTACAAAATAGTCATAAATAGTCATAAATGAATAGTCAATAATCACACATCTTATACAGACTTATTTGCTTGTAGTTATTGTCCTAACAGAAGCTTTTCAACAGCAAATGCAGTAGAACAGAACCGCTAGCATTACATCTCGTTGCCGGTACCTCTAGATAAGCAGAGAGGGTGATGTAGATCTTCTCTCCATAGGGAGTGACTCTGTTCAGAAGCAGAGAGTTGTGCATGGAGCTGTCCCAGGCTGCCTCAAATCGGTAGAAAGTTCTGCAGTGTGACAAAAAAAAATTACTTCATCTGCAGAATTTTTGCAGAAGAAAAGTTTCAATTTCATGAAAAGCCCAGGAGCAGAGATTTTGTTTTCAAAAAGAAATATAGCAAATTATAATTTTTAATGTATACCTATGATCAACTCCCAAGGAAACGCTGCCATTAACAAAGGATATAGAGAGACAGGACATGAGTTATAAACTTGTAACTGCAGCTGTTCAAAGTTTGAAATCAGAAAAGTGAAATGTATAATGAAGGCAATTTACATTCTACTATGAAAGGCACATAAAAATGTCTGCAAAAGCAAATGATAGGGGTTTTTGTTACAAACATAAAAAAGGAAGATGTCTATTAAGTCATACTTGTCGTTGCGTTTTGGCCAGAAGTATCCAAAAGAGAGGATGTTGAGGGAGAGGATGTTTGGGTCTATGATGGTCTCGTCTGCCTCTGGTGTGTTTCGAATGCGACCTGAAGTCCAACAACAGTCATGACGGATGAATAAACTGCACCTTCTCACTAAAATCTAACCAAATGGCTCAAAGAAATTAACTGCTTACCAATTACCAGCTCCTTCACCTCTTTCCACTCAATATCATTTCCTGTTTCATGAGCGATGGTGACGGTGACCCTCCTCTGAATACCCTGTGGGAAAAGGAGGGAAGACTCATTGTAAACTGGGATGTTATTGGACCTAGTCTAATTATAGGGGGTAATTTGGTGTAACATATCCAGACCTGATGTAAGAGGAACGTGCCATGGCAAGGCATCCCACCTCTGTGATCAACAACGGCTGGGATGTAGCTAAAAACAAGAAAGAAATCAGTGTATTACAGATTAACACCGAAATGTTTCATTTGAGAAGGAGAGACATCTCACTCATCAGCCTACTCACTCTCCGTTAGCTTCCAGCTCACAGATCTCAAAGAAAACCATGAGGTCGTATTTTGCGTGACAAGGTCCCGCAGTGGAGCGCGTCAAAGTGCTGAGCTTTGTGGCCGGCACTAGAGGAATGACAAAAGAACTGATGCATGAGAGAGTGCTAAAAGGAGAAGGAACTGTGATCCTGCCAGACAAACTGAAGGTTGCTACTAACCTGGTTTGGATAAGGGCATCACCCTGGGAAACTGCCTCCTCGAAGGCCTCAGTGGACTGAAAAATGAAGAACAAAAAAATCTTAGAAAACATTTAAAATTGTCATGAACTGGTGAAATTTAAATGACAGAGTTACTTCTCACCTGATCAGGTCCTTGCAAAGGGGACGGAAGGGCTGTTTCTGATAGTGACCAAACACCTCAAACACGATGGGCTGAATCTTGATGTACTCCACAAAGGATTTGGTCACCTCTACAGTGATCTAACAGAGAAGAGAGGAAACACAATAATAAAAAGGCAGCAAAATATCTCTTCAAATATAAGTAGAGACCTTGTCATCATACGTTTTGAACATGGTAGAAGCCAAGTGGAGGCCCTCTTCCTGTGTTCTTCAGTGGCTCAGTGGAGAAAGCTTCGTCGTGGCGGTGGATGAAACTGAAAGAAGCGAGCTTATTATTTAAACAGAACTTCCAAACGTTTAAAGTTGTTGTAAATTAGGAAATTGAGTTATTCCATTTCAATCTCAGGGCTGCTGCAGCAACTCAAAGCACAATTTACTGATTGAATTTGTTCATTAAGTGAACAGCTTACAAATAATCTCTATATGAGCTTCGTACATCCTTTAGGAGGTTTAGATTGATACATTTAGATAGATAGATAGATAGATATTTTATTAATCCCGGAGGAAATTGCATTTACTCACTTGAACTGGCAGAAGATGTCGGCGTACTCGGCTGAGATGCTGGAGGCCTGCAGGACGGTGACTCTGAAGGTGAAGGTGCTGCCAATCTTCAAGTGTGACAGAGCTTTTTCTGGGGTGATGTCCAGAGAAAGATCCGTACCCAGACCTGAACTCTTCACGGGGCTTAGGGGAGCCTCGGTGGAGGCTAGATGAGACAGCACAATGCTATTGTCAATCATTTTGTATACCAGCAGAAGTATACCAGCATCATCAACTGGATCAACTTTGAAATGAATGTTGAGTTTTGACAGGGCCACCATCTTTTAATCAAGTACAAACAGGTCCTGGGCTCTGGCTGCCTTCAGCTAAATGGGTAATTGTTTGAGTTTCCAATGTGTCACAATTCACAAGTGTCACCTGACCTGAACAGGTGTTGTTGTTAACTTCATCAGCAGAGATTCCAATCTCAGTGTTCTGTCCTTCTCCCTCCACTATGCGCAGCTCCTCCTGCGAGGTGTTGGAGTGGGGGAGACCAGCAGGACATGATTCAGTCTGGAACTGAAGGAAGACAGAAAAACAAGCAGCTTGGATCCCATTTGGGCTGAGATAATACTGATTTTCATGAATAATTTTCATTAAAACATGATTTTTACTGATGTCAAAGGACGGCTAGACAAACGAGTACCTTCTCAAACTGCTTGTCTTCAAAGGAGATCTTGGCAGTGCCCGACTGCCTCACACCAGAACCATAATCGGGGGCTTCCTCATCAGCTGAAGTGAGACAGAATGAGTAGCAACACAATGACTTCTAACAACAAAGTAACACAAAACAGCAAATTCTTGACATTTCTAACAGCATCCGACTGTGTTAAGGTTTAAATTAAACTCCATACCTGAAATAGCCTGCACGGCCACTCTGAGGAAGCCTTTCACCTCTCCCTTCTCACTGACAATGGCCACACGATGAACCAGGGGCACCGGGTACAGCAGGTTACTCAGGTACACAAAAGCCCTGAGGGGGAAGAGTTGGACATGATTTTAGGAGACAGCGTTCAAATGTTAAATCAATACTGCCTCCGGAAGGAGAGTAATTCAATTCTTTGGCTGTTTTTTTGGTGTGACAAACCTGCCGACCAGACGGAACCAGGGAAAGCGGTCGTAGAAGGGGTCCCCTCCGGTCAGGGCGTGGTCACAGTCCTCCACAGCACTGCTGGGGAGCTCTGCAGCACGATCGTACATTTCTCTCATCAGGTCCAGCCTCTGTCTGCAGGGGACAAATGATTAATACTAATTAATATGGAAAAGACAGACATTACTAGAATTAAAGAATCAATACGACAATGATTTATGGGTTTCCTGATCACACCTGAGCTTTCCCAGAGTCCAGTAATGTGTGGCGCCATTCTTTTGGTCTTGTACTTCAACGGCTACAATCGTGCGGGGGAATGGTTGTCTCTCCCTCTCTTTGGCCACATTAGGGGGCAGCAGGTCGGGGGGCAAGGGGGAGTACAGGGTGTCTGTCAGCAAAACAAACTGGAACTGGACCTGTGTGCAATGTAAGAAAGGACAGATGAGTGACCAGCTGATTTGGATCTGCAGCAGTTGTTCAAAAAACAAATGAAATTAAAAAGCTGCAGTGTTAAACATGGAGGTACAGTACGCCCTCGGTCTTTGTGTCTAATGCGTTCCAGGAACCATACGCGATTGAGGAATCCGCGATTGACATCGCAATCTATTTATCTTATTATTATGGTAATTTAAACGTTTGTGAACCCTCCCCGTACTGATATTAAACCACCTTCTATATGTTTTATTTCCACGCTCTGATAAGACTGTTTAAAGCACTTCTGTGTCTCACGAAAGTTCGAGACTGACGGAACAAGTGCACTTCCAGATGCCATCAACCAATAGAATGCGCGTGCGGTATCACGTGGCTGCCAACCAAAAATCTGCGATGAGTTGGAGTCGCAATCATGGATGCACAATCGTGCTATGGCGCACAGTACTTTTAAAGTATGTCACCGTATGTTTTACGCTTACCTAAAGCTAAATATGTACCATTAACACTGGCAAGCTGCATAAAAAGTTAGCACGAAGAAATAAAAAGAGTGTGTGACAGCAACAAACAAACACCTTTTTCTTCAGCTCCACACTGATAGCGTTGGCTTCCTTGAGGAAGATGGCGTTGCCCCAGAGCAGATCCCTGAGAGATGTGAACTGGTAGAAACGCCACTTTCTGAAAGCCCACAGAGCCAACTCGGTGTCACGAGCCGTCCACGGCACTGCACGGAAAGACACGTTTCAGATTCGGATTCGTGATTCACTATCTGGATTCAGATACAATTGCCTTAAAGTGACGGACTCACCTTCCTCTTCAGGCTCCTCTTCTTCCTCGGGTGACTCCAAGTACCGAGAGTCCACCTGTTTTTGAAGAGCTTCCAGTTTGCTCTCATAGTCCTGTGAGGAGACATTCGATCAGGGTTGAAATATATTTGAACTGATTTGTTACTTTATCAAGTTTTATTGAGCTTGAACTCACCAGCCGTTGCTGCTCCAGCAGGTTACTGGCTTCTTCCCTTTCTTTACGGTACTGATCTTCAAGCTCCTGAAGCCTGAAGGTGATGGAAAGTTAGGCTTTTAAACAAAATGTAGTTATTTCAATGAAGCATAAACAAATAACAAAGCTACTCATTCTCTCTACCTCTGCTCCATCTCCTGCTTCATGTCAATGCCTTGTTTCTCCAGCAACTCCCTCTGAGCGAAGGCCCAGTCCACGGGCTCCACGGGGGTCTCAGCACACGGTGTCCTCTCCCGCTCTAGACGTGCCTGCTCCGGATCATTGAAGCGAAAGACGTGGCTCTTTCCCATGATGATGCGGTTCCCTAAAAAGTACATGTTGAAACATGAATGTTTCTGTGTTTACGCTCCAGCTTCAGGTGTTGTCTACTATTCTAAATCCAAATGCACGCACACACCTGAGCGCAGAACGATAGCAGACGTCACTCTCTTCCCATTGACATATGTCTCTGCCTCCTCACATGGCTCAAGAATGACACATCCTGTTCAAGACAAGGTTATAATAATAAGATAGAGAACTTGGTATAACAATTTAAAATCAATGGATATAAGGACAGTCCTTACCTTCTCCCTGAGGTCCTGTGGTGCTACTGAAGGTGCAATGTTCATCTCTAATAAAATGTCCACTGAGAACAATATCTTGGCGAGTCTTGGCATTTTCACGGCCAACCCTGAGAAAAGATGAGACAATCTATTCAAGACAAATTCCAAGAAATAGATGGGATGTGGTTGAAATCTAAACTTGCAGTGCTTACTTGGTGGTACCATCTTTGATGTAGTACAACAGACACTCTGACATGAGCGGGTCTTCGTTCAGGTTTACCAAATGGGGGGTCTAAAAGATTGGGAGACAAATAAGTTTTATGATCATGCTGATTTAATTGGATGTAGTTAAATTATACAGGGACAAAACTTTTACCTTTTTGGGGGAGAAAACGCCCACAGTGCCTCCATCTTCTCTCATAGCGACACCCATCTCGGCCAGCAGGGCCTCTCTGCAGAAGGATATAGCAGTTAAGGTCAGAAAACATCGTTTTACTACCAATTACGCGAAGAAACGTAGAAGTCAAAGATGTAAAATCATGTTTGTATGGATATGTGTGACGCACCTGTCCATACGAATGGCCTCAGTGCGTCGCAGCTTCTCCTCCCATGTCTCATTGAGCTCTGCGATGATTTTCTCGGTTTCCTATTGGAAAATGATAATGACAAATAACAGAAAGTTCTGCACACCTTTCTTTGGCTTTCACATTCCACCTCACCCGATTTCTTTTCATAAGCCGATGTCTAATCTCCCATATCACAAATGTACACACAAAACGGATTCACTATCCATGTTCCTACCTTGAGCCTCTCAATGGCCTCTTCACTAGCCGGGCTGAAAATGCGGTCATGGAGGTTGCTGATGGATCCGGCCCGACTGGACAGGGCGGAGAGCGAGGGAGACGGACTCATCCCTGTCATGGCATTGGACACTGTGGAGAAATCACCCCTTTGATTGACAGCCTGGCGATTATTCACAAAGTTCTTGTAATCGCACAGGTCTGCCAGAGAGAGAGGTGTTGTGTGGAAGGAAGGAAGACAGGAAGGAAGGAAGGAAGGAAGGAAGGAAGGAAGGAAGGAAGGAAGGAAGGAAGGAAGGAAGGAAGGAAGGAAGGGAGGGAGGGAGGGAGGGATGGAGGGAGGAAGGAAGGAAGGAAGGAAGGAAGGAAGGAAGGAAGGAAGGAAGGAAGGAAGGAAGGAAGGAAGGAAGGAAGGAAGGAAGGAAGGAAGGAAGGAAGGAAAGAAGGAAAGAAGGAAAGAGGGAAGGACGAAGGCAGAAGGCAGGAGCAGACACCGGGTAATTAAGGAAAGACATCAGGGATTGAGAGGATTACGCGAAGAGACATAAACAGAAAAAATGGGGGGAAATGGGGAGGAGTACAAAAAAAGAAGAGAAAGCTCAAAAAATAGATCAAAGAAGGAAATCATCTGCTCACCAAAGCAATCGCAGAATGAGAGAAAAAGCAACTCAAAGTGATGCTTGTGCATAAATTGCCAAATTTTCCCCTGATATGGACCAAACATAAACAAATCCTAAAAGCCGGCAAGCATGAGAATGTTATGAAAAATAAAAACATAAACATTACTTCAGTGCATCAAGGCCAAAGCCTTACTATTTTTTCTTTCTTTCTCTTTGTGCTTCATTTCCTACTGATTTACAAGATTTGATAGCAATGCAGGCCATTTCAACAAGCTCCACACACAGAGAACAAGGATATTACTCAGCGATCTAAAATGGCTTCCTCCCAGTCAGCCCTTTCTTCCATCATCACTGGGTCTCATAAGAGCAGTGTGCTTTATGCCAAATGTGACTCTGCTTCTTCCTGAAGAACTGCCAGAGCATCACAGACTTGAGCCTCTCAGTGTAGTAGAATATCCCAGCCAATTTGAGCATGAGTTATTAAGATAAAAGTCATACAAAAACTACTAAAGAATACTTAAAACTGAAATCACTTTATGATTGGAACAGAATGACAATGGAGAGGTGATGCCGTCTGTCCTCTGGGATACCTTAGAGGCGGTTATTAGAGATAAGACAACAGCAATAACCTCAACCGAAAAGAAAACCAGGCAACTAAAACTTAAAAATTTGGAAGACGAAATGAAAAAAAACTTCAGAGAGCATTCAGCAACACAAAGTGAGGGGACAAAATCTAAAATGGCAGTAATAAAAAAGGCAATTGATGAAATAAAAATTAATGAAATCTTAAATGAGCTTCTTTTTACAAAGCAACGATACTATGAAACGGGAGGGAAAGCAGCTAAACTCCTAGCATACGAGCTGAGAAAACAACAAGCAAAACTATACATAAAATAAAATAACTAGAACAAATGGAATGGAGACTAGCCTGGATAGATAGAAGATTGCTTTGAGAATTTATAAAAAACTGTATTCACAACCACAATTGAAAGAGGAACATCAGATTGATGCCTAAATTAGAATGCGGGAATTATCGTCCAATCAGTGTTTTGAATATTGACTATAAATTGTTCACATCCATTTAATCCAGAAGATTAGAGCTGGTTTTACCAGAGCTAATACATGAAGACCAGACAGCTTAGATGCTAAAAAAAAGCTTTTGGTTCGGTACATTTGGTCATTCCTGTATAAAGTTTTATCAGAATGTGGATTCTGATGAGTACATCAGAGGGACAGCACATGTTAGAGGTCTTGGAGATAAAGTCCGAGGCCAGACTGAGATGGTTTGGACATGTCCAGAGGAGAGATAGTGAACTAATTCATACTATTGCTGCACTTTACGATAAACCTACTGTCAAAATTAAAATTAACAGAGATCAAACCAACTCATTCATTCTGGACAGAGGAACAAGACAGGGGTGCCCTGTGTCCCCGCTCCTTTTTGCGTTATTCATAGAACTTCTTAGTCAGTGGATTAGGGAGAGTTCAAACATTACGGGGTTAACAACAACATCTGGGGAAGCTAAGTTGGCCCTGATGGATGGATGGATGGATGGATGGATGGATGGATGGATGGATGGATGGATGGATGGATGGATGGATGAGAAGCAAAGTCAAGGTGAATTTATACTTAAAGATTTCTAAGAAATGTTTGAGCTCAGTTATTGTCCCTTAAATTCAACAATAAAATCTGACATTCAAAGATGGACAACTATCCCCTTTCTGAACTCTCAGGTGGAGTAAATCAGGATTAATATTCTCTCTCGAATGCTTTATTTATTTCAGTACCTGCCAGTCAGAATACCCTCTAAACAATTCAAAGAATGGGACAGGTTACTATCCCGGTTTATATGGCAAGGGAAACCAGCCAGAATTAGTCAGATCGGGGTGGAGTAGGCCTTCCCTGCCTGCAGGAATATTATTTAGCAGCTCAGCTGAGACCATTAGTCTGTTTATGCTCCCCTACATACACTGCAGGGTGGAAGAGAATTGAAGATACAGTTATTAAAGGAATACCTATTGCAGCTTTAACAGCAGATAAGACACTGCAGTATGAGCTGAAGGTCTCTTTCTTGGACATTTTATTACAATTTTGGAAAGAACTAATTAAAATTTGCAAATTAAGAGAATCAGTTAAGATCATGAGGTGGTGTGCATTTGACTCAAATTATGATATCAGGTTTAAAAAATGGATTTCTAAGGGTTTAACTTATTATTATTCATTTTTCCACAAGGGGGTGTTCTAGAGATTTGAGGTCTTACAAGAAGAAAATGGGTTGGGAAAAAATGATTTCTAAAGATATTTGCAAGTTCAGCACCATTTCATTCAAAATTTGGAAGAGACCTGGGGAAACTCGTTACAGGATTCCTACAGACATTTTTTAGCATTAACTCAGCCCCAAACTTGTAAGAAAATAATTGCTAAGCTATAAAATGGTATCCAACAGTCCAAAACAGAGAGTACAGACTACTTAAAAAAGAAATGGGAAAAAGAATTAATTATAGAGATCTCTGAGGGGATTTGGGACAAAATATGCAGTTTGCAGTAGACCGCAACAAGATCAAAACTTGGTGTGAATTTTGTTGGAAGAATGTTATGAGATTTTTTGTTACGCCAACTCAGAAACGGTATCAGGGCAGTGGAGACGCCTGTTGGAGACTTTGTGGAATAAATGATGCTAATTACTCTCACATCTTCTGGAAGTGTACCATTATAAAACCTTACTGGAAAAAGATCCATAAACACATAAATAATATATTTGGTGCAAACACTTCTTTAAAGTGTGAAAATATATATTTGGGAAATGTATCTCTTATAACCCCTTTAATAATGATAAGAAGTTGCTTAGTATACTGCTTGCAGAAAGTAAAAAAAACTGTTACATGTAAATGGTTAAGGGTTGAACCATCCACTGTTGTTGAATGGTTGGACATTATATATGGTATTAACATTATGGGAAAATTGTTATTTACTCTCAAAGTACAAAAAGATCAGTTTTATCAGGTTTGGTCCAAATGGACAGAATATACGAAACCTGTAAGATCTGACTTCACCTGAATGTTCCTGTACACTGTGGCCTGATCAACTACCTCTTCCAATTTGTAGGTATGTGTATGAAGGACTGCTGAAGACCCCCAAGGGAAACTCCCCCTGTTTTTTGTTGTTGTTGTTGTTGTTGTTTTTGTGTTTGTTTGTTTTTTGTCTCTCCCTCTTTTATTGTTGTTCTTGTAGTGGCTCTTATTGGCAGAGGTTGTTTGTTAAAATTAAAAATTGAATAAAAACATAAAAATGGCCAAAAAAATGGGCTTTCAAGATTAAACAAGCAAGAAAAATAGTCTTTGTATAGAAACCACAACAGATGATGAGGAAAGACAAAAGGAAGCCATTTTACAGAAACCTAAGAAAAGCCTTTCTCATTCACAAAGTAATAGGTTTCCAATTTATTTTGGATCGCTACAAAGGATTGCGTGTAGATTCAATAGATTTAGGGGGTTTCTATTCTACTCTCTGGTGTGATGGAGCAAGAAGGCCGCTGTGGAATTAATTTCTATTAGTTTCAAAGTGTAAGCTTGCTGGAGTTATACATAATTTCAAACCAGCTGTCCTATCAGAGTTTCGCTGAAAGTACAGCGGGAAGAACAAGTGTGAGAGAAACTCACACTTCAAGTTAAACCTTCATTCTCTGTCTTAAAGGTACCGTCAGAAAATGAATGCACAAAATGTCTAGATTAGGGTTATATAGACAGAGGCTCATGTGAATATTCTCTGCGACACTCACTCTCTATAATGTCGCCAAGTCCCTGGGCATAAAGCAGGTCTTTGAGGCGAGCCACCTCCTCTTTCAGCTCACGGACCAGACGGTTGTTGGGATCCTCATTGATCACAGCGTTGCAACGGATCTGTTTAGCACGATCAGCATACCTGGATGGAGGGAGGCAATCAAGGTCAAGAGCCATTATGCCATAAAGTGATTCATCAGCCTCCACACGCTGCATAGCAATGATCATCTCATGGCAATGAGAAGGACGCAGCTGAACGTCAGCTGAGGACATTATGCTGCATGCATTTGTCAAGGCACAAAGCAATACTGAACTACGAGGAATGCAACTGAGACACATGAAGTCACTTCTCCTGAAGTATATTCAAACGTACCTTTCAAAATTATAATCTAACTTGTATGTTAAAAAAAAAAGATCTTCCAAATCTCTTGAAAGTCTGATTTTATTATGATTTTTAATGATATTTTCCTCACCGGAGAGTGCTGAGGGTCTCATCATAGTTAATATCAGCAGGGCTGAGGGCAGCCACCATGGCTGTTCGAGAATTTCCTCCTTTGAGACAAGAAAGCAAGAAAATGAATGACAATCAAGACAGACAATGATTTTGTTATGATAAATGCTAGGGTTCATTATAAGGTGTTCATACCCAAGTTCTCCCTTAGCAGCCAAGTCAAGACTGAATCTCTGTAGGGGATAAAACTCTCCACCTTCTTCTTTTTCTTATTCTGCGCACAAAATTAACACAATTTATTTTCTAATTCCAACAGAATGAAAAAAAAATTGAATTTATTGTGTAGTTGGATGCACTGACCTTGTTAGGTGCTGAGTCCTGAGAATTGGAATAGAAATTGCTCCATTTATTGTTTTGACCAAAACCAAACAAGATTATGAATCAGTAGCCAATGTTTAGAAGTATAAAAATGAACGTACCACTTCAGCAAGAGCTGAAATTACTTTTCCAAGTGTAGTGAGAGATTTATTGATATTTGCTCCTTCCTGCAGAGGCAAAGAAGAAAAGTGGTTGTCAAATAAGCATGAGTCCAATTTAAATTTAAAGAAGTGCTTTAAAACAATCTTTAATGAATGTGTTTATAATGACACTACAGATTCCTCTCACCTTCAGTCTGGTTCCTTTAGCTCCGGTTGAGTCAGCCCTCTCGCTGCCAGCCAAGTCCACAAGACTGATCTTGCTGACCTGTGACCAAGCAAAATATTTCCCCAATGAAATTATAAAAGGTAAAATTAATACATCAAATGTTCACAGAATCACAGATGGCCTCCTCTCCATTAAAGTTGTCTTGTCTGAGGCTGCCGCGAGCCGAGCATGTTGTCAAAACCTTTTCTGAAGTGTTGTCCGTCTCCATGTCGTATTTCTTCTGCGTGAAGATGATGTTGAAGACGGCGTGGGAACGGCTGCTGGTCTCGTTCATGTTGGTCGCTGCTACAGTCCTGTAGAAAGTGATAAATGCTGTGTTAGGTGTATGTCACTGTCTTTTCATGCATCCATTATTTGTTCCAGTCACTTGTTCACTGATTGATTCAGTCCATTCTCTCATGCTTTCAGTGATCTAAGGAGTTCATCTCAGTCATGCAGCACTGATCTGTTACCTAGCTTTGTTTCCAGAGTCCATCAAGTCCTGAATGTCGTTGTATGAAGTGACAGCTAGCTTAGACAGATCTTCAACATAGGGTCCCATCAGAGGGTGCTCTCTAACACGTAGGTTTCCTTTGTTCTTGGGATTAAGTAGATCTCGCACACGCTCACAATAAATCTCCATGTAGCTCACCTGAAGAAAGCAAAGGGCCCGTAATGTTTCAGTGAATTATTAAACAATCATTAATAGTAGGCAGTTGGCCCAAGGGCAATATAGGATTATAAATATTGTGAGCTATCTTCCAAATAGCCCATAATATATACAAATGAATAATGCGGTTGTAATGCCAGCTTCCTTCTTGTTATATTTCCTTTCTTCTACTATAAAATAACTCAATGAATGACTTTGATAGTGTTAGGTGTTCAGATTTATTTGACTGAGGCAAATTATGAGAAACTGGAAAATCTGGAAAAGTAGCATGCAGGAAGTGATGTCACTCACCTCCACTGAATAAGACATGCTGTTGTCATTGTTGCCCTCGCTGATCTTGGTGAAAAGATCTTCACACAGCTAAAAACATATGAGTGAAGAGAAGAAATTTGGTTTGTCAGTAGAGAGTTTTGTATTTGGTTTGATTTTTTTTTCGGTCAAAAGTATATTTAGTGTTACTGGGAGACAATGCTTGAATTATAGACTTGTGGGGGTTGACGTGGTATTTACAATGGTTTGAGCAGGAGGGTTGTTCATTCAGTAAGGGTTAAATCACTGACCCAAAAAAATGTAATTTACAGGAGGCTTGATAGCCAGAGGATAAACATTTGAGAGTTGTAAAATGTAAATCTGTTGTTGGAATGAGCTTGAACAGCTATAAAAGACAAAAAAAATGCTGTTACAATTGTCAGAGTAGCACTCTTGAAGTACTGCTCTCCATACCGGTATGCATTCATTCATCTTCATACGTGGTTTTAAAAGGTGGGACAAAGCCAGAGAACCCAGAGAGAACCCTAGCAGAGAAAATGCAAACTACGCAGAGAGCGGGACTTGAACCCAGAACCGCCTTACTGTGCGGCAACAGCACTACCCACTGCGCCACCTTGCCGTCCCATACTAGTATGCATTAAGAGAAATGATTTATCGCACCATGTTTCATAATTCATAATTCTTCAAACCCACTGTCATTTTAGTAGGAAGAATTTCCCTGACAGTTACCAGAGGAATAATTCCTTGTTGGTCCTTCTCCTGCCGTCCCATCATGGTGTAACTTTTGCCTGCTCCCGTCTGCCCGTATGCAAATATGCACACGTTGTAGCCTTCAAAGGCATGAAGCAGCATCTCTTCTCCAATGTCCTTGTACACCTGCATCTGAGATGCATAGTTAATGTCCTCAGGCTGCAGACAGACAGAACAGAGGGAAAATTATTAGATGGACAGCAAAGTGGTGTTTTCACACTATTAATATGTTCTATGAAGAAGTTTTTTTTTTTTAAATCAATAGATTTTTTGCCTTTGTTTTGTTTAGGATCAAGTAATGCATTGTCCTATGTAACTAGTAATGCAGTAAAACTTACTGTAGTGTGTGACCAGTAAGAGTAGTCAAAGTTGAAACTCTTGTTTTCCTTTGGCTGCTTGGGATTCAAGATTGCTAAAGTAGAGGAAAACAAATCAGGCATTAGATTCACTCTAAAAACCTGCTAATTCTTCCAGTTTCACGTCAGCTTCAGCTTCACTGTGCAAGCTTTGAAGACAATCAGTTCATACTGATTAGTAAACTACTTTTTACCAGACAACATCATGTGTGGGTTTGCACATTCATCACCGAGTAAATATTTTTAAATACATCGTTCCACCACTCTCCTTTAAAGAGAAGAAGAGAATGGACAACATGGATCATGAAAGAAGATCTCAGCAGGAGAAGATTTCCTTTGGGCCGTAACATGAACCCCTGCTTCTGGACGGCAGGCCGAACAACACTGCCTCAACATCTCCAACTATTAGCAGTGGGATTGTGATGATGAAAAATAATATGTGGGAGAACCGCTGAAGTGTTATGACATTGGTCACGTTAATAAGTCAACCAATGTAACTTGGCCCTAATGGCATCACTGACAGGCACAACAGGCCAACACACACACACACACACACACACACAAACACTCATACTGTCCACATTAACACACACACACACACTTGCATTCATTTGCTGATCCTGCATCCAGAACAAGCCAGTCTTTTTGATTCCTGTATGACTGAAGCTTTTGTTTCTGTGTCTAGAAGATGCAGCATACCCCCCATCATCACTGGAGGGCAAAGCTGCCCACATATTAATAATATAATAATAATAAATAATAATAATACTAATAATAATAATATAAAATTTTCTAAGAAGAACATAATAATAATAATAATAATAATAATAATAATAATAATAATAATAATAATAATAATAATAATAATAATAATAATAATAATAATAATAACATTTAAGGCAATCATTTCAGAATTTAACTAAATAGTTTCAAACAAAGTCTAACTATATATCAGACATTAAAAGTATACAACCTGTTTTTATCCTCAACAGATATGGTATTAGTAAACCTTCACAGCGATTATTAATTTTATATTAAAAGACAGAGATAACACAAAACCTGGTAAATGCAAAATTGGCATCATTGTAATGTAAAACTCAAAGCCAGAGCTGAGTAGGTTCAGTATTTGTGCAGCACTTGGGTTAAAGACAATGCTGTTATTACATGTCAGTCCTACTTCGTGTGTCATACTGACTCATGGTTTGCTGAATGTGCACAGCAGAGCAGCGAACATGACGTGCAGATTCTAGTGCATGAATGTGTATGCTGTGATGTTCTGAATCACAAGGCATGCTCCTTACAGATTGTACTTTGGGTAGAGCTGCAATGCATTGATATTACATATAAGAAAGATCTGTCTTTTCATGTTATTATGAAAAGACAGATGTTATTAAATGAATTCACTTCCAAACATAGGAGGCTATTCAAGCTTGAATGTGAGACTTTACTGGTAAACATTCATTCATTCATTCATTCATTCATTCATCTTCTGCCGCTTCATGAACCAGAAAAATCATAAGCACTTATTCAGTTTTATCTTAGTGGCCTACGAAACTCTGCTTTGAATCATTTTTTGTGTTTGACATTGTTTAACTACAGAAAATAAACTAAGGAGTTATATATGGCATTAACTAATATTCAAGGGCAATGTAAAATAACTGAATGTTCAAGATAAAATGTGAGGATTTGTAACATGTAATGTAGAGAAAATGTAAAATTAGTGTTGCTATTTCACAACTTTGTACACTGTTTTTGTTGTTGTTGTTGTTGTTGTTGTTGTTGTTGTTGTTGTTGTATAAATAAGAATGCAATCGATTTCAAATTAAATTAAAGGTGACTACATAAGAATACTTTCCCTTTAATCACGTGGTCAAACTGGATTACACAGAGCATAACCAAGTGAAGACACAACCGTAGTGCATTGAGTGGAAAGCAACTGGGGGACTGAATGCTGGTTAATGTGGATTTCTTCTATTCCGTATTTACATAATGTGGAGTAGCAGTTCAAAGTCCACCTCCAGAAACCCTTATTCCAGTATCTATCTATCTCACACACACTGGAGTTGGTTCAACTCCAGGACAAATACATTCAGTTTCTACTCACTTGTTGTGTTTCCTGACATCTGAATTATGCACTTGCTCTCCTTCCCAATCTCTCTGGAGTTGAAGGGTCGGACCCTCACCGCCACCTTCACTGAAGCTCCCGCCATGTTGCAGGTGGGGTGCACGACTAAGTAGAAAAGCTGGGGATGTATGTAGCTACACAGACACACACCCGTTACCTGTAGATGACAAGAGTTCTTTAAAACCACATCTGTCACAGATGAATCCATCAAAAGAAATGATTTGTTTCTTGACATTGTTGTTTGATCGTTTATATTGTTCATATGAAGCTCTAGACACACTTTGCATCCTTAGACTTTGTGTCATGCTGTCCTTTTATTCACATCTCTCATTCACAGTATTAATGTCCTGTTGTTGTCTGTGAAGGATAACTCCATCATAGTCCACCTATAATGCTACTGGGAGTGTTGCAAATATGATGCTGTACATCAAGTTCTTCTACCCTCCAGTTATAAAAATCCCTCCACCTCCACAAGAACCAATTAGTCTAAGCAGAGTCATCAACCACCGTCACCACCGCTGTCTGGTCTCCATGATTTATATAATTCTGCTGCTCAGGACAACTATCCCTCACAATCTTTCTTAACAGTCTAATACATTCTGAAAAAACCAAGTATCTTCACTTGCTTCACCTGTCACTCCTGAATGAGCTGCTGTGTCTCCTATTCTGATTCAATCTTGAGGACAGGGTTGCACCATTCTCACCACACAGCTGAGAAAACACACCATCGTTCACCCACGACACATTATCTAGCTTCCTGCCCTGGATCACTTTTTAAGCTTCTATCAGAGATGTGCTGACTAAATGGCGTCATTTGGCAGGAAGATCATCCGCATTCCTACTTCTCTACAATAAAATGGCTGCTTGTTTTTCTTTTTTTGGGGGGGGGGGGGGGCATCATCCCCTGGTCTCATCCATCATTTTGTGGAGGCCGGTAACTCCTCACTGCCTCACACCACCGGACACAACATCCATTCATTCATGCCTGGAAATAGCTGCTGCGCTTGTGTCTGTTTCATATTAATGATAATATTCTAGGGTTCCTTTTATTTGCTTCGCACAACGCGACGCACATCGCGTCTCAACCGATGAAAATATGATCCTATCTGAACCTCAAGACAATGTGGTGGGGTTTTTTTTTAAATTTTAAATCATATTTAATAGAAACTGTAAATATCAGCCATGTAAATATGGACCCCCCCCCCCAATCTTTCTCTGCCTGCCGCGCCTCACAGGCCGCGTAAACACAAACGGCACCGACTCCAAATCATCCATCACAGCGTCAGTGACAAGTTCTGCATTTTCCACATCCATGAACCCAAATGTTTTCTCAGGATAATTTAGGGATGTCATTTTACTCCAGTTTCCTTGTATATGCCGCAATTGTTGACAGCGGCGTCACACGTCAAACATCGTGACGCAGAGTCCGTCTGTGTCCTAAAGGCCCTCCGATCACAGTCAGACGTCCACCGCCCTCTCTAAGGCGCGACACCCATGAGCAGCGATGCTGTACCTGAAAAAGCCGCAGCTTACCTCAGCAATTCAGACTCGACGACCGCGGAGGGACGAATCCTCTACCCATTCACAAGCGCCAGGATCCCCCCCCTCCCCTTCCCGGTCCCTCCTTCTTGGTTCTCCTGGACTTTTGGGTCTCCTCCTTCAAAAGCAGCCTACAGCATCCCTTTCTCGGCTCATCCATACATGGAGAATGCGGAGAAGGGAGAGGCAGAGTGAGGGATGGGCTGGATTCTTGAACGCAGCGGTGCGTCAGTCGGCGGGGGAGGCAGGGGTGAGGGAGAGGCGAGGGCCAGATGGATAAACAGGCCTACCGATTGTCTGTCCGTCGTTTGGTCTGAACGGAGGGGAAATGGCGGTGCTACTGTGCCAAGGATGCTGGGAGGCAGTGATGTCAGCATCAGCATCATCAGTAGCCGAAAGATGCATCAGAGCGGAGGGGAGAGGGAGAGGAATGACCATGGATGGACAGAAACAGGCTTTAGATAAATATCTGTAGGATTCAAGTGTGCAAAGATGAAACTGTACGACATTTCTTGGGGCTGATACTGACAGCAGAACATTTCCTGGTAAATATCTGTAATTTTGTAGCGTCCACCTCTGTCCAGCATCTATTTACGCACGTGTTCCAAAGGTGTGTAGCCAATGGAGCAACAACAAAGAACACCCACACCCTGACCAATCATGTGTGACAACTCCAGAATCACCATATCCTCCTGTTGCACCTAAGAAACTGGTTTCAACCAGCCACCATAACCTGCAGAGATGATTCACACTGATAATCAGTGTAGACGTGTCAAAACAGCAAGTGTTGTGAGATATGGTGGACTTTTAACCCAAACCTTACAGTGATGTTACGGTGACAGGAGGACCTAGCAGGACCTGTGTACACTGATCACTGATTGTGAACCTGAGGAGTGTACGGTACTTTAGTATGTTTCAGAGGCTCTGTCTCTCTGGCTTTTGTTATCGATTACATCAAGATCACCATTAAAGGTGAATATAACACAGTTTTTATCTATATGACACAAACAAAGAAGAGAAGAAGAAGAAGAAGAATAACAAGAAGAAGGAGAAGAAGAAGACATTAACTATATTAACTTTATTAACTTAATCTTCATATTTGATCTTTTGTGTTCCATAAAAATCTGTGTAAATGAGAGACACAGTTAAAGAAGCAGAAATCAGGTCAAACTACATCTGACCTGTCATAAAATATTATAAAGACACGCTTTTTGGGTTTGTCCCATTATCAATTCCGTTTAAATCTTTTAATTTGACATCTATGTCATCTCAACTGGGAGAAGCTGCTGTGACACCCTATGGATGGACTACACCTCTCTTCTGATCCCGATTCATCCCTCTGTGCATTCCGCTGTGGCCCCTCCTCCTGCTCTGTTTGGGTAGATTTTGAGTGTTCAGTCTGGTGCAAAGGCCAGTGAGGGGCAATCCTATTTATTTACCAAAGGTTTAATTATTTACCTAAATTGCCTAAGGGACACAAAAACACTTCAGAATTTAGTTAACAATATGAACTTCTGCCTAATTACTGGTGATAGAAAAATAGATAGAAAAAGAAATTTTCTTCACTTTTTCATGGAAGAAGTTATGTTCAGCTAGTTAGTGAAACAAAATATCATTGCTACCAATACAATACAAATAACATAACAACATGTTAAAAGTTCAAAGACAACTTATTTAATGTGATCCAGATAAGGTAGACTAACATGCTGTATTTGTCACTGTTTTCACAATATTGATGCACAAAGCAGCCACATTGGAGTTTGAGGATGGACTGAGGCTTCTTCCCCCTCTGTGAGAGACCAATGTGACCTCAGAAAGAATAGTAGTTGAGATAGATAGATAGATAGATAGATAGATAGATAGATAGATAGATAGATAGATAGATAGATAGATAGATAGATAGATAGATAGATAGATAGATAGATAGATAGATAGATAGATAGATAGATAGATAGATAGATAGATAGATGCTTTATTAATCCCAGAGGAAAAAGATGTACAAAAATAGATGTACAAAAATTCAAATGTGTTGTTTAACATATTTTCAGGACATGTTTTACTGTAGCCTCATTTCAGATGCTATGCTGACAAAAGGCATCAGGATGACAGAGAGGGACTGGCATGTACAAATATAGAACAGATTAACAATCAGAAAAATAATCATGTTCTCATTTTCTGGTCAGAAAGCCATGTCAATGTTTATTTCATCATAAATAGCTGTTTTTGTAACACCTACCAACCAAAAGCAATGCTCAACTCTAGCAGAACTGTTTGGAGAAGTGGCGCTACAAAAACTCTATTTCCGTTTTCCAATAAATCTAGTCAACAGCCCAATCTTTCACTTTATTTTAAAATAAAAAAATATTATATTTCATTAGCCTTGTATGCACAACACTGTCCACTGATAAAAATGACTAACTAGGAGAAGTGCCACCTGTCTCAACTGGTTCCCAAAACACACACTGTGTGTGTGTGTGTGTGTGTGTGTGTGTGTGTGTGTGTGTGTGTGTGTGTGTGTGTGTGTGTGTGTGTGTGTGTGTGTGTGTGTGTGTGTGTGTGTGTGTGTGTGTGTGAGTGTGTGTGTGTGTGTGTGTGTGTGTGTGTGTGTGTGTGTGTGTGTGTGTGCTGCTATAGGTGGATATGAGGCGAGCTGCTCGCTCTTGTTTGAGCGAGCAGATTGGTCCTTTCAGACAAGCCTCCCCTTTACGAAAGCAGTACTCTTGTGTGACTGGAGGAGACGACTAAACAAACAAACCACCTGCAAACTAACCTGAACTGGTCCTAAGCTGTCAATTTTGGGTTAAAATGACAAGTATTTTAAAGTTCTGAAACCTTTAAATGTTACATGTTGAAAGTTAAGGTTGATTACTGAACAAAAATCTTCCATAAACACAAACATTATTAAGCTAGGTTTGTAGAAATAAAAGATTACTTTGATTTTAGGTAATCTAAAGGTTAGGAAATGGTCAAAGTTGCGTGAAAATCATTTACACCAGGGGTATCAATCTCATTTTCACCGAGGGCCACATCAGCATAATGGCTGTCCTCAAAGAGCCAGATATAACTAAATGTAACTCAGTAACTCAGTGTAATGTAACATAAATGTAACTACTCCTTGATGTTAAAAACCTCTGAATTTATTACTTTTTCAAGCTACAAACATTACAGTTGCACAAAAAAAAAAAAGTTTGCTTGTTGCTCTGTTATAACATAAATCCTTTTAATGTGTCCGTTTTTTAAACCCACATAACTCCGTTAATCAAGGATCAAACTATACAAGTGAATAAAGAAAAATAACATCAAACACAAGTTAAGACATTAACTTTGTTCAAAACGTTTTTGTCAAAGTTAAAATGGGCTTATTTACTGCACTGTGGGAAATGTAGTTTTGGTTAAAGCACACTTTTGACCTATTTACTTTTAGACACTCTGAAAGTACCACATAAAATGGGTACTTTCAGGGTAGGTCAGGGTATCCTGAAAGTAGTACCTGACAAGTGCATAGCTGATCTTTCAGGCTATGCTCCATAGATCAAAGCTAGTGCATAGGTAGATCAGAGCACTAGCTTTGATCTATGGTCTTACTCACACTGGCCTCCTCCCACGTCTTTGTAACTTATCCAGTTCCTGAGTGTACAAAATTTGAAATTTGACCTTGACTTAGTTTTCTCAATATATAGGTCATCATCAATAGGTCATCATCACATTTTCATCCCCTTTGCCGCTCATGTAATGTGCTTTTCTTTTCATCTTTCTATCTGCAACGGTAGCGAAGATATTTGGTGGGCATACTAACGAATGAACGAACGGACAAACACATGAACACTGACACATTTAATATTGTACAAATTTGGGTGGATTGAGCGCCCTCCACCCCTGTCATCGTGCCGGCCTCGCTGGTTATAGCAAGTATATAGTGTGTTGGGTTGGTGTTTTTTTTGTTTTTTTTTTGCTCCAAGCCACGCCGCCCCTTGGCCAGCAGGTCAAAGACCTGTTTGTATGAAGTCTTCATCCAAACTTCACAGTCAAATTCATAGCTCAGTTTGCGCAGGCTTCCCAGAAACCAGGACACCAGCCGTGATGCAGCGGGCTTTGTTCAGCCGGGTCTCGCTGCTTGGCCACCAGGCAGCGGCTGCCCTCGACATTCAGCTGGCGCCGAGGAGCGCGCCCGCGCTGCAGCGACTGGACCGCTCAATGTCCTCAGTCACTATCCCGCCGCCCGAAAGCATGCTGCGGCCCCTGGAGGTTCCACAGCGTTACCTGTTTGGACCAGGACCCTCAAACGTTCCACCACGAATCTTAGTTGCAAGTGGAAGGCCTATAATCGGTCACCTGCATCCAGAAATGTATGAGGTAACGGTTTGCTCACACAGATCTGAATTAGACTACATTTTTATTTCTAATTACTTCTAATGGGAATACGCAAATTATAGAACAAGAATTAAGCTTGAAGATAATTTCGTTCGTCTGGCTTCTCTCGCGGTGAACTTGTAATAACATAATTATAAGAGTTAAAATGTTTTTTTTCCAAAACTTTATACGTCACAGAATTGATGTACAAAGTATTGTACTGTTGTCAGCTGTAAATTTCAGCTGAACATGGTGAGCGCAATCGCAGTGTCTGTCCTACTGGCTCAAATCTGACAGAAAGCCTTCTAAACAAACGTTGTTTGTAACGATTTCATTGTGTTTCTTCTTAGATTATGAATGACATCAAACAAGGGATCCAGTACGCCTTTCAGACAAAAAATAACATGACTATATCTATGAGCGGTTCTGGCCATGCGGCTATGGAATGTGCAGTGTTCAATACTGTGGAGCCGGGAGAGAGCGTGCTCGTTGCCATCAATGGAATTTGGGGAGAGCGCGTTGCAGAAATCGCAGAAAGAATTGGTGCGTATTTACGCAAGGTTTTACGCACGCATTCACTGGACTTGCGAAAAAAGTTACACAACTATATTTGCACTTATTACACATTCTGTCATTCTATCATCTGTGCCAAATGATGACTGACGTTTTAAATGTTCAGGTGCCAATGTACATACAATGGTAAAGTCACCAGGAGGATATTTCAGCAATAAGGAAATTGAGCAGGTAGGTACAATATCTTTGAAGAAGCTCATAATTTACGGCAGGTCTAACAATAAACAGCATTCTGTAAACTGTAAATGTGGCTCTTTGAGTACATGACAGAGAAACAATTCAGTAACAAAGAGCAGACGTGACATTAGACTCACTCTTATATCTTTCTGTAGGCAATACAAAAACACAAGCCTGTCCTGTTTTTCCTCACTCATGGAGAATCATCCGCCGGCCTCTGTCACCCAGTAGATGGCATTGGAGACATCTGCAGAAAGTGAGCTTTAAACACATGCTATAGACACATGGTTCAAAATGAAATTACCAAATATAATGTTTCTTGATGTTTACTATCATGTCATCTGCAGACATAACTGCCTCTTCCTGGTTGACACAGTTGCATCTCTTGGTGCTGCACCAATATTCATGGACAAGCAGAGTAAGCCAACAACGATGCTTTGAAGTCTGTTAATGTTATTATGAATTTGTGTCTGTGATATACGTATTCTGCTGATTGTTTCACTTCTAGATATTGACATCCTCTACACTGGTTCTCAGAAGGCTCTGAATGCACCTCCCGGAACAGCACCCATCTCATTTAACGACAGAGCATGGTAAGGAGGGAGTCTATGGGTCATCTATGCATGCCTGTTACTATATATGTTTGATAAAAAAGAGACTTAAAGGTTTACTGAACCAGGCATTGATTTGTCTCTGTTCTTACAGCAATAAGATGTTTAACAGGAAGACAAAACCAGTATCCTATCTCTTTGATATGAATCATTTATCCAACTACTGGGGTTGTGATGGCAAAGCAGCCAGAGCGTGAGTGAATTACTGTGCTCTTTTATTCATTTTGACCTTACTTTATTTTTTGTTTTAATACAAAGCTTTAAAAACTTGACATTTTTTGTTGTTTGACTGCTGGAAAAGGTAGTATCATTGACAACAGTGTTAGATATAAGAATAACATTTGCATGTGCTCTTGGTTTTAGATACCACCACACTGGACCAGTTAGTGGATTCTTTGCCCTAAGAGAGAGTTTGGCAATTCTCGCTGAGAGGGTAAACAAACAATTCACTACTTTTTGCAGAAACTTTATTTGGGGATGTAGCTCATTGATAGAGCGCATGCTTTGCATGTATGAAGTGCTGGGTTCAATCACCAGCATCTGCAGCGCTGCAGGGGCACAAGCAACGTCCCAAGCCCGAATAAATCCCTGAGCAGTGGATATGTGCAATTTCCTTCCTATTAATAAAGTATCTATCTATCTATCTATCTATCTATCTATCTATCTATCTATCTATCTATCTATCTATCTATCTATCTATCTATCTATCTATCTATCTATCTATCTATCTATCTATCTATCTATCTATCTATCTATCTATCTATCTATCTATCTATCTATCTAAATGCAGGGGGTTGGAGCAGGAAGGGCAACTAGTATTAAAGTCAAAACAAATATGAGCCTTCTGAACAGAGAAAGGATAACGTGCTGTGGCTACCCCTGACAGAAAAGCCAAAAGGAATTTTTAGCTTCACAAACTTTACTGTTCTTGGAAAAATTAGTGTCTGAGATATTCTGATAACTAGCAATAGCGGTATGCCACTGTCAGGTGCAACGCTCAGCACTATAATATGAGTAGTCACTGAAATACCTCTGCTGTTAGTACAGTATGTGGCTGTTAGAATTTAAAGTCGTCTTTATTCTCCCTTACATATCAATTTCATTTAATTTCAAAAAAGTCTGTAGACTTTGAGGCAAGGTGTGTAAATGCGTAAGTGACCAATCAGCATTCATTAATGCAGGTGGTTTGTTGGCAGAATGTCCTTTTTGTAAGAGAAAAAAACACACACAATGTTTTTGTTTTACTTCTGATCTAAAATCAATTAAATCTAAATTTGTACAAATTAAAATACAATTTGATCCTTTTTTATCTTTTTTTTTTATTTAGGGGTGGCAATGGCTCAGTGGTAGAGCAGGTCGTCTAATGATTCAAGATTGGCAGTTTGATTCCCGCTCCTGCCAAAAGTAATTTGTCGTTGTGTCCTTGGGCAAGATACTTTACTCTCCTTGCCTCCAGTCGGGCACTCGTTGCTGTGTGAATGTGTGTGAGTGTTCTAGTGGTAGTTGGAGGCGCCGTAGGCACAGATTGGCAGCCACGCCTCCGTCAGTCTGCCCCAGGGCAGCTATGGCTACACACAAAGTCTACCATCACCAAGTATGAATGAGGAGTGAGTGAATGTCCAGAAAAGCGCTATATAAATCGAATCCATTATTATCATTAGAGGTAGATGAAAATAATTATTTAATCAGTTTATCTCAGTGCACACAATTAATTTAGGTTTCCTTCACCAATGCCCTTTGTGTTTATAACATGCAATTTTGGTACAGCACAGTTTGTTGAGAGCAACAAGTGTTGCTAAGAACATACATGCATACATTTTCAATATCCGCTTCTTCCACCATCGTGGGTCGCGGGGTTGCTGGAGCCTAGCGGACTTAGAGCGTGAGGCAGGGGACACTCCGGGCGACCATGCCACTCTTGCTGAGAACATCCCGTCCATTACTTTCTTTTCACCACTTTATCCGCTGTCGCAAGGCACAGGGAGCTGGAGCCTATCCCAGCTGGCTTAGGGTGTGAGCCAGGGGAAACTCCGGGCGCAACGCCACGGGCTAAGAGCATGCCACTCCTAAATTTTTGTCTTATGATCACTCTCCAGCAATGATCTCTGTCTCCCTCTAGGGGCTGGAGGAATCCTGGAGGAAACACAAGGAGGTTGCATCATACCTGTACAGAGGGCTTGAGGACTTGGGTCTCAAGCTCTTCATCCCTGAACGGGTGAGGCAATCTTATCTGCAAACACACACACACACACACACGTAATACAAACAGATAGTCATTGTAGAGCGATATCTAACCAGCCTTCGTCAGTGATGGTATCCTGTTGTGACCTCTTATAGTTTGACACACTGTAATTCCTGCAGGATTTGAGACTTCCCTCCGTCACCACTATTGCTATTCCTGAAGGTTATGATTGGAGAGATATGCTGGTCTATATCATGAAAAACCACCAGATTGAGATGACTGGTGGCTTGGGTCCCTCCATTGGCATGGTAATTTGCTGCTCTTATTTCAACCTAGAACAGAGGACAAATTTATGTTTTACAATCTGCAGCGAAAGTCATTAGCAGGCCCTTATGGTAACTGTTCTAGATTTGTACACTCAGCATGTCACCAGCAATGAAGTAATTTCCAAAGGAGTAAACACTGTGGTAAAAAAATAACACAAATGAAACCAGGCATCAATTTTAGCAGTTATAAGAAGAGCAGTGTCGTGTCGTTAGTCTGGTCTCTACGGCTGTAAAAGTCATTCTGATGAGTCACTGCAGGTCTGATGTACTGTTATTTCCACCTTTCTTTTCATCAGGTGATGAGAATTGGATTGATGGGATACAACTGTGAGAAGCATAATGCTGACAAGGCCCTGCACGCGTTGGCAGACGCTCTGAAGAACTGCAAAAAGAGCAAGGCTTAAGAGACGACAGGGATTTTCTTTTGGGGATGTCGAATGCAGAGATTACATCAATCACTGATCATGTGAAACTGGTTTTGAGATGAAGGTGTAGACACTGTAATATATTCTATGCTCTGATAGACTGAAAGTTCATTGAGAGATGTCAATAAAGAGTGTTATTTTATCAAACACTTCTCTTGCTTGAAAATGTTGTAACAACGACAAATTAATTCAGAAATAGCTGCAAAACAAATTAATGTTAGACAAATTTAAATTTATTCAGGATGGTTTCCTCTGTAGTTCCCAGTAGTGGTACCACATTTCCCAAGGTTCTTTGCTCCGACGAGGTCATCAGTTTCGCAACATCAGATCGGGTCTGCACTAGTGATGGGTCCAACAACACCGATGCGTCGGCGCACGCGTCCGATTTATTTGCGTAACAACGTGTCGGAGTGCGTATCGCTTTAAGAAAGTCACGTGACCAATACAGGAACTGTTTGGAACCAGCACTGACGCACCACTGTATTTATAGGGAAGCGCACCCCAGCCTCATCTTGTCCCGTGTGAGCGGGTGTGTTTTACAGCTGGAGAAGTCGCATCAAAAAAGTGTCACAGACTCGATTCAAAAAAGCTGGAAAAACTTTATTTTTAAATAACAATTTGTAAAAAAAAAAAAAAAAAAAAATCCCGGTTCACCAGCATCCTCACTCACAACACATTCACTTAGATTTTCACATTATGATACATGATCACATTATTCAGTGAGTATATCTAAAAAATAAAGATACGTTAAATTTAGATAAAGGTATGAAATAATGTTGTATAAAATACTATGACTTGAATTGTATGATTGTAAATACTAGGTCATCAAATCGGTGTCAGTTCAGTCTGTCAACTAGGTTGCCTGCAGGGATTTTTAAGGTCCAGCAGGAGTCAGTATGTAGTGACACGGTATCGACACAGTCTCTATACAGTTCGGTAATGATGGGTAGAAAGACGAGGCCTCATGAAGCGTTTCGACTCAAAAGTGGGGTTAACAAACCCTGAGGTAAACCTGTGGTTCTGGGTTGATTTACCCTGATCCTGGAAAACCAGGGATTTCGGTTTGACAAACGCTTTTCAGGGTTAGTTTTGTTGACCCAGAGTTAGTTGACCCGCAGTTTAACAGGCGCGACAACTCTAAAAAAGCCATCATCAATGGAGCCCCGATCCGCCGATTCACCATGACGACGGACGAGACGCGCACAGCAACGCTTTACGGCAGTCGGAGTACATATTTTAATATTTTAATATATGCAAATGAAGACTTTGAGGACATTTTCAGAAGAAAGGAGAGAGATGTCGTGGGAGTGAATTGCTGCTCATGTCAATGTGTACGTTTAAACGTAATCCGTTGCACTCACGGTAAAAATACGTAATTAAACGGCTTTGAATGATAGTTTATTAATGTATTTTATTTGGGCGCAATCCAGCGGGGAAGAAGCGCACACGTAAGCAGCTGAGAATGAAGTGTAAAAACACCGTTCACACAGGTCAGACTTCTGCATCATTTCATTTGGGATCCTCCTCTTCCTCTTTATGTTTGATATTGTACAGTAAATATAGTGGACGTTTGACTCTTCAGTTGTTTTATCGCCAAAATAATGCTCTTGTCACGTACATAGATGTGTTCTCATCTATATCAGGTTCTGTTAAATAAGGAAATCTGTTTAAATGTTATTAGGCACATTACAAAAACTGTTGAGTAAAAGGATATTCACACCATTGTATATAACTATACTGTATTATATAAGAACTGAAATCAGGAGCTGACATGTAGCTCGTTTGCAGGGTTTCCTTGATACAGTAACAGGAAAAACTGTTTTAGTTCTTCATCAATGGCATTGAACCGCTTTAAGGTATTCCAGGTTTTATTTTCAGGAGTTACTAATTGATAAAAAGAAAAAAAATTGACAAGAAATTGAAGAAAACAAAGATGGTCTAATATTTTATGTTACTGATTGTTCTCTTCTCATTGCTTCACATTCTGGTGGAATGCAGAGTGTGACATTTATCCTCTACTGAAGTATTAACACCCTCTCATCCTTTTTTAACAGAGCATGGATGGACAGTAGCAGAAGGGTCCCAACTACACAGACTATCACAGTGAAATAGTTGCTCAGTAAACAAAATTCTTGTGCAACTATGTTTTAATGCCCTCCTCATGTTTTCCCATCGATCTGCTAAAGAACTTTATAGAATTCACTTTATAGAAAATACAGGAAACAGAAATGGTTTACTTGGACCTCCAGATTAGGAGGACAGATCTGGACATAGAAATACTGGAGCACAAGTTATATGTGGGTGGGGGTCACAGGTGAATCATATTAACTATTAGAATGTTAACTACTGTAACGATACAAAAACTAACTTTTTATTTGTAAGAAATAAAGATGACCAAAAGAAATGCGTATTGTATGTTTTTATTGCCCGCTGTGATGGTGACTTAGACTCTGAAATGATTTTGGCAGATGTTTTCTGTCACTGCTCTGCCTACCGGATAGCAGGAATCATCCTGAGGTGACGGAGGCTCTTTCCTGTACTGTTTAGTGGATTTATTAGAGTGGATTAAACAATGAAGACGAGTGAATTATTGTGCAAACCTTTAGGTTACTGACCACATTACAGTCTGTTGCTTCAGTAAGATCATACATCTGAGAGTCAGGAACAGACCCAGACCTCCACATCAGAAATATAGTCTACAGCATCACACATGATCTGGACTGATGTTAGTTTTTCCATGATGCAGTCTTTAACATGTTTAAACAGTGGTCAGTCTACATGTACCTTGATGGGAATGTGGGAACCATCTATGCAGCCGATTACATTGACAAATCCTAAAAGAAATATATGTAAGTTAATAATCAAAATTCTGAGGTTGCAGCAAAATGTCATTAAGGGAATATAATTTCAAATTAATTTATCAGATTTCTGCATCATTCACCTGCAGTCCTGTGGAACTCCTCCTCGATGATTCTGATGGATTTATTTCCAGGAAAATAGACAAACTGGGGTAAAAGTTTCAAGGCGAGGGGCACTGAGCATCTCCCACATTGTATAGAAAAACTACCTCTTGCAAATAAAAAATAAAAAAACTGACCGGAGCGCTGCTGAAGATGTAAGGATGGATCAGGTCGTGGATGGGTGGGTGTGATGGATCGGGACGTGAACCTGTACCAATCATAAAGAGAACTGTCTGGATGTGACGGAACATCTGAATGTGATACAAAAATGTTTACCTCGCTTCATGAAACTGGTCAGGGTTACTGCTCTAACTCTGGGTTAAGTTACCTCCCTTTGTGAACCAAAAACTCTTGTTTTCCCTTATTTCAAGGTTGACTTACCCAGGTTTTTCCACTAAACCTGCTTTGTGAAATGGGCCCAGTGTGTATAAGTCACTGGCCTTTCATCCAGACAATTCTGCAACCTCTCGTCCATAGCCAGCTGGAATAGGCTACAGCAGACCCGTGACCCGCAAGGTGGATAAGCAGCTTGTAGACAAGAAAGTGAATTGATGGAACCCTAATGTAACATATAGTAAGTATCAAATGCATGTTTGTGTTGGTACTGAAATAAAAATGTTGCGTATTGCTGTTGTCTAGAAACCCTGTTGACAGATTTCAGCTGATTCCTCACTGTTACTGCATTTGGCAGGTTCAGTGCCTTCCATCCAGAGACCAAAACCCTTTGCACAGAGACTATGGTTTCATTAGAATGCAGCCTGGAAGCAACACAGTGGCATTCATCATAGCACAGAACTCAGGTAGTTACACTCATGTAAACTACAGGCTGCCTTGTTATTAACCAGACTCCTACTTGTATTTCTGGAATATCTTGAGACAATCGGTCCAGATGTTCATTTCTCGGACACTTAATCACTTGCTTAGTGGGAGTATATGAATTTTAAATGCTTCTTGCAATGCATTTTGCTTTTCATGGCATTATGACTCAGAGGTGGGTGTATTACCAAAGGAAGGCCAGTCTGCAGAAATTTCCAACTTGTTTTGCCAGTGCACCACTGTCCAATGCCTAAAATGCAGTGAGATCTGACTTCAGAGAAAAATGATGTAGGAACATTGTAAGTTTCACCCATTTGGTTGTGTTGCCTTTGTCCACTTTTGCCTGCAGCATACATAGACCAGATTACAGCTCAGCAACTACTCTCAAGCATACTACTCATTAAAACTTGTAGAAGAATTAGCTGTACAGAAAACACAATTGTTTTTACTTCACTACTGACTTGTTTTGACTATTGAGCGTTGGTTATTATAATCAGGGTCCTGTCTGTTTGCATTCTTTGCTGGCAGTTTCATGCGGATATGTCATGACGTGTGACTGACACATCACAGAAAAGAACTGCTGTAATTAAAAGTTATAGACTGTAATATCGCTTCACCTTAAAACCACTTACACAGTGCGCCCTCGTTCTTTGCTGTTGACGCATTCCAGGAAACACGCGATTAATGAATTCCGCGATAGAGCGAAGAACTATGTATCTTATTATTTATGGTAATTTAAACATTTATGAACCTTCCCCATACTTATATTAAACCACCTTCTATCTGTATTACCTTTTCCTACACTAATATCGACTATTTAAAGCTCGTCTTTGTCTCACGAAAGTCCGAGACTCACTCACAGAAAGTTGTGCACTTCCAGTTGCCGTCAGTCAATAGAATGAGCGTAAGGTATCACATGACTACCTACTAAAAATCCGCAACGAGGTGGAGTTGCAATCGTTGATGCACAAATGCACGAGGGCACACTGTATATTGTTTTGCCTTTTCAAGACACACACACCCACACACATTGAACCCGTTTTTTTTTTTATGCAGTTCTGGTGGAAATTGAAGAGAGCGAGCTGACAGCACCGCAGATAAACCTGTATAACAAGGATTAACCAGAATTTATTTTGCCCAAGAGGCACGTGTCCCGCAAGTGAAGCTCCTTCTCTGATCATGATCTTCTCCATATTTATCATTCATCAGTTTATAACACATTGTTCAATTCACCTCATCCCCTTTTTTATATCTTTTAGATTTCTAGAGTGTTTCAAATGTGGGCAGATGGAAGGTTGGGGCAGAGCATTTCCATGGCAACAACCAGCAACTGCTGTAGCATTTGCCCTTCACCTACCGTTGGTCATGTTGACCCAACAGGCTGGTCAACTCCTTGTACAGTACATAGAAATGCATCAGGCAGGTAAAATAATGGTTACTAAATAAGGTTGATCTATAAAAGCAGTGGACAGATTAAAGTAGATTAAAAGAATAATATATGGAAATGATATAAGGAATGTGGTAAAAATAAAAGTATCTCTAACTTCTTTTCGAAAATCTACTTCATTAGGTAAATTGTACTATGTATTACAATTCTGTCTTATTTAGGTACTGCAGTGGCTAAGGGTTAATGTGACAGTCTTAAAGATTAGGGACCTTTAAATTGTCTTTTTACAAAACTTCACTTCACCAAAAAGTGAGTCAAGTGTATTTCATAACATTTGTTACATATTTTAAATCCTTCTTTGGTAAATATTTTGTGGTCTTCTTCTATCCTGCCTTTGTGTCACAATACCGCCACTTAAAATTCCTTGACAGGATAAAATAAGCAAGACCCACTCATGGGACAAAAAAAAACTTCTCCAAAACATTGGCAAAGGGCATAAACTCCAGTGGGAACCTTGAATCTCAAAAATAGACTTTGTACTGCATTTCCATGAGGTTGTTGTACTTACTGGTCTTTCAGTGTGGATGCTTGTAATGTTTCAAGAATTTTCCAAATTATCCACCAAGGAGGGAATGATTTAAGCATAGATTGGACTACACAAGAACTAAAGGACTACTAGATACACACACGTACATACATATACACTCTATGCACACGTATGCACTCTCATTACTGCCTTGTTTATAAAGATATGAATGTCAGTACACCCTGTTATTTTAGAATTTCACAAAGATTGAAAACTAAACATGCCAAATCTTTCAGGAGTCAATTTTGTTTGCAATTGACTTAGTGCATTGTAGGCATTCCCGTGATTTATTTAATTTTAATATTCTTGCTTTGTTGCAATTTCATGTATTGACGTAGTAGCAAATGAAAAGTTGAATGATATACTAGCATGGTTATAATAATGCTGCTAAGTGCAAATAAATCAAAATGTCAATAAAAAAAGTGAAGATTTTGTTGAGTTTATTAAAAAAAGTGCTCAAACACAAACATTATCACTCAGAAAGCACAATGTAGTGGCAGTCTTTATACTGCAGTGGCTTCAGTTTAGAAAGACAGTCAAAACTTAAAAAATGTAATAAACTTTACGACTCGAAAACAAAATCTGTATTACCACATACGTGGATAGAGATAGAGCCATTCTTCGGTCCTTAAGCCCTTCTAAGACACAGTCTCTGCTTAGGTTAAAAAAATATGATTTACTATAATGTAAGTCAATCCCACAAAGAGTGAGCCGGTGATCCCTCCTGATTTCCATTTTTCCAGACTCAAAACACTCACAAAAGCCTGCCGGGTGAGCCTCAATCAATTCCAAACATGGCTCTCTCACTCTTACATTTGCTTTTCTGAGACAAACATAGAAACATTAACCATTTCATGTCATTTTCACATCCAACTTTCAACCCTCATACATTTCAGGTACAACACTGGATAAGCTTGATTTACTGCACCGGTGTAAGCATTGTGAGAATATGTAGGAGTGGAGTGACATGACTGCTCTTGTACACCAGTGTGACTACTCTTTGGATGAAGAGCAATCACTCACAGACGCATCTGAAAACACACCATGCTGATGAAACATTTGCTGATGGCCAATCAGTGACAGTCATCTACTGGTTGACTCACTTCCCAGTCTGAGTTTTCAATCTCATTCATCCAGCTGATGATGATTCCTGTGCAGAACGTCTTGTCTGTTCACGGTTCCTTCATGATGTAGACGTAGACTGTAGTGAGGAGGTATTTCAGGGACTCAGTGGTAGAGGAAAACCAGCTGTGTTCAGGTGTGAGATTCTTCTTTATCACACATTTTGTGATCTCCGCCTGATCAATAGAAATGTTTAAAAAATGTATTTGATTGAAAATTACAGTATAATTGCTTATATGCATTTTTAAACAATCAATTTCTGTACACCTCTAAAGGAAACATACCCTTTTTCAGACAAGTTTCCAAAATGAAGGAGAAACACTGAAAAACATTCAAACAAAATGTTCTAATTTTCTAAGTCTTTGACATTCAGTCGAGATTCTAACCACAATGAATTGTGGCCCAACATTGTGACTTCAGAGTGCAAGAGTCTGGTCACTGTTGAGTAACTGCAATATTTTATCATCAGGAAAGAATGGGACAGAATCCCAAATTAACCCCCGACTGTTGTTCAAAAAAAAAATTAAAGCAACACAACAGTAATCATGAATGTAAGATTTCTGAAAGTTTTTAAAGGCATAAAATTGATAAGCCTGAAAAAGTTGCAGTTAGAACATTAAAATTATCGTATACTGCATTCAATTACACTTCAAAGTTGAAATTTAGTCAAAAAATGAGGTTAAAAAATTACATTTTTATTGACATTTTGCCTCATGTCCCAAATTTATGGACTGAGGCTGTAAAATAACACCTGAGGGTTAAGAACTAGACTGCATACACAGACATGCTCGTAGTTTTATATGCCAGTTTTCAGTAGACCTTAACATTAACATGCTGAGATACAGTATTTACAGTGATGTTAACCTGCTGTTTAGTAGGTAAAAGTCTAATCATCTTTCACCGTTTGTGAATTCACATTTGTGAATTACATCGAAACACACTGAGGTGGTGTGTTTATTATTATTTAGCGTATTGATTCAAATTATTACCATTCAATGAATGTTGTTTTAGCCAATAAAACAACATTAACTGCTGCACCAGGTCAACCAAAAGGAAGCTACTGGATCTACATTTCGGTGTGAGCAATCATCAAATTTAAAATACGCTGCCTCAGGCTGTAAGAGCTCATGCCACCAGCTAGACTGCTCAAAAAAATTAAAAGAACAACTGAAATGTAGCACAAATCAGTTCAGCATTGAGAATAGCAATCTGTCCACGTAAGAAGCGCAAGTGATTGTGAATCATTTTCACCTACTTTAATGCAAATGACAGTGGAAACAGGTGCAATGGAGAACCACAAGCAAGACCCCGTAAAAGGGAAAAGTGTCACTTTAGCAAACAGGAAGCTGATCCCCCCTTATGCTTCTGGACCGATTCCCCTCTCGTTTTGTGTTTTGCTGATATGCTTTTAATTAATGGTATCTGAGTCTGTGCCTATAGCCAAGTCAGGTCATTCAGGTGGTGAACCTCCTTCAGGTTCCAAGGTGTGCGAGGTTTCCCTGCAAAGTCTCACGAATATAGAAGTGATACCAGGAGACCGGCCTTTACATGAGGAAAGCTGAACAGGGGATCAACCCAGTAGGCGGGTAAGGCCAGTGGTGACTAGGCCCAGCCATGAGTTCAGTTGACATAAATTTACATCTAGCCTCGCCTTTCAAAAGTGACACATATGTTATGACATATATTCAGCCAGTGGCACAGTATCAGTGCCATTCCTTGCTTCTGATTGAGTGGGCAGATGGCATTCTACCTCGAGTTGGATACAATGAGTTGGATCTGGAGAAGGGATGAAATCCTGAGAGCTCAAGTTGTTGCAGTGGACCTTGGGTTCATCCTGGTGCAGGACAATGCCAATAGCCAGAATGTGTATGCATGTCCTGGAAAATGAAAGCATTAATGCCATCGACTGGCCCTCACTTTCCCCAGAACTAAATCCAGCTGAACACCTATGTAACATTTTGTATTGGTGCATCTGACCCAAGTACCACCACAGACCATCCAGAAGTTCACTGATGCTCATCAGAGCATCAGTTCATCAGAGCATCAGTGAGAATAAAGTACTATTGTGTAAATTATTTTGAAAGATTTTCAGGACAAAAAAAATTCTTCATCAAGATCCAATCTCGGATTCAAGTGTTCCCTTAATTCTTTGGAGCAGCATACTGTACATATTCTCTATTAACAGGATAGAAAACCAGAATGTTGCCAGCATTTTCATTCTATTTTTAAGGTCACACTTCTGTCATTTCATAAAGTAGTCACAAGCAATAGCACAAACACCAGCATCCACTTACCCATCCTCCACGTCTCTTCAGCCAGGGAACTAGAAATTTGCGAACAAACTGCCCTAGACTGTCCACTAAAATGTGAATTGTTGTTGGATGGCCTTGTCTGACACAGTCCACTGCTAACGCTCCAGCTACTGCATACATGGACACCACCTTACCCCACGTTATACCTACAACCAGGAAAACAGACATCATTGAGTTACATTCATGTCTCTGCGTTGATGGACAGATGGAAGAGTTCTGATGCCCACTCTGAAACATGAACATCGTCTATTCACTTAAAAATACATTTTAACAAGTACATACAAAACAGGAATTTGTGGCATCACAGCTTGGTTCAAAGCCAGCCCAATCATGACCTTATTTGTAAATTGGATGAATATTATGTTGAAACCTAAAGCCTGTTGCTCAAAAAATGAAAGAGGACAGCTCAAATGAAAGAAGACAGTGGTAAGGAATGGTACAGGTACCAGGTTATTCAGCTCCGTTTGCACTTTATATTTAATTCTGAAGTTTGTGTGTGTTCTTCAATCTTACATAAAGGCTTTAAACATATTTGCCTACATCTACTTTTATTTATGGTAAAAGAGCTTGCTGTGCACTCAGTTAACTAATATCCTGCATTGAAAATTGATAAAAATTGAAAATGTGGACATGGGGGCCGACCACAAGACACAAGCTGGACTTGGTTTCGGACCTTTTACTAAGAGGAAATTTTAATAACTGGACCTCCCTGACTTTTAATTGAATACTCTCGTTTTAAATGATAAAAAATATGAAAAGCCCAATTCATTCAAATTCATACACTCTAGATCTGTTACTTGGGGAGAAAGGTAACATGAAACCACTTCAAAATACAAAGAAATTATTAGTCACACCCTTCTAAACACATTTGGATGAGATGTTTAAACTACCATAATTCAAGTTGATATTAATCAACTATGAAAGAGGTTGCAGTCATAGTTGCTTGATAAGTGAGAACGGGGAAAAAACAAACATTTTATTCACATTTTAATCTTGGCCTCAAGTTCTCCTGGTTATTCTTTGCTCTTTCTGAATAAACGTTTTGTGGCCTCACACAAAGTATGTGGGACAAGTGGTGGACCTTGCACTGAAATAAACTGCAAATAACAGGTTTAAGTCAAGAAACTGTGCATTTGTGTTGTAGATAACAAGTTTTACCAGTTGTAAATTAAAACGAGTAAGACTCTTGTCTGTGCTGTGAGGTGGGGAGAAATCAGAAAAAATGTTCATTCAATGACGGACTTGAGAGACAAGAATCTAAAAAAATGGCCAAATCTGTGTCATCCTTTCAATATAATCAATATAGTTTGTTAATGAAGTGCAACTGGTCATTTCCAAGTAGTTTCCAGGTCAGCAGGACTGTTACAATGACCATTAGTGATGCACGGCAGCCCATAACAGTATTAGCCTCCTTAGGTCAGCTTACATCATCATGACTGTTCCTGAACCACAGTGACTGACTGTAGCTATAAAGGGATTGAGCTCTGAGCAAGCTTAAGTGAGATAACTACCCGTGGAAGCTGTCAGAGTACGTCATGTCTCGTTCCATACTGAGAAACAGGCCGAGAATAGAGACAAGATTGTCAGGGATAAGGCTGGAGACAGGGAGGGAGGAAAGAGAAAGAGCAGGAGTGGGAGGCAGGCAGAGATAGATGGAGGAGAGACAAGCCATGTTGATTTTATGGAGGGAGACCACAGAACAGACGGCCACTAAACCATATCCAAAGAATGTGGTTATGAGACGTCCTGGACACTTATTTCCTTTGGTCTCTAGATTAAGCTTTTGGAACCATGACAAATAGCTAAGAAAGCAGTCATAAAATAAACTCTGGACAGCAGGAAAAATAAACTTAGATGGTTTTTTTTAATTTCTAGCCATGATTTAACCCATTCCATTGGACAAGGGCAGCCCGAGTTCACCAGTGTGTCCCAGTTTTTATTTATACAAAACATTGTGGTTGAATGATCTAATCTAATCCCAAAGGCTCAAACCGGGGACGCATACTTTACAAATTATGCCTGTTGTCAGGACAATTTAAAACAAGTCACCACAAACAAATTCAAGCAAAGACATGGAGTCTAAAAGTGACTTTAAACCAGTAAAGGCTGACAAAGAAAAAAGAACCGCAGCCAGGATAGCTGTTCTGTGATTCTGCGGGTATTTGAGCTACATGATAAAATCACCCTGTTAACAGTGACTTTATTACTCATTATACTGATGTTCTACAACTGTGATGTTAACATTTTTTAATTAGAAATACTCATTTAGTACAGCGAACCCGAACCCTTTTTGCACGACGGACCGGTTTCATCTAAGACAATATTTTCAAGGACCGGCCTTCATTTGCTTGATAATCACTAATGATGTCAGGACAGCTGTAGTCTAATAATAAATCATTCGCAGTAGTTTTATGTAAAATGCAGACATCAACAGACAATAAACCTTTTTTCATAAATTCATAATCAACATCCCTGTAAACAAAATAATTGTAAGAAATAATTATACTAAAAACTCGATTGAAGTGACTGCACTGACAGACACATGCATTCGTTTGTGCGTCATTCCGCACAGACGTCACTTTTCAAAATATGTCAAAATAAAAAATCTTTCAGACAGAAATAAAACCGAAGTAATGTAAATTATTTTTCTTTCTGTGCGGAGCGGTACCAAATGACCCACGGACTGGTAACGGTCCGTGGCCCGGGAGTTATGGACAACTGATTTATTACATCTAAGGCTAGTGTGATCCGCTTGTGGACCACTAGTTAAAAGAACTATGGATCAAGGCTCCATGGTTTGACAATTTTGGGTCAACAGCCGATAAGAATTTGACCTGGAGGGGTCAGTAGGTAACTACAGGGCCAACATGTAGAAGAATAAACAAACATTTGCCTGTATTTTTATGTCTTTGGACTGTGGGAAGAAACAATATAAAAAGGCAGTTTATTTAGCTTTTTTAAACAGTTAAGTTTATTGGATTTCCTGTAAGTCTACTGTGATTTTACTGAAGACAAAACAGACATACCTGTTTACTGTTCTCGTAAATTGCATAAATAATGACCACCTTGGAAAGCAACCAATGTGTTTCATTGTCGTCATCACCCCTTTCATCAAAGCCATGCGTACCTGTTGAGAAGATCTCTGTTGCCACACTGATAAAGGCATCTGAAACCATGCTCTCCATGGCAACAGAAATGTTGAGCTGGCGTGCCACGTTCCTGTACAAGCTGGGCTGTATGAGCTCCAGCTCATTGCCTTCGTAACAGAGCAAGGTCAAAGAAGAAAAAAGCATCAACAAATTTGGGAATGATCAGAAACTCAATGAAAAAGAAAAGGAATTGTATAAACTATTATGTTTAAATAGAAATAGTTTTTCAAGTTACCAAGTCATGCAACCAATACAGACTGTTGGAGAGCTTTTAGGATGTAAAGACAAAGTATGTCTCTGCTGGTGATTTTTAAAGACTGACTACATTAGCTGCTGTTTTAAGTGAGTTCAGGTCATCCAAGATTCAAATGTACAGTAAACTTTTAATAAATCATTTCAGAACTGAAGTTTTTAAGTCTAGTTTCTTGTGTATAAATTATCCATTCTGGCTCTGCTGAGTCATCTCTGTTCTCGGCCCACAATTTTCTAAAAGTAGATTAGAAAGCAGTAACTCAGTCTCTAAGATGCAAAAGCAGCCGACACCAGACAGACTCACGCTTGAGGCACATTTGATCAACAGCTGTACTGACTGCTTTGAAAGCAATTAATCAATCTATGCTAGGCCGCAGATTTTTAGAACTTGAGTTTTTAGTCTTGAAATAAAAACATTTGTAATTTTTAACCTGCTCTTAAAAATCACATATTAAACTTTCATTTAAGATTCTTGTAAGATAATGTATGATAAAAAATTGCACAATATTTTGTGGATGGCACAGGCGTTCTTGTGGAGATCCATAATTTTGTTTAAAAAATTTTATTTTTTTTTCAACATTGTGACGTGCTATGTCTCTAACATAACAGACTGTGATGAGAACACTGATCTATTCTCCCTGAACATACAATTCTCAGAGCAGAAATTAAACATATGATTGTGTCTTTGGGACTCACATATACATATTACAAATCATGTTGTTGCAGATTACTCTTACCAAGACAGAGAAGGACCAAAGACACCTCTGAGAGTGCTGCACTTGATGGACAAAGGTTTAGTTCTGTTTTGGACCATCCCAGTCCATTCTGGTTGAGTCTGGAGAGTATGTAGTCTCTACACAGCGCTTTAGACTGGGACACCAGCTCCCTCTCAGTCAATGACCGGTCAAACACATCCAAAACCTCCGCAGCAAACACTGAGGACTTCCGCAGGACGTCCATGTCCGTCCTGCAGGAGGCCCAGGTCAGACAGCTGTCTCAGGTCAGAGAGCCGTCTGACCTCCTCAGATCAGCTGTATCTCAGAGTCCTCTCTGAATCCCGAAGGAACAAGTGCAATGGTCAGTGGGGAAGCTGTGGGGAAGGGGGAAATGATTATCAAGACAGAGTTAAACACAACTGATGGTGAAACAGACTTGGATAAATCTTGAGATGTGTCTTTCAGATAGGGAGACAAACTGGTGCCAAATAGTAAGCAATTGTGAGATTATATCAGTAACTCTTCCTGTTGTCATTTATAAGAACTGCAGTTATGCTGCACATAAAGCTCCAGGATCTAAAACAGACACTTACATAAGATTATGTTGGAGGCGTTAATGTTTTGAGTCACATGCTGGGATACTTAAAATATTGCTACATTTCTCAGATTATGCAACAACAAACTGAGATCACAAGATGACGAGAAAAATTTTGTTGTTACGCTGATTTCAAAATTTAAAAAAAAAAAAAAAAAAGCAAACAATTGAACCGGATTAAGAAAATATATTGATTAACAATGCAGGTTGTTTAATACAAGGAACAAGCTTACCTGTATCATTGCATTCATCCTGAGATGTCCCCTCCAATTAGTTAAATCACAAACCCCCTCAGTGTGTTTCTGTCGTGTTCCAGCCAAAAGTCACGGGAGACGCGTCGCGTCTTCTTTAACAGAACCAGTTCCACAATTAAGACACAGCTGATTGAAAATCTGTCTCAGGTTTTATTCCCATTAGAGCTCATAGTCTGGTCGTCGTACTTGTTCCCCCGAGAAACACTATCTCAAATACAGTTGGACACCGAATGGAGCCGCCTACCTGTTGTTCCACCTTCCCATTGGCGCGTTACGCATGCGTTGGTTTTCCAGCTCTGCGCAGCCCTGAGGTGGAGTCACACTCCTCGGACACACACAGAGCTCTCACCGCCGCACAGAAGAAGACTAATCAACGATTGGTAATCAGCCAGTTGAACAGTTTGTTTATTACATTTTTATCCGATCAATAATTTACATTCACATAATCTATAGAAAATTTTCAATTGTTTCATGCAGATGCAATGTCACATGTGAGGAATTAAATCAATCGTTCACGTCAAGGTGCAGAAGTGTGACATTTCTAATCTCATTCAGACTAGGTAAATATAGATGTCCCAGTCTGCAACCAGTCAAGTTAATTGGGGTTCATGTTGTCCATAAATGATGGTCTAATTAAATAACAACAACAACAACATTATAATCATAATAAAAACTTTATTTTTAAAGCTTTTTTTAAAAGCAATGTTTGAAAGTGCTTCATTAAGAACAAATAAAATACAACCCAAAAAAAGTATAATGAACAAATAAAACAATTTTTAAAATGAACATAATAAATGAAATGCGCATAATACACAAAATCCCTTTTTTCTGAGAATGATGGGTGGCATTAACCCATTGAAATAAAATAAAAACATATTTCACATGTGTTTTGTATCTTTTGAGAGATGATTTTAATGTCAGTTGTGATGTCTTTTGTATAAATTACTCATGTACAAGATTCCAGGGGGTTCAGTCCATGGTTTTCAACTTGGACTTTGGGATAAGTAACAGGCTCCAGAAGATTTTGAGCTACATGCTGGTAAATAATGAATTGGGAGCTCACACGGGTAGCAGGTAGTTGCTGAAAGGCTACAGATTTAAAAAAAGTCAACTAAGGGAAAACTAATTCCAGGAAGGGATCTGATCGGGCTGCAGAGGCGTGGACAGCTCAACATGAAGATAGCTTTGAGGCCTTAAAGACAAAGTTTCATCCACTTTTATAAGGGAAATTCTTCCTACTATAGTTACTAATTTTCTCAAAAATTAGAAATCATGGACACGGTGTGATCAATCACTTCTCTTTAATGCATGCCAGTATGGAGAGCAGCACTTCAAGAGTGTTACTCTGACAATTGTAACAGTATTTTATCGTACGCTGACCTGACACTTTATTAGGTGCACCTTTCTAGTACCGGGTTGGACCCTCTTTTGCCTTCAGAACCACCTTAATCCTTTGTGGCATAGATTCAACAAGATACTGTAAACATTTCTCAGAGAGTTTGGTCCATTCTGGCATGATACTATCATGCAGATGTTTTGGGTAAATTCACTATAGCTGTCCTACACAAGACGAATGTGTCTTAATTTTAGAGTGGATTTATTAGTTTGGTGTCTTCATTCAGAGCAAGGAAGGAGCTTTGAGAGTAACTAGCTCTGCATGTTGTCCCGCACTACTCTATACTATTTTGTAGGTGATTAGACAGACAGGCAAACAGACCGGCAGGTCCTCCTCTTCTGTGTTCTGGTTTTCTCTCTGTCCTGTTTTGTCCCAGTGTCACTGGGTGATTTATTTAAGGGTATTTGGTTGACTCCACTCCTAGGTAGGCCTCAGCCCTGTTCTCATCCCCTTTCATGTCCAAGTACTGATTTCTGTTTAACCACTGTGTGACTTTAAGTGTTTTTTTTTCCTTGCGTTTTGTCAACAAAGATTTGTTTTAATTGAACACTGCCTCGCCCCTGTGATATGAACTAAACTGTGTGACTTTATTGTCATAAATCATAGTACAGGATTTCCTAGGGTGCAATTCCCCAGGTGATGTTGTTGGATCTTTTCAAAAAAATCCGTATAATCCCCATTCCACATTACTGTACCTCACCACAAGTGTGTCAAACCAATGAAGGAAAAACAATCTTCATCTATGCACATGGAGAACCATGTAGGACTAAAATCACTGCTCATACAATCCAAACAGCTGTGCATACTTTTATTTTTACATACATTATCTTGTAATGCAATTATAATTCTGCAAGCATATCCATCCATGTTCACTTATTATCTGGGACTTTGTTAACATGTCATGGGAACCTGATGAATTGAGCTTTAAACTGCTTGCAATAAATTGATGAATTGAGTGTATTTATCTGGATGAAATGCAACAACAGTGTCAAACTGAACACTTCAATTATGACGAAGTTGTCATTTAAGGAAATTATTTTTGCTTTAAGTATGATGACATATCCGCTGCACCCAGTTCTGTTTTGAATTTAAACATTTGGCCTGTAGGCGTCGCTGTTACGTTTTCTTGAGGTCATCACCTTTTAATCAAGAGTTGATGTGTTTCTTCAAAACGCATACAGTGCCTTGCGAAAGTATTGGCCCCCCACAAGAACTTTTTGACATTTTGCCACATTTCAGGCTTCAAACTTAAAGATAACTGAAAATATTTTTCATGAATCAACAACATGTGAGACACAAACCTGAGGTGGAACCAAATTTATTCAACATTTTATATTGTGTTTACAAATAAAAAACTGAAAAGTAGGATGTGCAAAAATATTGGCCCCCTGTTCTCTCAGCTCAACTAACCGACTCCAGAAGTTCCCTGATGACTTCTGAATGATCCAATGTTGACCTAAATGACAAACAATGACAGAGTTCACCTATGTGTCATTTGGTCTCACATTTGCACATCCTACTTTTCAGGGGTTTTTTTTATTTTTAAAGACAATATAAAATGTTGAATAAATTTGGTTCCACTTCACGATTGTGTCTCACATGTTGTTGATTCTTCAAAAATATTTTCAGTTTGTTATCTTTTAGTTTGAAGCCTGAAATGTGGTAAAATATCAACAAGTTTTTTGGGGGGCAATACTTTCACAAGGCACTGTATTATACAGCAATGAGTATTACACAATAACACTTTAGAGCAGATAATGTAATTTATAGATGTACTTTTCACCAAAGTATGTCTCTTGTAATTCTTGTGTATACTAAGGAAAAGCACTTATTAATTATTTTGTATTTAACTGTATATTATCAAACTCTTTGACCATTTTGCCTTTCATATTTAGACTTTCCCATATGATAGTAGATGTGAGCAAAGTTTTTCAGATTACGAGAATTAATATGACAGATAGATCAGACACATAATTGAACAGAGCAGCAACTAACATCACTGCAATTAGACTCAATTCACTCACTTGTCCAGACTCAGATTAATAATTGGGGCCCCTGTGGAAAATAAAAAAAACACATATGCTCATCAGACAATGTGAATAAAATCACTGAGGTTAAAACTAATATTTGTGAGAGCTATACTTCATAATATCTACAAACTTAAATTCTTGTTGCTCAAGTTTTTAACTTTTGGATTTGTGAATTTAAAGAGACACAGACTATCAAAAGTAATTAAACTCAAAAGTGTCATTGTACTGTGTAGTCTACCAAGTTATTTGACATCCTAGAGAAAGGATGGTATTTCAGCAATTAGTGACAGGCATGTTAATGTGTTGGTTTCTAAAGACAAGTCTGAAAAACAGACTCTTGTAGTCATTATTCATGTGTTTAAATATGAAACCTGAACAAGTAAACAGCACAGTTCATGTTATTTCAAGGTTAATAGTTGTATAACTATAAAACTAAATTATGAAACTCTTGTGACTAGATATCACTGCTAAATTTCACAAATTCCCCTCACGTATAAATTAACACCCACGTTCATGTTCATTCATTACTTTCCAGCAACCAAACCATGGTCTGTCACATCTGGAGGCATTTGGCCTAACTCTTCTCGATTAACTAATTGAGGGCGACTGGTGTGTCCCGAGGCTGCTGTCTATACTCTGCTTATGCTATCAGGCAAAGAACTATGGTCCACGGACAATGTCATGTTGTCAAGTTGTTTGCTCGTTGTTTAACAGACTGTGCCATTGGGCTAAACCTATAGTTAAGTTAAACTGTCACAAGACCGTGATTGACAGGGAGTGTGTTGTAGTGTGTGGACTATTGGTTCCAATGAAAATGATTGACCACAAAGTTAAAACATAGACATCAACACTAAGATTCAATGTTGCAAAATAAAAAAAGCATGTGAAGTAAAAGTTTTGCTTTGTATGATAATAGTCATCTTATAATTACAGTAGTCTTTCATAAGCCACATTTCAAGGGGCTAACTGTATGTCCACCCGGCCCTTGGTTCTGTTTGATACTTGTATCTGTTTAAAAAGTTTAAGAATTCTATTTCTCATCTTCAAGTGTCCATTTAATAGTCTGGTTGAGTTTCACGGTTTCTCTGGATCACACGTCCCGGATGAAATCACTACCGTTCTGTTGTCCACTGTTGGACAACATTTCTAATGGACCGATTTCATTTTTTAAAAAAAATCTAAATCACCGTTAATGTAGTCTTTTCTTTTGCCCCCTTTTACTCTATGTATTTATTTATTTATTTATTTATTTTTGGGACGCGTTGTTTCCTTACAGTCGGCCTCGGATTGTCGGCCATGTGCCAAAGTCATCAACTACGTAAACAAACGTGGACTACTCCTTCCTCATTTCTCATCTCCTAGAACGAATTCCTTTCATTCCTTTAAACACTTCAGCTAGTACATGTGAGGCGATGTACATTTCAAGATCCATCCATGTATCACACCCACTATCGACAGTTGTTGGCGAACAGGTAGAACCAGAGGTACAGGAGAGACTGTCACAGTTGTAAGAACCGGACTGGAACCCGGCCCGACTTTGACGCTGCAGAAAGGGATGGGCAACAAGTGGCAGGCCATGTGTGAAACGATGATGAACGATTTCACCTTTAGCATAAATCAAGTTTGGGCAACAGCATTTTTTTTTCTCCCTCCATTGGCATAAGAAGAACATGTTTCTATGTTTTCATATTATTCCCTGTTTTAATTTACTAAATCCGAGTAAATCGCATTTGTCACCACATGTTTCTAATCTGGCAGTCATTGGTCGACAATGGAGCCGCACAAGTGAATGAGACAGGCCAATCACGAACAAGCTAAGTGAGGACAGGGGGGCGGGGCTTCGCCTTGAAACAAGGTGTGGTTGTGAAACTGTCGCTGTCCATAGAATTACCTGTGGTGTAAATTGAGTTGAATGATCGCTCTCATACCTCTCATAGCTGGACCCTCATTCAAACCTCTTCACCCCATTTCAGCTCTTGTTGGACATCAGATATTTCAAACATTGAACATTTGCGGACAAGCCAAAGGATACTTACCCAGGGAGGGGGATTTTGATGCATGTATTTGTTATTTATTTTTTTGTTCTGATCACTTTCACTGGTGCTGTGGATCTATTTTGAGTGCGCATTGAGCGCTGCTCGTCTCGGCCGGTACGTGAGTGAGACGTGACGATTTGCGCTCAGCAGGTGAGTCACTATCAACAGGGAGCGATCCCATAATCAAATCTGTGCTGCTCTGGTCAATAAAAATTACTGATTTCACTCATGCTGTCAGACTTTCACGGTTCAGCGTGATTTAACTGGATAAAATAGACTTAAATGAGCTACTTTCCTTGTGTAGTTTCACACCCTGGGAACTGAGGTAGGTTGGTTTGACTTGAGAAGGCCCAGTTCTTTGCCTCACCTGTTAGACTTGCTCTGTTAGTCAGCGGGAGACTATTTGGTTGGCTTTAGTCCGTCATTCCCCTTTGGATGTGTCACACTTTTACACAGTTCATATATTTCCTTTTTTTTTTTTTTCTTTTTTTGTACAGAAGTAATTCTTTTGTGACTTGAGTAAAATATAGCTTTTGTGTTTATGAATTATAGCTTGAATTCTGTGCTGCTCATGAGAGGAAGTGAAAGGAAGCACCTGTAACCACATTGTTTGTGTAGGTCACGGCTCTCCAAATTAGTTTAAATCAATCCACTGGACTTTAAGATGGTTTCTTGAAGATTATTTCACCTGTCATCCAAGAGGCTTTTTCAGTTCTGGTGGTGGTTTTTCTTGTCAGCTTCTTAACTTTGTGAGGTGTGGTCAGTGTTAACTCTGTGAGACCGTCCACCACCAGAACCGAAGACGCCTCTTGATGAGTAGTTAAAATGTCTTCAATGAATTTTCTTAAAGTCCAGTGTTAAACAACTTTAGACACCTGTAACATATTGTATTTATTCAAAGGTTGTATACCAAGGGACTCTGGGGTGTTTGATGGGCCTATGCAGCTGTCTGTTTATTCAGCAAGTTCACAAGCTTTTGATTTGATCAGTGTGGTTCATTACCTGCTGCTTCTGCACTCTTTTTCCCCCTCAGGGGTTTTATAAGAAAAGACACAAACTGACAAAATGTTCCAAGAGGCAATGTTGAGTATTTTAGAATACCACCGTTACCTGCAGAAAAGAACCGGTGAGTGACCATTTCACTGTAATTGCTTTGCTTAAGAACGAATAAATAACTGGTGATGATCTCCATGATTCTTCCCAAATCTTTGTGTAAGCTACGTTTTTTTCAAAACATGTAACATGTAGAGGCAATGAGGAGTGTGTTTTTATTTTTCATCAGACCCCCGGGTCAAAGATTACCCACTGATGCAGAGTCCTGTAGGAATGACCTCCATCTTGGTGGCTTATACCATTTTTTCGGTGCGCATTGGACCTTGGCTAATGGCAAACCGCAGCCCCTTCCGTCTAAACAACGCCATGATAGTCTACAACCTCACCATGGTTTTACTGAACGCCTATATAGTATATGAGGTGCGTATATGTTTGTGAGGAAGGGGTGACCCATCCCTTGTGATGATGATTTTATGGCATTTATTGAGAATCTCATATATGTCTACATTTGAATTATGATTTATTATTTATTTGGTATAACCGCTGCTAATGTGTTTGACAGTTTTTAATGTCTGGATGGGCTACCACATATACGTGGAGATGTGACCTTATTGACAACTCCAGCAGCCCTCAAACTCTCCGGGTAAGCTGACGAACTCTTTCTCCAATTCACTGCATTCCATTTGTTGTGTCCTGAGACAACCTTGTATGCTGATGACTGCCCCAAGAAGTCAATTTTGTTTGGAGCTGGTGTTCACAGTTAGACTTGACAACTGTTTTTACCCCCCCTCACACACAGATGATTCGAGTCTGCTGGTTGTTTTATTTTTCAAAATACATTGAACTCCTTGACACGGTAAGTACATTTTTATTTTCCTCATAGTCACTTTTTTATAACCTTTTTGCAACATTCCTTTTTAAAGTTTTGTCCATTTCATTTTAGATATTCTTTGTTCTGAGGAAGAAACAAAGTCAGATCACATTTCTACATGTTTTTCATCATTCATTCATGCCCTGGTCTTGGTGGTGGGGCATCACTGTGACTCCTGGTATGTTTTACTCAGCACAACAGCGATGCAAAAAGTTTCATAATTTATTAGAAAGGGATTTTATACCTAAACTTTGCCTAAAACCAAACATGGCTGTTGTGTTTTAGCAATGTACAAGTTTGTGTCCAAGCAAACTCCTACATGCTGTGTTTCTGAGGGTTTTTTTCTTTTGCCTCCATCTAAATGTTGTATAACAAGACAATTTTTAAAAAAAACAACTTTAAGAGCAGTCAGCACAAGCTCTTGCTCCACTTGCTAATTTGTACTTCTATCTGGTCTCCAAGAAACTGCAAGAGCATTTACTCTCAAAGATGTATAAGCATCCAAAGAAACAAATACCAAAACAAGAAATTGGTAATGTCACCATGTCTAGCATTAAAGATGACATGTCTGTGTGCCCCCCCCCCCCCAGCTTCAGGAATGGGTACCTTCCATGCCATGATTAATGCAATTGTCCACGTCATCATGTATTTCTACTATGGACTATCTGCTGCAGGACCTCGCTTCCAGAAATACCTGTGGTGGAAGAAGTACATGACCGCCATCCAGCTTGTATGTCCCCCACCTCCTTCCATCTTTTTCTTTCTCAATCCATCTTTTTCTTTCTCAAATAGTGCCCCCCCCCCAGAGAACATGCTTTTTTGTCATACTAGAACAAAGTGTAATTGCACATCCACTACAGTAGTTAGCAGTGGCGTTCTCCATTATCAGGTGTGCGCAAGGAGTTTTTGCTTGAGGAACTATGAAGAAGCGCCTGTAGCGCTGAGTTACATTTGGAGACGGGGAGAGGCCGGTATGTTTACTGTGTCTGAAAATGCTGGCAGCAGACAGCATGAAGCCAAATAAATTAGGGCGGAACTTAAAGACATTACAAACCAATCATGCTGATAAGCCGTTGGACTTCAGTCAGCGAAAATGTGCTGAATATTGCCAGCAATCAACCCCCTTTGTGAATGATACTTTTGTAAACCAGCGAGCTCTGTTAGCATCATATAAGCTGGCGTACCAAACTGCTCAGTGCTAAAATAAAAACCCAAACCACAACAGAGGAGCTGAAACATTGGGCAGGAGCTGAGAGTTCATTTGTTTTGTAGGTTAAAATGGTTTATATATTGTGCTCCTCAGTTAATGTCGCTGAACTGAAATTGATTTTTTTTTCATTATTTTATTTAATTTTATTTTTCAGTATCAAATGGTACAATAAGTTGGTCAAAAATGATTACAGTGTAAACAAGGTTGTTTTTTTTAATATAAGGCAAATTGATGCACTCACAACTTTTCTGTTATAGACTAAAAAATAATGTTAATGAAATTAGTCTTTGCTATAAATTGACCTATTTTTCTTTTGTTTTCTTTCATGTTAATAAGGATACAGTGTTATGCAGAGGTGTACTTAAGAATTTTATAGACAAGTGATAATTATTTATAGTCACGGCGGAGAGTGGGGGTGCAAATTGTTTTTCTTCTTGCTAGGGGGGGCGCAGCAGAAAATAATTGAGAAGCACTGTTCTAATATTAGCCCTACCGTAGAGGATTTGTTTTTATCAGTCTGTTTTCTGGTTTTGAGGAGTTTTTTTTGTCTGTCAGCAGGGAGAATTGTGCATGTAACGCAAAGGAGAAGTTAAATTTTGATCTAGATATGGAGTTGTTTATTTTTTTACTTTTTTTGATTTACGATTCAGTTTAATTTGTTCAGGGATTTGTTGATGTTTATAGAGATAAGCCTTTTACTAAGAGCTCTCCTATTTCATAACAAAATAGGTCCTCTTTTTCATTACAGTTCTAAGTCTAAATCTGTCCATTCCTGTTGTTATTACAGACGCAGTTTGTTTTGATCGCCCTTCACGCCAGCCAGTTTTACTTGATGGAAAATTGTGACTACCAGAGTCCCCTTTGGATCCACCTCATCATGGCGTATGGAGTCTTTTTCTTCCTCCTCTTCTCAAACTTCTGGTTACAGGCTTATGTAAAGGGCACACGGCTACCTGTCAAAGAAGACGGTTTGAAACACAAAGGCTTGATCACTGAACACATCACTGTGGTGGACAACGGGAAACACCAGGAGAATGGGAACGTACACTTCCACACCAACGGCACAGCCTGTAAAGTAAAGAAAATCTAACTTTGTGACTCTGGAAATGAGGAGGAGGCCATAGGAGGATACTTTAAACATGCCGTTCATTCATTTATCGGTTCATTCATGTCTTGGTTGTGTATTGGAATGGCACAGATTTCAATATACTACCTCTTAACTATTTTTGTCTCTAAGCTGTTACTTCTGCACACTTGGAGATCACATGCTATTCATATCCCATTTGCCACTTTTTTGCTAATTGTTGTTACAACTATTAACTGTGATGAACACGGTCCAAACAAGTTTGGGGCTCATTTTCAACACTGATAGTATTTTCCAACTCAGGCTTGACATACACAACCAACTGTTTAGCTGGCATGACTTCATAGCTTGGGAATATCACACAAAAGACTAGCACATATAAATAACAACAACAAAATGCCATTGTTATATCAAATAGTTATTTTTGTAGTTGTTTCTATTTATCTATTGAAATAAAACATTTTAGATAAAGGTCTGTCATTTGGAGATCAGTTTTCGTATAGACTTAGAAGGACACATACCACGCCTCAATTTTTCAACTTTAATAACTGTGGAAATGAAATGTTATACTGTATATTACAGAATTTATGAATTTCGCAATTCAGGTAGTGACATTTATATTATCATGCTTGGTCATCCATGCTAATCCACTCTGTTTTGTATGTGTCCATTGTCTCTGCGCACTGTGCACAAAGTGAAGAAAAACTGCTTTTTTACTTGTAATAAAGTTGTTTCTGTATTTCACTTCAGAATGTAATGATCAGTGTTTTTACTGGTGTTAACACATGTATTTACAGATGGCATAGTACAGTAATGGTATATTTTTGAAGTGCATCTAGCTGTTTTACAATTGGATCCAATATTTGAGTGTATCTAAGAGCTGTTTGTCAGGAGTAACCCTTACAATGTTGAAAAGTTTACGTTTCCTACTTACAAATAAAAAAAACTACACATGTTTTGTAATTTTGTGTTTCAATGTTTCAGCTACAATCAATCAACCTTTATTTGTACAGTGTTTAATCTTATCAGCAGACATTTCAAAGTGCTTTCACAGACAGAGAAACCTAACAAGACCTTCAGAGCAAGCATAAACAACAGTGTTGGGGGGGGGGCATTTTTCTAATGTTCTTGACCACATGGAGCCAAAAATTTTTATATATTCAAAAGATGTCAAGGATGTGACCAAAAAATACTTTGCAAAATGTCCCTTCATGCTTTCACATGTTACCATTTCAATGTCCCTTCCCTGGATAATCACAGGTATTGGGCAAGGTTTGGGTTGCCAATGGAAGTCAAAAACCAGCTTCTTGGATTAAGCAGCATTACTCTGTTGGTGGTTACGATGACATTTGTTCACAGTCCAATGTTGAGGAGGAATAACTCAACCACAGAACAAAAATGACCTTTTTATTCCCTTCATTTGGCAGGTATCAGATGAATGTTTGAAGTTGCAGAATATCTACCATTACACTTATTTTTTTGAATTTATACATAATTGGTTATAATTCAATTTATATATTATTTTATTTGTCCTGGGCCTACATTCTTGGACAGAGTGGAAACATGTCAGAACTAACATATGAATTAACTGGCAAAACCAAATATTGAAAACAAACTATTTATTAATAGCCCAATACATGAAATACAATTACAGATTACAATGAAAGCCATATGAAAGTCATAATTACACTTCATAAAGCAGGACTGCTTAAATGCGGAAATTTCGTTGTACTGTAGTTGTACACCGGTCAGGTCTGTATAAACAGTTGGGAGTGACAGCCTTTTACATTGATGAGAAGTAAAATGCCAGAAATTACTAAAACACAGCTGAAATATTTATTGTAAATGAAATAAAATAATGGCCTAGATCAATTACTGTGGATAAATGTATGGGATGGATTAAAAAAAAAGTAAAATCACTTTTTTCATCCATTCCAAAAGTCAAGTGGAGGAAAATTATCTGATTGACTGATGAATCAGACTGCTAGCTGATATAGCCAAGCCTCTCTTTTTAGTGGGATCCAATTCAAAACTCTTCCAAAGACGAATTGTCTCATCTCCAGCCATAGTTGCAATAGTGGATTTGTCAGGGTTCAGAGTCAAGCTGAGAACTCTGTCCTTGTGGCCTAAAATGAAAACCAGCAGAAAGTGCAGCAGTTTGCAGCTCACAAGTTGCTCGTGTGTGAATAAATGAAGAAGTGATTCACCGAGAGTTACTTACCATTCAGCTCTGCAACTTTGGTGAGAGAGGGATACTTCCAGATCACCACGTTGTTGTGAGCGTACCCATGGGCAGAGACCAACTCCTTGTAATTGGGCACAAACACCAGTGATGAGATCTGAAAAACAAAGTTATGTTTAATCAACAGACATTGTTTAAATCTCAAAGTTATATCATTTCCCATCTAAAAATTAAGCCCATTTTCCACTGTACATCTGGGTGTAGATGTGTAATATTACCTGTGACTGAGTGTCAAACGAGGTGAGACAGGACTTGCTGTTTACATTCCAGGTGCGGATGTGACGATCACTGGTTCCGCCCCCAGAAGCAAGAATGTTTGGCTGCCATGGACACCAGGCCAAAGCCTAAAATGACATGACAAAGTTTGTTTCAAACAATACCAATTTTAGGATAAAATGGTACTAAAATGTGTCTGCACAATCTAAAAACACATGAATGCATGTAATGACAAGGGGAAAAAATCAAATCTTTAATTTCTTTTGCAAAATGCTGAACTTGTTTTTATGAATTCAGATTTATAAAAACAAGTATTGTATCCTTATACAATACATATTGTATCCTCACACAATACCACAGTTCCCCTCTGGGAACTGTGGTATTGTGTGAAGAAGTCTGTAGTGGCAGAGAAGTATGTTAGAGCGGTGCAGGACATGTATGAGGACTGTAAGACAGTGGTGAGGTGTGCTGTAGGTGTGACAGAGGAGTTCAAGGTGGAGGTGGGACTGCATCAGGGATCAGCTCTGAGCTCCTTCTTGTTTGCTATGGTGATGGACAGACTGACAGACAGGTTAGACAGGAATCTCCATGGACTATGATGTTTGTAGATGACATTGTGATCTGTAGTGAGAGCAGGGAACAGGTGGAGGAGAAGCTAGAGAGGTGGAGGTTTGTCCTGGAAAGGAGAGGAATGAAGGTTAGCCGCAGTAAGACAGAGTACATGTGTGTGAATGAGAGGGACCCAAGTGGAAGAGTGAGGTTACAGGGAGAAGAGATCAAGGAGGTGGAGGATTTTAAGTACTTAAGGTCAACAGTCCAGAGCAATGGAGAGTGTGGAAAAGAGGTGAAGAAGCGTGTACAGGCATGATGGAACGGGTGGAGGAAAGTGTCAGGTGTGATGTGTGATAGAAGAGTATCAGCTAAAATGAAAGGAAAGGTGTACAAAACTGTGGTGAGACCAGCGATGTTGTTTGGTCTAGAGACAGTGTCACTGAGGAAAAGACAGGAGACAGAGCTGGAGGTAGCAGAGATGAAGATGATGAGGTTCTCTTTGGGAGTGACCAGAATGGATAGGATCAGGAATGAGTACATCAGAGGGACAGCACGTGTTAGAGGTTTGGAGATAAAGTCAGAGGCCAGACTGAGATGGTTTGGACATGTCCAGAGGAGAGATAGTGAATATATTGGTAGAAGGATGCAGTTTAGAACTGCCAGGCAGGAGGCCTAGAGGAAGACCAAAGAGGAGGTTTATGGATGTAGTGAAAGAGGACATGAAGGTAGTTGGTGTGAGAGAAGAGGATGCAGGAGACAGGGTTAGATGGAGGCAACGGATTTCCTGTGGTGACCCCTGAAGGGAAAAGCTGAAAGGAAAAAAGGAAGACGAAGATGTGAGGATAATCACCTTGACAGCTCCTTGATGTTCGCTCCAGGAACAGACAGACTGGCGGGCGTTGCTGACGCTGCCCTGCTGCACACGGGGCCACACATACACCAAGTTGTCATTGCCTCCGCTGGCGAGGTATCTTCCATCGGGGGACCACTGCAGCCCACACACCTCTTGTGAGTGGCTGGTGAGTGTGCAGATGTGATGTTCTGCCACCCTCACATCATGATGTTGAATGTGTCCTGATCTCGAGCCACTACAAAAGAAAACATATTTGGGTCCCACAAATTACAGGATTTTCATTTTTTGTCTTTTGTATTAGATTAGGAAGCAACTGTACCTGGAAAGAACGTGCTCATTCCAGCTGAGGCTTCCAACTCTCGCTGTATGGCCAGCCATGCTGCGTAGACGCTTCTGGTTTTCAACATCCCACAACTAAGAAATAAAAAATACATCACAAAAAGCAAGACAAGCTACAAATCTGTAAAAATGTGTTCATTAGCACACACACCTGAACATTGCAGTCACTGGTGCCAATAGCTAAGTAGCTTCCCTCCTTTGTCCAGGACAGTGAAGAGACATAGTCCTCCTCACGCTCCAGCTTCATGAGAAGAATGATGTCTCCTTGACTCGCATTCCAAAGATAAACACTGTTGTGAAGCGCCACAGCAAGCACATTTCGACTGCTCCAGTCAAGTAGATTCAAATCTGGAGGAAAGAAGAAATAAAAGTACCAAATAAATGTTTGCCTGGTGTACATGCATGCTCTTTTGCAAAAAGGCCAAATACTGTGTTCATATTTATTATCATCAGTATATAAAATAGTCTTGTAAATCCAGAGCCTCAAAGGACAGCCACAAAAACATGAATGAATAGATTTTATATGGAGAAATGTATTCAGGCTTACAAAAATCATTGCGAAGCTCAGGAGCATCCAAAATTCTGTCAGGAGTGGAGGATATGTATCTTGTTTTTCTGACAGACGCAGGAGTTACAGACTGGCTGTAGAGAACTTTTAGGTTGTTTTGATAGCCTGTATTTGTGACGGAAAAATAGACAAGTTTAAAAAAAAAATCATGGGGTTCGGTCATGCATCTAATGTTCTAGCAGAACTACTTGTGGCCACACAGAAGTCCTCACCCTCTGGAGCATTGACTGGCTTCCCTCCAATGCGCAGGATCGTAGCATCGTCAGTGTTACCCGTTTGCCTCATTGATGACTCTCGGGACGCAGTGACAGACTTTCTAGGCGACAGACCGTCCGAGGCGGGAGCGTCTGGTGAGCTTGACTTTCGCTGCCACCTCGCCGTGGGAACGTTTGTGATGGGCGCATCCAGCTTCAAGATGCTCTGCAGGTCATTCTCAAACCCAAATTGTGCCATTTTGGCCAGGGTTTTGAGAGACCGGTCAAGTTCCTTTCAGAAAAAGAAAAAACAACAACATCTGTACCTGTCTGTGTGATGCCAAACCCTTACAAGCTCACATCCTAATACACTGTAATCTAAGATGAGTTAATACCATGATGTCTGTGGACCCAAAAATAATGTTCGTTTTGCAAACTGCGTTGGCCAAGGTGAGATATTTCTAGAGGAAGGTGTGAATAATCCAATCTTGCCAAATTAAACGAGAACTAGTTAGCATTAACGTCACCAACGTCACCGTTCACTGCGGTAACATTTATCATGTCAGAGAAAATCAAGACTCCATTCTGCGTGAATCAAGTTGCAGGACTTTTAAAACATATTTAGAACAAAACAACCTCACCTCTTCAGCAGAGCGGTGTGTTCAGTGGCGACAACGTATCTCGTCCTTTGCTCTAACGAGCGGTGCGCTGAAGGAGCGTTCTTTTGCGATTCGTCGTTACTATGGCAACAAAAATGCCTTCACGGGATTGGCTAACGTCACTTCCTGAAATCGCCAGAAATCATCCTCCTTCCTCGAAAGCCCTTAATCTGTATTTTGCGCAAAAGCGATTGTGGTGGTGAGTTGTAGAGTGAATACACACAAATCGACAAATCAATAAATTATTGTCTAAGATTGGATCACTGCAAAAAAAAAAGTCACTATTTTTGTTTCATAAGTTTGTGACGTGCTTTACGAAGTAATTACATCGTGTTTATCTGATTTTACAAATTCACTATTAATCATGAAAAAAGTTTAACAGAGCAAAATATTTGATGTTGTTTCACTTCAAATAATTTGCCACCAATAGGCTTTTTTTGATCATCCGAAAATAAGATCCTGGATTGTTTATCCAATTCTAAGAAAAAAGACAAATCGTCCGGTTTTTTTTACTGATGAAGATGAGCTGCTGTCAGACTGAGGTTGTGGAGTTGCATGATTGAATTAATATCAGTTTTTCCAATAGTCTCAGGATAGACAACAAATAGGTGACCCATTCCCAGCTAAAAAAAAAAATCGGTGATGAGCATGTACAGTATATGTATCAGTTTAGTAGGAATAAACGTTTGAACAAGCAGATAAAAATCTGATCTCATGTAGTTGGGTGTTTTGTTTGCAGACACAAAAAGACACCCAATTATTCAGCTGGAATTATGTTTCAGTCAGTAGGGTAAGAACGAGATGATATGCAATGTATGGTACTGATGCTTTCCTCAGAAATGAATATACTGTACATGGATCATTCACCTTAGAGAGAATGTTTTAAACAGTCGATTGTATGGATCACCAAAAAAAAAAGACAAATGACATACCGGCTTTTACCAGTCCCACCAAACCTCAAAAGAAATACTGTACTGTGATTAAACTTGAGTTTTTCCATGTCTTTGTTGTACTGATGTCTAGAATGACCAACTTTGAACCTGTATCTGATACAATTATTGGTGCAAGTTTAGTACTCTGAAAGGGCGTAACTTGTTGCACATGCTACAACTTTGTAAATCATCCAAATACAGGTCCAGATCATCACCAGCCGACCTGCATTTCTGAGACCACCATTCTTCTCTAATACTGGACCATTTCATCATACAAATCAGCATAACAGTGATGCCTGATGTTGGAACCACTAACAACTCAATATTTCTCGCACTTTTTTACATCTTTGTGTTGAGAAACTTTTTGAAGCACTTAAAATTTGAGATTGGTTCTAATATTTAAGGGCATCCAGCAATTGTTCCTATTTTTTAACTGTTACAATGTCAAAAGGTGTACCCATTTATTTAAATAGAAAAAAAAACTTTTAGTTTTCGACAGTCCAAAGATTCCCATACACTCGAAAGACGCAGAAAACCAAGATGAAAGTAAAACATACGTACGCACGCACATTCAGGTCAGAACTGACATAATAATTAACAGACAACACTACATATTGAAAACAAACCATTTATTAATATGGAATACAATTCCAGATTTCTATAAAGGCCAGATAAAAGTCATAATCAATGCTTTACGCTTAAAGGCTGAAACTTAGTTGTACTGTACTTGTACACTCCTCAGACCTGTATAAACAGTTGGGAGTGACAGCCCTTTACATTATTAAGAAGTTGTCAGGAAATGCTAAAACACAGCTGAGATCTTTGTTGTAAATGAAATAAAATACTGGCACAAATTAACTTCAGAATGAGAAAAAATAAAAACCATAAGAAGAATTTTATCTGATTGACTGATGAATCACACTGCTAGTTGATATCCCCCGCCTCTCTTTAGCCTTCTTCTTTTCAGGATCCAATTCAAAACTCTTCCAAAGACGAATTGTCTCATCTCCAGCCATAGTTGCAATAGTGGATTTGTCAGGGCTCAGAGTCAAGCTGAGAACTCTGTCCTCGTGGCCTAAAATGAAAACCAGCAGAAAGTGCAGCAGTTTGCAGCTTACAGGTTGGCTGTGTGTGAGTAAATGAAGAAGTGATTCACTGAGAGTTACTTACCATTCAGCTCTGCAACTTTGGTGAGAGAGGGATACTTCCAGATCACCACGTTGTTGTGGGCGTACCCATGGGCAGAGACCAACTCCTTGTAATTGGGTGCAAACACCAGTGATGAGATCTGAAAAACAAAGTTATGTTTAATCAACAGACATCTTTTAGATCTCAAAGTTAAATCATTTCCCATCCAAAAATTAAGCCCATTTTCCACTGTACATCTGAGTGTAGATGTGTAATATTACCTGTGACTGAGTGTCAAACGAGGTGAGACAGGAGCTGCTGTTTACATTCCAGATGCGGATATGACGATCACTGGTTCCACCCCCAGACGCAAGAATGTTTGGCTGCCATGGACACCAGGCCAAAGCCTAAAATGACAACACAAAGTTTGTTTCAAACATTATATATTATGATATTTTTAAAAAATTGGATCTAAACAATCCTAGCAATTCTAAACACATTAAAGTATGTAATGTCATCCATTTTCTCAACCACTTTGCCCACTGTCGCGGGGAGTTGGAGCCTATCCCAGCTTGCTTGGGTGCGAGGCAAGGCTGTCCCCAGGAGCAACGCCAATGCGCCACGCTGCCACAGAGACACAAACACGCACGCACTAACCTGAAGTGCATGTTGGGAGGTGGGAAGGAGGTGGGAAGAAGCTGGAGAACCTGGAGAGAACCCACGCAGACAATGGGAGAACATGCAAACTCCACACAGAGCAGGACGGGAACCCAGAACCGCTTTGCTATATGGCAACAGCGCTACCCACTGTGTCACCATGTGTGTAATGACCAGAAAAAAATCTAATCTTTGATTTCTTTCACAAAACTTTTTATGACTTCAGATGTGAGGATAATCACCTTGACAGCTCCTTGATGTTCGCTCCAGGAACAGACAGACTGGCGGGCGTTGCTGACGCTGCCCTGCTGCACACGGGGCCACACATACACCAAGTTGTCATTGCCTCCGCTGGCAAGGTATCTTCCATCGGGGGACCACTGCAGCCCACACACCTCTTGTGAGTGGCTGGTGAGTGTGCAGATGTGATGGTCTGCCACCCTCACATCATGATGTTGAATGTGTCCTGATCTCGAGCCACTACGAAAGAAAACATATTTGGGTCCCACAAATTACAGGAATTCATTTTTTGTCTTTTGTATTAGATTAGGAAGCAACTGTACCTGGAAAGAACGTGCTCATTCCAGCTGAGGCTTCCAACTCTCGCTGTATGGCCAGCCATGCTGCGTAGACGCTTCTGGTTTTCAACATCCCACAACTAAGAAATAAAAAATGCATCACTAAGAGCGAGACAAGCTACAAATCTGTAACAATAAGATGAGTTCATTTGCACACACACCTGAACATTGCAGTCACTGGTGCCAATAGCTAAGTAGCTTCCCTCCTTTGTCCAGGACAGTGAAGAGACATAGTCCTCCTCACGCTCCAACTTCATGAGAAGAATGATGTCTCCTTGACTCGCATTCCAAAGATAAACACTGTTGTGAAGTGCCACAGCAAGCGTATTTCGACTGCTCCAGTCAAGAAGATTCAAATCTGGAAGGATCAATACAAACAGAACCCTGATCAAGGTCTGCTTGGTAAAAACAGAAGGGCCATTTTGTGTAAAGACCAAATATGCCTAGGAAAATTTTCATATTCAGTATAAAGATTAATTTGTGTAATAAATCAATATCCTCCACAGAGGATTGCTGCATAAATAATGTTTTCAATTTATGCATACATTACTGTTGCCAAGGAAGGAAATGCAAAACATTAACTAATTTTATATGGAGAAATGTATTCAGACTTACAAAAATCATTGCGGAGCTCAGGAGCATCCAAAATTCTGTCAGGAGTGGAGGATATGTATCTTGTCTTTTTGACAGATGCAGGAGTGGCAGACTGGCTGTAGAGAACTTTTAAGTTGTTTTGATAGCCTGTATTTTAAATGAGAAAATATGAAAAAATATATAATTTTTTTAAAAACTTTATTCATCCAAATGATGTTGTTATCACAAGCGAGACAGCTTGTGGCCACACAAATGAACTCACCCTCTGGAGCATTCAATGACTTCCCTCCAATATGGAGGATTTTTGCATCGTCAATGTTATATCCATTCAACATCACAGACCAGGCTTTCTGGTTTTCCTTTAAAATATAGATGGTAGAAATGGGCATATTCTAATTCTTGATTATCAGAAGCATCATCTTTGACAAAATGAACTTAAAAAAACTTACCGATGACTGTGCTGAATTGTTTGTCTCCACAGGCTCATTCTCTTTTGTGAGCAGGAAAGACGCCACATCCATTTGTTTACTGTTTCTGATTGGAATGAAACGATCACCACCCATCTTAGAAGGTGTTTGCTTCTTATTTTTGCCTATAACACACACAAAAAATGGCCTCTGGAGTTAACAAAAGCAGATAAACAAACACAAAGGTTAGTCAAATCTGGAGTTGTATGAATGAACTACACACACCTGGAGTCTTGCTTGGAGTTTTTGATGAATTTAGAGAAACATTGATGGACTTGCCAGGCGACAATCCGTTCAAAGCAGGAGCGCTCGATGAGCTGGCCTTTCGCTGCCACCTCGCCATGGGAGCGTTTGTAATGGGCATATCCAGCTTCAAAATGCTATGGATATCATTCTCAAACCCAAAATGTGCCATTTTGTCCGTTTTTTTGGAACAACCTGTAGCTGTACGTACAGACAAAACAATCAAGTTGATTTAAATTACGGGATTAAACTGCTGAAAAATTGTTCAAAACATACCCAGATAGTTGGGTATAAAGAATTTAGGCTAGCTGATGTAATGCTAAACGTTATCATTAACTTCATCGTTGTCAGCATTAAGTATCGTTAAGAAGAAAAAATAAACTTAAGTACAATAAAATACAACACTTGTTACTTCGAAACAAACAAACAAATTATCCTCACCTCTTCAGCAAGACGTTCCGTGCTGTGTCACCAAGGAACAACTTTTCGTGTCTGTTACAATTTTGAAATCCGTGAAAATGATGTCACATGGTTTAAATGTCTACAAGCGCTCTTGCGATTGGTCCATTTAAGGAGCTGCCATTTTTGAGGAGGCGTTGCCACGGCGATTTCATAAACGCTTACATTCAATTGGTCCAGGTCACTTCCTGTCAACGCCGGAAACTGGTGAAGGCGAGATGAAGCGTCATGACGCTCATGAGATTCGGGAAAGGGTTCATTTCTTGAGGCTTTATGTTCACATGAAATTAGTGATGTCCGAATAGCGCCCCATGGAGTTTCGAACCGTTTGGGGCAATTGTGCCGAAAACGTTTCGTTACTAGTCGCTCCATT